>NW_027316389.1:8827077-8999577 GCF_026437365.1 Eucyclogobius newberryi
ACCGGTGCGGAAAGTGCAATAGATCTTACACTTGTGTCCAAGGAGTTAGCTGGTGTTTGTAGTTGGGAGGTTCTTGGTAATCTTTCTTTTGGTAGCGATCACTATCTAGTCCGCACCGTGATTGGCTTTGGGAGCTGTGTGGTCAGGGGGACGAGGATCCAGAGGTGGCAGTTGGCAAGGGCGAACTGGGGGGCTTTCCTGAGGAAAGCTGATGATGGTTCTAGGGTTCTGCAGGAAGGAGGATTGACTCAGGTGGATGATCTCAATAGTGCAATTGTCTCGCTCATCACGCAGTCAGCGGTAGGCACGATTCCTAAGAGTGGTGGTAGTGGACATAGGAAGCGGGTGCCGTGGTGGACTGAAGCATGTGGTCATGCTGTTAGGGCAAGAAATGCGGCGTTTCGCCGGCTAAGGGTTGCCCACACTGAGGGTGCCCTCATTGACTACAAGAGGGCCCGCGCTGTTGTGCGGAAAACTGTGAGAACGGCCAAGAGTGCCTATTGGAGGCGGTATTGTTCCAAAATTGGGAGAGAAACGCGTCTCGGGGATGTTTGGGGGATGATTAAGCGGATGCATGGGGTTGAGCGCCGTCGTGGGACCCCGGTCCTAATACTGAATGGTGTTGAAGCAGTCAGCGACGTTGACAAAGCTGAACTGTTGGCCAGCACCTTTGTGTCGGTGCACAGCTCTGACAATCTCTCACCTGGGGAAAGGCACTACAGGGAGAGTACTTTGGCCCAGAATTCTGAGCTGATTGGGCACCAGCCTTCGACTCAAGATGACCTTGACCTTCCGTTTAGTTTGTTTGAGCTAAGGAGAGCACTTTCTAAGGCGAAACAGACAGCCCCGGGTAAAGATGAGGTGTGCTATGACATGCTCTCTCATTTGACTGATGACACGCTTGGGCTAGTCCTGGGTCTTTTCAACCGTGTTTGGGATTCAGGTTGTGTTCCATCTGCGTGGAAACAGTCTACGGTGGTGCCGGTTCTGAAGCCGGGTAGGCCAGCGTCTGACCCTTCAAGTTATAGGCCGATTGCCTTGACGTCGCAGCTCGGGAAAACGATGGAGCGCATGGTTACCGAGCGGTTGGATTACTTCTTGGAGAGTCAGGGTTTGCTTCCCGCGCACCAGAGTGGTTTCCGTAGGGGCAGGAACACCATGGATTCCGTGTTGTGTTTGGAATCTGATATCCAGCTGGCCAGGGCTCAGAAAGAAAAGGTTATTGCGGTGCTCTTTGATGTGGAGAAGGCGTACGATATGGTTTGGAAGGATGGGCTCCTCATTAAGCTGCGGAAGTGTGGTGTGAAGGGTAAACTGTTTAACTGGGTCCGGAGCTTTCTGTCTGGCCGGCGTATCCAAACCAGAGTGGGCGCTGCTTACTCTGGGGTCTATGGGGTGGAGAATGGGATCCCGCAGGGGAGTGTGTGTAGCCCTATCTTGTTCAATGTTATGATTAAGGACATCTTTGACGACGTGGATGGGTCTGTTGGGAGGAGCCTTTATGCTGACGATGGCGCTCTATGGGTGAGAGGGAGGAATCTCCGGTTTTACGAGGCGAAACTGCAAAGGGCAATACAGCAGGTGGAGCAGTGGACCCTGAAGTGGGGGTTTAAACTGTCCGTACGGAAGTCTCAAGTGATCTGTTTCTTCAATGGACATAGGGACGTCTCCCTTCGACTGCATGGGCAGGTGCTCGAACAGGTCAGGGAGGTGAGGTTCTTGGGGGTCACCTTTGATGAGAGGCTTAGTTGGCGTCGGCACATTGATGAGGTCAGTGGTAAATGCAAAAGGGTGAATAACTTGCTTCGTTGTCTATCCGGCCAGGACTGGGGGGCCAGCAGAAGGTCGCTCCTGGGTATTTATCGGGCCGTCATGAGGGCGGCTATTGATTATGGCTGTATAGCCTACATGTCTGCGGCTGAGACTAACTTAAAGAAGCTTGATGTGGAGCAAGCCCAGGCCTTGCGCATCTGCTGTAGGGCTTTTAGGACCTCCCCTGTCTCGGCGCTGCAGGTTGAGTTGGGGGAATTGCCGTTACGGCTCCGGAGGCTAGAACTTCTGTTGGCTTACTGGGTGAATGTGCAAGGTCATACGAGCTCTCACCCGGTGAGGGACTTTCTCAGGGTTGATGGGGGGCAGAGTGAGGCTGGCGGTATGATTTTCAGCCAGGTAGGAAATGCGAAGGCGCGGCTTGCGGGGGTTGGTGATCTGCGTGTGAGCCCGTCGGTGGCTTTGTCTGCTATAGCTCCGTGGAAGTTTGTCCCGGCTCCTGTTGATGTTAGCTTGCATGGCAAGCTTAGAGGAGTCGCTGGGAGGGCACCGCAGTTTGCCGTTCAAGCGCTCATCGATAAGCACTCAGGTGATGTGTTTATTTATACCGACGGGTCTAGGGATCCTGAGAGTGGGCGTACTGGCGCCGCTTATTTTGTGCCTGACCTGGGGCTAGCGGTCAAGAAGAGGTCGCCTTTCTGTTTTCACGTCGGAACTTATAGCGATACGGTTGGCGTTGGAATGGGCGGAATCTGCTTTGCAGTGTTGCGGCATTGTGGTGGCCTCTGACAGCCTTTCTGCATTGCAAAGCATTAAATCTGGGAAATCGGATTGCAGACAGGATGTGTTGAATGGCATCTTCTGTCTGATGCTCTCCCTGTCCAGGAAGGATGTGAGGGTTTCCTTCATTTGGGTCCCTGCGCATGTGGGGGTGGATGGTAACGAAATGGCTGATGCACTGGCTAAACGTTCCCTTCGGCGGCCATCAATTGATGTGGCGGTTGAGTTAAGCAAATCTGAAATCAAGCCTGTTATCAAGAGTCATGTGGTCGGCCTTTGGCAGGAATTTTGGAGCCACTGTGTTACTGGACGGCATCTCTATCACATACAGGGTAGTGTGGGTCCTTGCGGGTCTATGGGCAGGAACGCGTGGGAGGAAAGGGCCTTCGCCCGCATGAGGATTGGCCATACTGGACTCAATTGGTCACTGAGTAGGATAGGCAAACATCCGACCGGTCTGTGTGGTCACTGTCGGGTGCCAGAGACTGTCGAGCATGTGCTGATTTGCTGTGAGGCTTATGATAGGGAAAGGGCCGGGTTGGCCTTGTGGTTTCGGAATAATGGGCGGGAGTTCAATCTGCGGAACGTTCTGGCGATCCAGTCACAGGGTTTGTGTCAGGCTGTGGTTGCTTACTTATGTAGCACAGGGCTGGGTAAACGTTTATAGAGGTGGGGGGTGTTGGAGACTGAGCCGAGGATGAGGAGCAAGAGGATGTTCTAACGCGCTTGGACTTCATGGGCCTAGAAACGTGATGGAAGAAGGACTTCTAAAGGATAAAACGACAAAGACGTCCCATGACCTCATGGGCTTTGTAAAACAACAAAGACGTCCCATGATCTCATGGGCTTTGTACTTCCAAAGCACCGAACGTCAAAGAGGGCGAGGAAGGTGAAGAAGAGTCTCCCTGGAATAAAGCCGGTTGGTCTCTGACACAACAACTATTCTAGTCACAAAAACACATCATGACCTCATGGGCTTTGTAACGCCAAAGCGATGGGAGGAGTACTTTTACGGACTACGACAGAGTCTGAGGACTACGAAACGTCTGAGGAATAAAGTCTGGCGGTAATGCAACACTCGGATGCCAACCGCCATAAAACAACAACAACAACAACAACAACAACAAGAAGAAGAGTTGAACACGGGGGAGGAAAGGGCCTTTGCTCGCATGAGGATGGGCAACACTGGACTCAATTGGTCACTGAGTCGGATGGGCAAGCATCCGACTGGTCTGTGTAATCACTGTCAAGAGTCAGAGACGGTCGAGCACATGCTGATTCACTGTGCGGCTTATGAAAGAGAAAGGACCGGGTTGGCCTTGTGGTTTCAGAATAATAGGCAGGAATTCAATCTGCGGAACATTCTTACGTTCCAGTCACAGGGTTTGTGTGAGGCTGTAGTTGCTTACTTATATAGCACAGGGTTGGGTAGACGTTTATAGAGTTGGGGTGTGTTGCACTGCTGTGGTGGGTGGCGGTGGTGTGGCTCTTGGATGCCGGCCGCTGTGGAGTGCCGAGGAGGAGGAAGAAGAAGCGGGTCTCATGTGCTTGGGACTCATGTGCTTTGAACTCGTGGGCTTTGAAACGCCAAAGAAGAAGAAGAAGAACTGAAGAATGGAGTCTAAAGGATAAGATAAGAGAATAAAGTCTGGCGGTAATGCAACAATTGGATGCCAACCGCCATAAAACAACAACAACAACAACATAAGATAAGATAAGATATTCCTTTATTGTCCCACATGGGGAAATTTCATTGGTGCAACACAGGTAGATCCAGAGGTAGATACAGAAGAACAGATCACTTATAGGAAGTCTGAAAAACACATTGCATGTGATCCCGACAGTAATTGCACATGAATATGTGTCACGACAGCACATAGATTGCACATGAATTTCACAGTAATTGCACATATGAAGAAATTGCACATCAGTATTAGGTTAGGTCAGTATTGCGAGTGTTCAGTACTAACAGTTTTTGTTATAAAGTCTGACAGCAGCAGGAAGGAAAGACCTACGGAACCTTTCCTTCACACATCGAGGGTGGATCAGTCTCTCACTGAAGCTGCTCTCCAGAGCGGAGAGAGTGTCCTGCAGGGGGTGACACTCATGGTCCAGCATAGATGTGAATCTAGCCAGGACCCTCCTGTCCCCCACCTCCTGCACCGAGTCCAGAGCACAGCCCAGGACGGAGCTGGACTTCTTGATGACTCTGTCCAGCCTCTTCCTCTCCCTCTCTGTGATGCTGCTGCTCCAGCAGGCCACACCATACAGGAGGGCCGATGCCACCACAAAGTCGTAGAAGGTCTTCAGGAGTGGCCCTGTCACTCCAAAAGACCTGAGTCTCCTCAGGAGGTAGAGCCGACTCTGGCTCTTCCTGTACAGTGCGTCTGTGTTATGAGTCCAGTCCAGTTTGTGGTTCAGATGAACACCCTGGTACTTGTATGAGTCCACTCTCTCAATGTCCCGTCCCTGGATGTTCACTGGTGAGGGGGCAGTGGGGTGGCGTCTGCGGAAATCCACCACCATCTCCTTGGTCTTCCCCGTGTTGATGAGGAGATGGTTCCGCTGACACCAGTCCACAAAGTCCTGCGCCAGTCCTCTGTACTCCGCGTCATCGTCGTCCGTGATAAGTCCGATGATGGCAGAGTCGTCAGAGAACTTCTGCAGGACACAGCTGTCCGTGTCATGTCTGAAGTCTGCAGTGTAAAGGGTGAAGAGAAAGGGCGCGAGGACAGTGCCCTGGGGCGCCCCCACACTGCAGGTCCGAGTGTCAGACACACAGTTCCGGGCTCTCACAAACTGGGGTCGGTCTGTGAGGTAGTCCAGGATCCACTCTGCCAGGTCATACTCCACACCAGCCGTCTCCAGCTTGTCCCTCAGGAGCAGCGGCTGGATGGTGTTGAAGGCGCTGGAAAGATTGAAGAACAGAATCCTCACAGAGCTGCCAGGCTTTTCCAGGTGAGAGAGAGAGCGGTGCAGCAGGGAGATGACCGCGTCCTCCACTCCGATGCCAGACCGATATGCAAACTGCAGTGGGTCCATGGCTGAGCTCACGGTGGAGCGGAGGTGGTCCAGGACTAGCCGCTCCAGTGTCTTCATCAGGTGGGACGTGAGAGCCACTGGCCTGAAGCTGTTGAGGTCTTTGGGACAGGAGGTCTTCCAGACCTGTGGTACCACCCTCAGCTTCAGGCTCATGTTGAAGACATGCTCCATAACTCCACACAGTTCATCTGCGCAGGACTTAAGGAGCCTGGGGCTGATGCCATCAGGTCCTGCTGCCTTCCTCACTTTAATCCTCTTCAGCTCACTCCTCACCTGTGCTGCTGTGACAGTCAGTGGTTGGCAGGGGGACCGTGTGCTGGGGGGATGGGTGAGTCCAGGCGAAGTGGGGAGCTGATGGTCCGGGGCAGATAAGCGAAGAGGAACAGATGCAGGGCATTGTCCAGCTGTGGAAGAGGGAGCATGCAGCTGTGCAGGGGGAGGGGCGGGTGACCGATCAAACCTCAAGAAGTGAGCATTTAAATCAATTACCCACTGTAGATCCCCCTCTGTCTGGGCAGGGGGGATTTTGAAGCCCGAGATGGTTTTCAGGCTCCTCCACACTCCCTGAATGTTCTTCTGCTGCAGCTGCTCCTCCATCCTCCTCTTGTAGCCGGCCTTAGCCTGCCTGATCTTCCTCCTCAGCTCCTTCTGCACAGTCCTCAGCTCCTCCTTGTTCCCTGACCTGAAGGCTCTCTTCTTCTCCTTCAGCAGAGCCTTCAGTTCACGGTTAATCCATGGCTTGTTGTTTGGAAAATACCGCACCGTCCGGGAGGGAACAATGTTCTCAAAACAGAAGTTGATGTAGTCCGTGATGCACTCTGTGATGGTGTTGATGTCCTCCCCATGTGGGTCATAAAGCTCAGTCCAGACAGTGGTGCTGAAGCAGTCCCTCAGAGCCTCCTCGCTCTCAGCAGACCACATCCTCACCTCACGGGACACCACAGGCTGCCTGCGCACGATGGGTTCATACACAGGCCTCAGATGTACAAGGTTGTGGTCCGAGCTGCCCAGGGGAGGGAGGGGGGAAGAAGAATAAGCCTCCTTGGTGTTGGCAAAAAAAACAAGTCCAATGTTCTATTCTCTCTGGTGGGGCAGGTAACATACTGGGTGTATGTTGGTAGAACAGAAGAGGGAGAAGCGTGGTTAAAGTCACCAGAGACGAGGAAGAGAGCCTGTGGATGCTGTGTTTGCAGCCTACAAGTGCAGGAGAGCAGTGCTTCACAAGCATCTTCAGCATTGGCAGACGGGGCCACATAGACTGCGATCAAAATCACATGTGAGAACTCCCGGGGCAGATAATATGGCCTCATGCCAATAGCCAATAGTTCAATATCCCTGCTACATAGCTGCTCCTTCACTGTGCAGTGTTCGGGTTTGGACCAGCTCGTGTTCACATACACCGCCAGACCTCCACCTCTTTTCTTCCCGGATTCTCTCGTTCTGTCCGCCCGCAGCAGATGAAAATTGTCCAAACCTACAATAGAGTCTGGCATTTCTGCTGTTAACCAGGTCTCTGTGAAAATCAAGACGCTGCTGTCCCTATAAATCCTCTGGGACCGCATGAGGCTCGCTATTTCCGTCATTTTATTTTGAAGGGACCTCACGTTACCCATGACTACGGCGGGAACCGACTTCCTGTTTGTCCCTCTCTTCTCTCGGAGTTTACGTCGCTCGGAGCTAGCTCACGTCACAACAACACAACGAAAAACGCTCAAATCCAGCCGAAAAAAGTCAAAAACAGTTGAATTAAAAAACTATTCCAGCGTGTGTCCCTATCGTACAGTAAAATAGAAAAAACATACTAACTATATTTACAAAATATAGGAGATAAAGCACAATAAGTGTGAGAAAGAAGAGAGAGCGTTTACACCGGGCTGCCAGCTGTACCAGCGCCTTATGACGTATCCAGATAAAGTCTAAAGAATAGTCTGGCGGTAATGTATAAAAAAAACATAAAACACCATATAAGAAGAAGATACGTTAGCATACGACCCATTTGTAAAGGTGAAGAGGTTTTTAACACGTATGGGCAGATGGCAAACTGGCAACTACTGCACATGTATGGATTCACAGAGTCTTTTCCAAGCAACAGCAATGACACTGTGGACATCACTGTCAGAAACTTCTACACAGCTGTCATGGAATTAGACATAACCCAATGCTATCCAACCTCCGCCCCCCCACCCCTGCGCCCCCATCCATCTCCGCGCCCCCATCCATCTCCCTTGCACTGCTGAAGTGCCGCTCCCTCGCCAACAAATCACCTGTTAGATCTGAACTGCTACTGGACAATAACATTGATCTGCTTCTCCTCTGTGAAACATGGCAACAGCCCCTGGACTTCTATGCTCTCAACCAAGCCACTCCCTCCAACTACACTTACACTGCCAAACCCCGCCTCTCCGGGCGTGGGGGAGGTCTTGCTGTTATTCATAAAAAATCTACATCCATCACTGAACTGAACCTCAACCTTCCATCCATCTCATCATTTGAATACCTCGCCTTCTCCCTCCCCAACTCTATCACCGCTATCCTGATCTATCGTCCCCCAAAGCCCCACCCCTCTTTCCTCACTGAATTGTCTGAACTCCTCACAATCGCATCCTCTCTCTCTGCCCGCCTCCTACTCACTGGTGACTTCAACATCCACATTGACTGCCCCAACGCCCCACTGACATCCGACTTCCTCTCTCTCCTGGACTGCTTCCATCTCACCCAACATATTGACTTCCCCACCCATACCAAAGGCCACACTCTGGACTTAGTCTGTTCCTCTCTCCTACCCATATCTAAGCCCCACCCCCTCCCCTTCCCACTCTCTGATCATCTCTGCATCCTTTTCTCTGCCCCCCTACCCTCGCCCCACAACCCCAAAAAACGCACCATCACCTACCGCAATATCAAGTCAGTCAACCCCCTCACGCTCTCCCAGCTCATATCCTCTGCTTTCCCCCCTGACTCCCCCCCCCTCTTCCCCCGACGACTATGCTGTCATGCTCAACACTACCCTCTCCGACTCCCTTGACTCCCTAGCCCCCTGGAAAACCTCCTCCGTCTCATACATCAACCCCGCCCCCTGGTACACCCCTGAACTCCGCACCATGAAGCAGACTGGCCGCCAACTCGAACGACTCCTCAAAAGAACCCGCCTCACCGTCCACGCCGAAGCTTTCTTTTAATTACAAATTACACATCTCCTCCTACCGTGACGCTCTCCAAGCCGCCAAATCTGCCCACCTCTCCACCCTCATCAACAGCTCCCACCGGAGCCCTCGCACCCTGTTCTCCACCGTCAACAAGCTGCTCCAGCCACCGGACATCACTCCACCCTCCTCCCCTGACCTCTGCAACTCTTTCCTCCTTGCCTTCAATGACAAAATTTCCAAAATCAACAGCTCCATGACTGCCGTCTCCATTAACTCCATCACCACCCCCACCCCTGCCCCCCCTCCGCTCCCTCACCACCTTCTCCTCTGTTAACTCCTCTCATATCATAGACCTCATCACCGCTTCCAAAACCACCACCTGCTCTCTCGACCCCCTCCCAACGAATCTAACCAAGGCCTGCCTCCCTGCTCTCATCCCCCATCTCACCACCCTCTTCAACCAGTCTTTATCCCTCGGCCATGTTCCTTCCATCTACAAACTGGCCTCCATCACCCCCATCCTCAAAAAACCCACCCTAGACTCCGCCAACCTCTCCAACTACCGCCCCATCTCCAACCTGCCGTTCCTTTCAAAAACGCTGGAACGCATCGTCGCCGCCCAACTTCACACCCACCTCCAGTCAAACAACCTCTATGAACCCCTCCAATCTGGCTTCCGCCCACTTCACAGCACTGAAACAGCCCTGGTCAAAGTACTCAACGATCTCCTCACCTCTGCAGACTCCGGGGCCCTCAACATCCTGTTACTACTAGACCTCAGCGCAGCCTTTGACACTATAAACCATTCCATCCTCCTACAAAGGCTGCGCCAACTGGGTGTTGAGGGCTCTGCACTTGACTGGCTCACATCCTACCTTACCAACAGGCAAGAGTTCATTTCCCTCTCCGGTCACTCATCCACCCTCTCCCCAGTAACGCAGGGGGTCCCCCAGGGCTCAGTCCTCGGCCCCCTCCTCTTCATCTGCTACATCTTCCCCCTTGGTTACATCCTCCGCCAACTCAACCTGGACTTTCACTGCTACGCTGACGACACCCAGATATACCTCACCACCAAATCCACCCAAAACCCTCCCCTCAGCCACATCGAAACCTGCATCTCTACAATAAAATCATGGCTCACTCTCAACTTCCTCAAACTGAACAGTGACAAAACAGAGCTCCTCCTCATTGGCACCAAATCCACTCTCAATAAAACTGGTCCCTTCTCACTCAGCATCGACACCTCGACCATCACCCCCTCTACCCTGGTACGCAATCTCGGTGTCATCATGGACCCCACCCTCTCCTTCACTCCCCATGTCAGCCACATTGTCAAGACCTCATACTTCCACCTCCGCCGCATCGCCAAAATCCGACACTGCCTCACCCTCCCCGCTGCTGAATCCCTCATCCATGCCTTCATCTCCTCCCGCCTTGACTACTGCAACTCCCTCCTCACTGGCATCTCCTCCCATTCCCTCCACAGACTCCAAATGGTCCAAAACTCCGCTGCCCGCCTCCTCACCCACACCCGGTCCCGTGATCACATCACTCCCGTTCTCCGCTCTCTCCACTGGCTCCCCATCAAGCAGCGCATAAACTTTAAAATACTCCTCCTCACCTTCAAAGCTCTTCACCACCTTGCCCCCCCCTACCTGTCTGACCTCCTCATCCCCCACCGCCCCTCCCGAGCTCTCCGATCCTCCTCCTCTCTCACCCTGACTGCACCAACATCCCGACTCAAAACTTTTGGCGACAGAGCATTCTCCCGAACAGCACCCCGACTCTGGAACTCCCTCCCCCAACCTGTCCGCCACTCTCCCTCACTCACAACATTCAAATCCCGCCTAAAAACATACCTCTTCACCCAAGCTTATGACCTCCCCTACCCCTAGCCTATTCTACCCCATTGCCTACACTTCTACCCCCTGTTACATCCCCATCTTTTTCTCTCTACTTCTTCTGTCTTGTTCATTTTATCTGTATATTAATGTGTTCTGTACGTGTTGTCCCCCCTGTCTGTAAATACCCCCCCCTTTTTTATTATGTTCAGCGTCTTTGGGTCACTGAAAAGCGCTATATAAATAAAAGTTATTATTATTATTATTAACACACAGAGAACACAATTCAACTTAGAATATGAAATGATACAGAAACGTCAGACTAGCATGCATGGGAGAAACCGCCGGGCCGGGTCGCCAGGCTGGCGTAAATAGCCTGGCGACCCTGCGTGGTCTCACGACGTTTTTTCTCATGCAGGTTGGTTTTATTAGATATTATGGAATAGATGGGTCACATTCTCGTCAGCTTCACATCAAGGCACTTGTCTTTTACAGCAGTTGCTATTTTTCCTCAGAGATAAAGCATGGGTAATGTTTACCCAAACTCCCCTGGGGTGTTACCCCCTTCCCTGGAGAGTAAACATTACTTTGCTCCATCTTTACGACACACAAACAAATGCAGTTTTTCACATGCCGTTTTTCTCTTAGACTAATGATGCAGATAAATTACAAATATCGTCATATCACTATTATGCAGATAAAATACATCAAAATAATCATATATTTACAGTTTATCACATTTCCCTCCTGTTTATCAAAGCATTAGTCTACTGTCTCATATGCCAAACACAATACTCTTTTCAGTTTTCAACATGTCTTTCATTTTGTTGTTAAAAGGACACTTTTACACTCAAAAGGTTATGCACAGTTCTCAAACATTGAACAAACTCCTTTTCTCTCGGCCAACAACATTTCTACTGCATTACTGTCCTAAATTTTGAGTCAGATTGGTCAATCTCTGTAATTTGACAGACAGACAATTTATTCTGTCTGAAATTTTGTGCGGTGTGATTGGAAATATAGAAGTACAAGCGGAAAGCCCTTAAACCCGCTGCTCTCTGGTCAGTTAGTTTCTACTCGTTAGGGACCTCTGGACACCCCAATAAAGTCAAATACGTTGTATCAGGTGCTACTGGGACCAGACTGTCCACTAACCTCTCGAACTTGACCTTGCGGTATGGTTCTGGGTGATGCTGGTCTTTGTAATGACCATGGCTGGCCACAAAAGAGATACATAGGAATAATGTCCTAGTCCCTTTGGCTTCCAAGTGCCCCCTCAGCACTGTGTGCCCACATCACCATACGTCCTCGCTTGGGTTCTAAAGAGATTTCCTTCCCTTCCGCTGCTTGCTTCGGTCACACCTTTGACACATATGAACTGGTACACTTCCCATCTCAATTCATAATCTCATTAACATTGCATGTAGTTATGTTGTAGCAGATAAAAAAAAGCTCTCTTAGGTAGTGTTAACAACGGTGGCTGTATAATATGCCATTGTGTTTCTTCAGCTACTGTCATGTCAATTATACATTATATATTATACATTATAAATTTCATAACCTTTCATCAAGTTGATCACTTATTTTCTTCCCTCTATATTCCATGTCTGTGTATGTTTCATTTACCGGTATACACAGTTGTGACACACCAATATATGTTGATCTGTTGGAACATGAATTGGGCGAGATTACCTTTGCCTCTTTGCTGTCTCTTTTTTCACATGTTACCGATTGTCCGGTGCATAATACAGGTGTTCAGCACCCATATTATCGTCGTTGCTGTGATGATGATAACTCGTTGATTTCTTTTAGCAGAGTATAATGCTTTGCGCATTGTAGAATCTGTGTTCACTGCATACAAAACGACGTCCATCGTCTTTCTTATGGATCTGCCGCTGTGTTGTCTGCCAGTTCAGACTCTCTCTCACTTTCCCATGAGAGCACCCATGTTCTCGTCCCTTCACTGGTGAGGACGACACGGTGTGGCTCCTTCCACTTTGGCTGTTCCACTTGGCTCGTCTCTGTAAACACCACATCTCCAACACGTTCTTGCTGCAGTGATAAACAAAGTCTTTTCGACAGTTCATGTATTTCAAACAGTTCTCTTGTTTACAAAATTTTGTTTTTGTAATTATTGAATCGTAATGTTTGTTTACTAGTACATCATCCCTCCTTTTGAGACATGGCAAATCGCCCATGACTCAAACTACAACCTTTAAACAATGACTTTGGTAATCATGCTTTCCATCAATATTTCTGCATTTCATGAAGTTCAATAATCCAGTCTGTGTCTGTAATCTGACACTTGCTAAACCTATCTGTTTTACCACCATTTGTTTCAAACTGTGTGTGTGTGTGTGTGTGTGTGTGTACAATACAACACATAATTAACATCAAATTTCACATCTCCTCTCGTTGGTGCGGCCTGAATAAGGTCACACATCTAATGTAATATGTTCTAATCTTCTATATGTGCTTCAGGTGAGTTCCAAACTCAATCTCTCACACCTGCTCATGTGATGCTTTATAACATTGTGTATTAGTCTGTTCTAGCAAATCTATATGCATATAAAAAATCACAATGATCCTAAACCTTCCCCTTGGTTATAAGGCATGTCTTTTTTTATCAACCTGTTTTTCCCCTTGTTCCCTACTTTCCTGTCTTTTCTTTGTCTCATGCATCTTCCCCTCTGTCTTCCCCTCTGCTTTCCTCTCTGTCTTCCTCTCCGTAACGGAGGAAACACCCTCCAACTTTCTAAACCTGCTCTTTCTTTCTCTCTATTCACTTACTCTTTACCCTCACTTGTAACCTGCTTTTACTTTCTCATTGCTGCTGATATTCATAATCAGGAGCTGCATCCCCTGGGATTCCAGTGTTATCTTTAAAATATCCCTGTCATTCTGCTTCTAAACCCATGTATTGATTACCCCATCCCCCTGTTTAGTTTTCACTATCTTCTGGTAATCTGCCGGTCTCATAAAATGTATTCTCCTCCTGCATTACACTCCTCTACACTCCTCCCCCAGGCCCTTCCTGTAGTCTAACCATTCCTCTTGCCTCCGTCCTCAGTCCTACTTTCCCTTTAACTATATCTAATGAAGATATACTGCATCAGAACCTGTTGTATTTCTGCGTCATCCAGTCTATACTGTGCTATAATGAGTTCTAATTCACTAAGACTATCAGTCCAATGTGTACATTTACTTTACACGTTGGCGTTGCTGTTGGTGTCACTGTGATATGTAAAGATAAGGACATCTGCTCCATCCTGAGTCCTCCAGATTCTTTGCCAGTCAATAGCCCTTGTTATCTCTGACTATCTTTTATGACCCATGTCCCATGTCCCCACACTTCTGCGTCAATTGCCTTAGTTAATGACACAGTCATGTCCTTGGGAGGGCATTAGCACGTCACTATTTAACTTATTAGGTTTCCCCATGATAGTAATGAATGAATAAGTTACTGATATTATCCTTCACTTTACTTACTGCCCATTCTACTCTTATGTCCAAAAACATCAGTTGTCACCCATTTACCCATATTATCACTCCAGGCCCATGCCTGCATTTGATCCTAAATTTAAAAACACTTCTGTCTCTTTTTCGTCCTGTACTTTCATCTAGTTGTAGCAGATGGCGCACATCTGCCGGCTATCTATAAAAACTCCGCAGCTCTTGCGTCTCATGTCCGCCACTTCCGCATTTCGGTGGGTCGCAAGGGTTTGCCTCAAAAGGGCCAGGTAAACCTCTCTCTCCATGTCCCGCTAAATCTGTGTATGTACTTTTTAAGACTAGCGATTTATGTATTTTAGTGCCGTTGGATGCTGGACCCTGCACGCCGCATGTCGCCACCCTCCATGGCGCCCCATTCAAAGTGTGGTCCGGCTGGCGGTACCGGGGTCCTCCGTGTAGCCGGCTGCGAGGTCGTCATGTCCCCAGCTGGGGCCCTCGGTGTAGCTGGTACCGGGCGGGTCGGGCAGGAATGTAATGGCTCGTCGTGGAGGGCCTAACGTGGTGCGTCTGGGACTATGAATATCCAACGGCACTGGCCCTTTTTGTTTTTCCTTTACTGGCCTTTTACTGGCCCTTTTTGTTTTTCCTTTACTGGCCTTTTACTCGCCCTTATACATTTTTATTTACTAGTATTTTAATCGCCCTGTTGGTCATCGTTTTCTGTGTTCTGTTTTCCGTTTACTATTCTGTTTGTTTACTTTTACAATTTGAACATGTATACAATATTGTTAAACTGCTAACTAAATAAACAATGTAACTTATTCAGCACTGCCTCATCAATGACCTTACCTGTGCGCCTTTTAATCTTTTCTACATGGTCCTGGGCCCATTAATGCCCAGGTGGCGTTGTTGGTTAATTTTACTTTTATCATTATTGTACCACCCGATTGCCACATTTTGGCTTATTATCGGCAGGATCATTGATTCAGAGGCTTTAGTGCTCTTATTTTGTGTTAGTCACTACAGTATTTGATTTTTGTGCGTGTTTTTCCAAAAACCTGCCTTATCCTTGTTTCATTTTGGTTTGTTTGGTGTGAATATTGCATGTATTTTGCTTTCATGTTTTCTTTTGTTTGTACTTTTTTGCCAAATGAAGCTGTGTTATTAAGGACATGGTCCAGGATTTTGCACAGCATCTATATTAAGTACTGTTTTGAGCTATTGTGTCATACATCTGTACTGTACTGTAAAGTAACGTGTTCCTCTTGTTTTTTTTTTGTAAAGAAAACAATGATTCGAGATGGGTTCCAGGGGCATAGGAGCCACTGGGCGCAAGTGGGCAATGTACAACATCTGGGTGGATGTATGTACTGCATCGGGTGACCTCCAGTGGTGGAATATTGAGATGTGGGATGCCTCGATCAAGCGCTTAAGGCGTGGCTGTTACCTATGTGGTCGGAGGGTAAGGGCCCGGTGCAGTGCATGTGTCGTCCAGTGTTTCACTGAAGTAACTGCACTCAGGAAAATGTGCATCGTTTGAGCCTTCAGGGCACCCCCATTTTGTCCCAGCGGGTGGACATGGGGTAAGTTTGTACCTGGACCAGCTGGAACAGCTGTTCATGTTTGGTTTTAATGCATTACTCTGCTGAATCGCAGAGTTGGTGGCTCAAACCCACCAGACCATGCTGGGTGCCAATGTTGATCCAAGCCTCGTCAAGCCCAAGTAATTTTTAATGTGATATGTGTGTAAAGGCCGTCCAAGTTGTGTAAATGAGTGTAGCGCTACCATGGATGAGTGTTGTTTTTTTTAATCGCAGAGGACGCGGATTGAACTTTGGGGGTGAGTGTAGCAGTGTGCCCATCACGCCGGCAGATGGCGCACATCTGCGCTATAAAAACTCCGTAGCTCTTGCTTCCCATGTCCGCCACTTCCGCATTCCGGTGGGTCGCGAGGGTTTGCCTCAGAAGGGCCAGGTAAACCTCTCTCTCCATGTCCCGCTAAATCTGTGTATGTACTTTTTAAGACTAGCGATTTATGTATTTTAGTGCCGTTAGATGCTGGACCCTGCACGCCGCATGTCGCCACCCTCCATGGCGCCCCATTCAAAGTGTGGACCGGCTGGCGGTACCGGGGTCCTCCGTGTAGCCGGCTGCGAGGTCGTCATGTCCCCAGCTGGGGCCCTCGGTGTAGCTGGTACCGGGCGGGTCGGGCAGGAATGTAATGGCTCATCGTGGGGGGCCTAACGTGGTGCGTCTGGGACTATGAATATCCAACGGCACTGGCCCTTTTTGTTTTTCCTTTACTGGCCTTTTACTCGCCCTTATACCTTTTTATTTACTAGTATTTTAATCGCCCTGTTGGTCATCGTTTTCTGTTTTCCGTTTACTATTCTGTCTGTTTACTTTTACAATTTGAACACGTATACAATATTGTTAAACTGCTAACTAAATAAACAATGTAACTTATTCAGCACTGCCTCATCAATGACCTTACCTGTGCGCCTTTTAATCTTTTCTACATGGTCCTGGGCCCATTAATGCCCAGGTGGCGTTGTTGGTTAATTTAACTTTTATTACTGTAGTACCACCCGATTGCCACATTTTTGTAGCAGGACGGTCTATTGTCCACCTGCAGGTAATGACTGAGGTGAGGGCGCCCTATAAAAGGAGGGTCTGTTACATTGCCCGACCTCTCACCTCTGACGTCAAACCAAGATGGCAGCTCGCAGAGCCGCAGACTGGCCAGCTGAAGGATAGTGGCAAACTAGTGCTACTTTCAGCGTAAAGCGTCGTGGCCTCAAGGTAGTTTAGCTCACACCTGGCTCTGATGTCGGCTTGTTTTGCGTCGCTCTGGTCCTTAACTCAGGAGCCTAACATGCCTTTCATCAGCATTTGGGGTCCTTCCGGGAAGCCGGCCTCGGTGGCATCTCCAAACGTGCTTCGGGCATAGGCTAACAACATCATGCGGTCCTCCTCTTCTTCTCTTCTATTCGAGTAAAATGTAAATCTGAAATGTGACATGTGACGAATATGTGTTAATTTATTGAACTAACTTATCTAATATCATAGAGCTTAATAAATGTACACTCTTTTTGTATCTTTGTCTCTGTTCAATCATTACAGTCCCAACTTACCTGTGTGACCTTTTATGACGCAGGATCAACTAATTAGAGGGTTCCCTGTCCCTTACTCTAAAAACAGGGTGGCGTTGTTGTACATGTGAAGCAGATACTGTGGGTGCGAAGACGGCACGACCGCTCGTAATGCCACATAGTCATGCATTAAGTCCAAAAAGATCATTTTGTCAAGTCCAAAAATAAAACAAAACAAAACGTAGGTTTGTTCTGTGCACACACAAAAAACACGATACCGTAAAAACACAACTTTTGTAACTGTCGGGGACATAAAGTGTCCTGTCTGTGATCACATTCCCCAAATATTGGCCATCTATGAAAATCTGAATTAATCTTCATCTCTTATCAAGTTTGATCAAATCTTTATAATTGATTGTTGTCAATCCAAACAAAAACCCTTAAAATTTGTTCTACAGAGCTCTCAATACTAAAATTTAAACCAGCTGGGTTTAGTTACTAATTCATTAACCTTCAGAGCGTCCTCTGAACTGCTTTCTCTTCCCTTCTCCTGTGTTCTTGACCCCCCTTATCTCCCCCTCTCTGCCACGTCTCTGAGCACACTGGAAGTCTCCATCTAACATCCTCTATGGTCTCGGTCGTCTGAGAGAAATGCTACTTGCTTTACAGACACTGTCAATGTCAATCTTCTTATGAAATCCCTTATTGTTTTTTTCACCGGACATAAACGTGGTGTTTAAGATTCACCCATGTCTGCAAATTTTAGATCTCTCAGAATAACGCCTTGTGACCCTTGTATGATTAATTGTGATTCACACTTGTTAGATAATCACTTATTAATCCTCATTCACACATTAACACTTCTTTCTTACTTACTTCGCTCGTGCACAGCGCTTACATTCACACAACTCGTACATAAGGCATTATAACTTTCTTTCGGTGAGAAACTTAAACTCATGGTGAGCAATTTAACTCCTTTATGTGAGAAACTTATCTACATAAAGCCAACCAATATTTTTCCAGCAATATCAAACTTCCGCTTATGTCTCGTGCATAAGCCTACAATATTTCTCAGTAATACTAAACTGGGCATCCACCGACAATATTTCACAGTAATATTAAACTGGGCGTCCACCGACAATATTTCACAGTAATATTAAACTGGGCATCCACTAACAATATTTCACAGTAATATTAAACTGGGCATCCACCGACAATATTTCACAATAATATTAAACTGCGCATTCACCAACAATATTTCACAGTAATATTAAACTGGACATCCACCGACAATATTTCACAGTAATATTAAACTGGGCATCCACCGACAATATTTCACAGTAATATTAAACTGGGCATCCACCGACAATATTTCACAGTAATATTAAACTGGGCATCCACCGACAATATTTCACAGTAATATTAAACTGGGCATCCACCAACAATATTTTTCAGTAATATTAAACTAATGCATAAAACGTTTTATGGCTATCTCTTTTTCACACACAAAGTTTCGTCTGACCTTCTTTGTCGCCTGTGTTCTCCTGCTGCCTCGACACGATGCGCTCTCCTCGCGGAGAATGAGGTGCGATGGGCGGCCATGGGAAAAGTGGACTTCCTTCTGCTGTGCACACAGACTTTCACCAATTCACTGCTCAATCTCCGCGAAGGGCAGCTTGTCATCCGGCTCGAAGGACCAGAAAATGTCATGGAATTAGACATAACCTAATGCTATTCCTTAACACACAGAGAACACAATTCAACTTAGAAAATGAAACGATACAGAAAAGTCAGACTTTTGTGTAGCATGCATCGGAGAAACCGCCGGGCCGGGTCGCCAGGCTGGCGTAAGTAGCCTGGCGACCCTGCTTGGTCTCACGACGTTACACATTCTCATTAGTCAGCTTCACATCAAGGCACTTGTCTTTTACAGATCAAATCAAATCAATTTATTTTTGTAAGGCCCAAAATCACAACAACAGTTGCCTCTGAGGGCCACAGGGAGAAATGAATCAACAATGTCTGTGGTGGCGATGAAGTCAGACAATGTCTGTGGTGGCGAGGGTGTCAGACAATGTCTGTGGTGGCGAGGGACAATGTCCCAGGGTCCTCTGTCCTTAGACTCTCCTTCTCGGCCAGGAAAAACTACAAAAAAAAACCTCTTTGGGAAAAAAGCGTAGAAACCTGGAGGAGTTCCAGTGAAGGAGAGATCCGACTCTCACAGACGGACAGACGGACACGAGGGAGACTGGAGCTGGACCCACTCTTCAGGCAGATGAGGGACCGACTGAGGCGAACTGGACCCACTCTTCAGGCAGATGAGGGACCGTCGGAGGCGAACTGGAGCCACTCTTCAGGCAGATGAGGGACCGACTGAGGCGAACTGGACCCACTCTTCAGGCAGATGAGGGACCGACTGAGGCGAACTGGACCCACTCTTCAGGCAGATGAGGGACCGACTGAGTCGAGCTGGACCCACTCTTCAGGCAGATGAGGGACCGTCGGAGGCGAGCTGGACCCACTCTTCAGGCAGATGAGGGACCGTCGGAGGCGAACTGGACCCACTCCTCAGGCAGATGAGGGACCGTCGGAGGCGAGCTGGACCCACTCTTCAGGCAGATGAGGGACCGTCCACACAGGGCAGGGACCACTTCACCAGACCAGAGAGGGACATCTGGGTCCACAGGTCCTCAGGAGTGAGAGAAAGAAAAAGAAGGCGGTGAACAGTTTGCAAGTGGAATTAAAAAATAAATATTGTTTGATAGCATAAGTAGTCAGAAGAAGAGGATAGTGCTCAAGCTGTCATACTTCTCCCAGCATGGTTACTCCTAGGGCAGCGTAGCTAAAGCTGTGGGTTTATGTTTCTGTTCCTAACTAGTCTGACCATAAGCGATTTCGAAGAGGAACGTTTTAAGCCTGGACTTAAATGAAGAGACTGTGTCACCATATTTAACATGGGTCGGGAGCTGATTCAATAACACAGGAGCTTGGTAGCTAAACGCTCTACCTCCTACAGTACTTTTAGAGACTCTTGGGACCACCAGAAGGCCAGCATTCTGAGAGCGAAGAGCTCTGTTTGGATGATATTGTTCTATAGCATCTTTGAGGTAGGATGGGGCCATGTCATTTATGGCTTTGTAGGTCAAGAGTAGAATTTTGAATTTGATTCTGGACTCGACGGGGAGCCAGTGAAGAGACTTCAGCACTGGCGTAATGTGCTCTCTTCTTTTTGTTCCTGTTAGTAATCTTGCTGCTGCATTTTGAACCAGTTGAAAGCTTTTTATGGAGCTTTTAGGACACGCTGCAAGCAGGGAGTTACAGTAGTCCAATCTAGTCGTTACAAATGCATGGATAAGTTTTTCAGCATCGCTTTTAGGCTGGATTCTTCAGATTTTGGCTATGTTGCGCAAATGGAAATAGGCTGTTTTACAAGCTTGATTTATATGAGCTTTAAATGAGAGCTCCTGGTCAAATAAGACTCCAAGATTTCTTACAGTAGAACTGGAGGCTACACTGACATTGTCCAGTGTGGCTATCTGCTCAGATAGACCGTCTCGTAGATGCTTAGGGCCAAGCACAATGACCTCGGTTTTTTCAGGGTTGAGAAGCAGGTAGTTTAGTGTCATCCAGGTTTTTATCTCCTTCACACAAGCACTAAGTCTGTCTACTTGATCGCTCTGATCAGGTTTCATTGATAAATACAGCTGAGTGTCATCTGCATAGCAGTGGAAGTAAATGCCATGCTTTCTGATAATGTTGCCTAATGGCAGCATATAAAGAGTAAATAGAATTGGACCGAGTACCGAACCCTGTGGCACATCGTAAATTACTTTAGAGCAAGGTGAGGAGCTCTTGTTTACATTAACAAATTGGTACCTATCAGATAAATAGGATTTAAACCAGCTGAGGGCTGTTCCTCCAACACCTACATCACATTCTAACCTCTGCAGTAGAATGTTGTGGTCAATGGTGTCAAACGCTGTGCTGAGGTCCAACAGAACCAGGATTGAGACCAGTCCATCGTCAGCGGCTAATAACAAATCATTTGTGACTTTAACTAGTGCAGTTTCAGTGCTGTGGTGGGCTCTGAACCCTGACTGGAAAACTTCAAATAAGTTATTGTCCTGCAGGTGGCGACAAAGCTGTTTTACTACAACTTTTTCAAGGATTTTAGAGACGAAGGGAAGATTTGAAATAGGTCTGTAGTTTACCAATAGGTCGGGATCTAGATTAGGCTTTTTCAGAAGAGGTTTAATGACTGCATGTTTGAAGGACTGTGGAACATAGCCACTTTCGAGTGAAGTATTTATTATATTAAGAATAGGGTCTATAATTAGGGGGAGAATGTCTTTGAGGAGTCTGCTTGGAATGGGGTCTAGGACACAAGTTGAGCTTTTAGAGGACATAATGGCTGAAGTTATCTCTGCTTGATCAACAGCTGTGAACCTTTCTAAGTTTACAGGTGGATTTATATGGGACGTTAGATTTACAGCTTGGGCTAGTTCAGGGCTAATAGCGGGGGTAATTTCATCTAATTTATCTCTGATTGTTTTTATTTTATTGTTAAAAAATAGGAGGAAATCATCAGAGCTGAGTGTAGCTGGGATTGAGGGCTCTACTGCGCTGTAACAGTTTGTTAGCCTAGCTACAGTGCTGAAAAGGAATTTAGTGTTACTTTTGTTGACTTCTATTAGATTTGAATCATATCTGGTTTGGGCCTTACGCAGAGCCTGCTTATAGGACAGCAGGCAACTTTTCCATGCTTTTAGGGATTCTTCTGTGTGAGAGCGACGAAATAATCCCTCTAACTTTCTAACTCTTTGTTTATGTGAACGCAGTTCTTGGTTGTACCATGGGGAGGCGCGCTTTGGCCTAATGACCTTCTGTTTTAACGGCGCTACAACGTCAAGAGCAGACTTCAGAGAATTCATGGTCAAGTCGACAAATTGATCACTTAAACTGGGACTAAAGCTGTTCTCAGCAGGATCACATGACATGTCACTGAATATTGGCTCTATTATTTCTTTGAATTTTGAGATAGATTTTTCAGATATTGTCCTTTTCATTATAACTTTATTTTGTGGGACTGGATGATCTTTAAGAATAAACTGAAAGGTAATTAGGAAATGATCTGACAATATAAGGTTTTGAGGGAAGACAATGAGGTCACTAATCTCTGTTCCATACGTTAGGACAAGATCCAGAGTGTTCTTGTGAGTGTGAGTCGGTTTATTTACATTCTGAGTGAAACCAATGCTGTCTAACAAGGCGCTGAAGGCATTACTGCGAGCGTCATCACTCATGTTCACGTGGATATTAAAGTCTCCAGCTATAACTATTTTATCCCAGGCTAACACTACGTTTGATATAAAGTCAGAAAACTCTGTTAAAAACTCTGAATAGGGACCAGGAGGTCGGTAGATAACTATGAACAAAACTCCTTTTTGGTTTTTCATATTTGGACATGTGATTGACAGCATAAGGCTTTCAAATGAGTGAGATGCATTGTTAGTTAGTTTTAGGGCTCATGAGTAGGCTTGAGTGTGAGATCACTGCCACACCACCACCTCGGCCTGTGCTCCTGGAGGTCTGAAAGTTAACATGGGTGGGTGGGGTGGACTCATTTAGTCTGACGTAGTCGTCTTGTTGAAGCCACGTTTCAGTTAGAGCTAGAAGATCTATGTTATAGTCACTAATTAATTCATTAACTAAGAGCGATTTGGAGGAAATTGCTCTAATGTTTAGCAGTCCACATTTTACGTGTTTATTCATTTGTATATTTGTGTCATTTGTGATTGTTATTTTCCTTAAGTCATTTGGTCTGACGCCTGAAATATTTTTTCTGAGATGTGACTTTTTGGCATTATTTGTACGAGGGACACGAGGGACACACACAGTCTCTATCTGTCTTGAATCTGAACACTTCACATGTAACAGAACGGGCAAGAGTTCAGCGACAGAGGAGCGTCTTAAACTGCTGCTCTGCGCCCGGGGCTCATCCCTAGATGGTCACTTAACACGACTAAGACTATCTGTCAAATTCCGAACTAATAGGGCTGTACCCTCCGAAGTCGGATGGATGCCATCCCTACGTATGAGCCCGGGCTCTGATTGTCTCCGCCGGGCGTCGTTACCGCCTGCGTGAATCACGACTCGCCAGAAACGGGTCCTACTCTGCTTTACGATCCTATGGTTTCCTTCGATGTCAGCCATTCTGGCCCCCGGGTAACACCTAACGCTAGCAGCTGGCAGCTTCACGTCTCTAACAATAGAACTTCCGATTACAAGAGTTTCTCTAGTGTGTTCAGCGGGCGTGTGATCGCTGAGGGGAGAAAACCTATTATAGACGTGAAGCTCACGGCGCTCTGAGGTTCGGCGTTTAGCGCCTTGTCCCCTCCGAACTGTCACAAATTGGTCCCTATTCTGTTCCTGGTCTAGTCCCGGCTGCACGGGAGGCGCTGAGGGGCTGAGCTCGGCCTTACTGCTACTGCTAATGCTAATGCTAATGCTACGCCCTGGAGCGCGGTCCGGTAGCCCTCGCGCTAAAACCGAACTATAACTGGACTTTAGCTCCTCTAAACAGCGGATCCGCGCTTCTAACTCCGTAACCCCTGGCCTCCAAAACTACCACTACACTGCACTTCACTTCATAAATATAAGTAAATAAGTATAAATATAAGTATAAGTCGCAGCCTGGCCAAGACTATGATAAAAGGTGTGACTTATAGTCTGGAAAATAAGGTAAATCTGATTTTGAGCCATCACTTTTGGATGAGAAGTGAAGAATGCTGAATCAAATGGAAGGGAATGATGTCATCATATTTGGAAACCAGGGATGTCTCACAGACGCCACACTTAATTCTATTTTGAAGGTGAGAACTGATCTGGTTTGATAAGTTGGCACATTGTGTCTGAAGAAACACTTACTCTAGCTGTGTCCTCAGGTGTTTTGCATGTCACAAGAGGAGTTCTTGGATTTTAAAGAAAATGAAGGATGGGAAGATGACGATGACAATGAAGATGAGATTTCTTTGGCTTTTTCTAATGAGGGACTACAGAAGTTAAAGACCGTATGGAAAAAGCTTATTCATGGAGCAACCAGACTGACATTATGCTGTTTTACAGAGAGCAATGGGGTGGTGGGGAGAAAAGAGGACCCTGATAAGATGTTGATGGAGGACAAAGAAGCCTTTGCAAAGTTGAGCAGCAGGCGGCAGAGGGCTTTACATGTGCGATACGGACAGAAGAGCATTCTGTATAACCTCTTGGAACTAACCAAATGATAAATTAACATTGTCAAAAACGCCTCTATTTTTTTAAAAAACCTTTTTTACCACTATAACGATAAAATGTCTTTTGTTTCTTGCACAAAAATAAGCTCAAACATGGGTCTCATGCTACTGTTTGGAATGTTGAAAATACAGTATTTCAAATGAATAAAACGAATATATATATTTTTTCACCTCATGGCTCTGTAACAACTCAATCTCTTTTGTTTGCAATTCATTTATATTTACAAAACATAAAACACAAATTTTGGCCTTCCAAAACTGAGTCAATGCAATACTCTGTAGTGAAAGCAGCCTTTGGATCGACTTCTATTTCATTCCTCCTGACCGCCAGAGGATGGGGCTTAGCACCTGGATATCTACATGTGTGCGCAGCACATAGGTCGAGATTAAATACCAACAAGGTCAGGTGGGTGACGTCAGTACCACCACATTATACTTGATGCACCCAGTGCTCTTTTCTTTCTACATTCCTCGCATTTCATTTTGTGAGTGTTTTTTAACGTCCGCGTTGTGAGCTCTCATAACCTACGCCTCATGAGTGACTCCGCTCCTGTGGCTCGACTTTATTGGCTTATCCTATGCTTCGATTTTATTTCATTTTTTACAACCTGCGTGACCCGGTGCCTCGTGAGGCTCCAACGGCACCGTCGTTACTGACTATTCTCAATCTCAACCGGTGTTCCGTGAGTGCTCTCCGCTCCTGTGACACCGCAAGTCTGGGACTCGTGAGTGTTTCTCCCGCTTACTAACCCGTTGTTACTGTTTCAGTTTGTGGCGACGGTAGCCTGTGCGTGTTCACCTGCGCCTTCTGATTAAGTGCTGTACATGAGCCAGTGACTTGTGAGTTTATTCGCTCCGGAAAGCATCTTTGTTGCATGGTTGCAACAGTTGCTTGGCTCCGCTAAGCCCAGAAGATGGCCATACTCTATGTCCACATTGTCTAGGGATTGGACATATGAAATAAGCTCTCACAGAAGACGCCTGTTTCAATTGTATCTCCATTCCACTGGCAGACAGGATCGCTAGACTGGCAGCGGTTGAGAGTACGATGCCTAAACTGACTCTTGCTTCTAGTCCTGTTAAGGACCATAAACGCCGCAAGCGTCCTCACATGGAGGCCCCTGTGGCCAAGAGAAGTCATCCTGATCAGGCATTGTCTGCCAAACACTTTGGCTTCTGAATTTCCTCAGATTAAGTCCTTGCTCCTTGGTCTGAAACCTAGTGGTCCTCCCACTGTGCCTAGCCCCACTCTGGACGATGAGGAAGACCAGACAGACTCCAAGGCTGATCACCCTCAGGAAGATGCTATATCCATTGCTGCTTCACTTCAGATACTTTGTTCAGAGCAGATGGTGCAGATTTTCTGGGGTATAAGATAAGATAAGATAAGATAATCCTTTATTGTCCCACATGGGGGTAGAAGGCTGTCACTCTCCTAACCCCTCTGTTGTGAGCTCCCGCTCCTCAGACCTGGAGCCCTTGGAGACAGAGCCTGAGTTTTCCTCTGTTCACCAGCCTATTCAGTTGGCCATATTGAGACTTTGAGTAGATACACCTGTGTCGGTTGTTCCTAAAAGTGCCTTTTCTCAAAGTCTCCCAGAAGCCTGTATTCAGTGTTCCGGCCTCTTTGCCATATATTGAGGAGCTCTAACGATGTTGGGCAGATCCCAAATTTTTACTAATTTCCCAAGGGAATGCAGGAGTTTGAGTGCTATGCAAGATGCAACTAAGTACGGATCGGATCGCATGCCCTCCGTTGATAGCACTATTGCGGGCCTGGTTGTAGCGCCAGCGGATGCCAGATCATGTGTTTGGATCCGCTTCCCATTAGACTTTGGCACGGGCTGTTGAGGCAAATTAATCTTGCAGACACTTTGCTGAACTGCATCGTGCCCCCAGCCCCCAGCCCAGAGGTGCTAGCTTTTTTTGTCCAGCGGCAAGAGTCTCAACCTTGCCAGGATCCAGACGTGCTTCTGATGGCCAAGGTCAGGCCAGTCGATCCTCTCTCCAGCCCACATTTCGGCCACCAAGGGGCAGGGCCCCAAGAAATGCACTCGGTCAGGGAAGGGGATTGGTTCACAAGTGTCGACTTAAAGGATGCTTATTTCCACGTACTTGTGGTGCCACACCACAGACAGTAACTTCGCTTTGCTTTCAAAGATCAAGCATACCAGTTCAGAGTGCTCCCCTTCTGTCTCTCTCTAGCGCCCCATACATTCACCAGGTGTGTGGCGGCAATTCTTGCGCCTCTTCAAGCCTGCGGAATGAGAATTCTGCAGTACTTGGACGACTGGCTTGTGTGTGCTCGGAGTCGGGACCAAGCACTCAGAGACACTTCCATTCTACTGGACCATGTGTCACAATTGGGACTTTCAGTGAACGTTACAAAGAGCTCATTGACTCCCAGCCAAAAGGCACAATGAAGGCTTTTCCGTCCCCTCAAAGAGTGATAGATGTGCTCAATCTCGTTTCTCGTGTTCAGCGGAATCAGAGTGTCATTCGGTCTGCTTCTTAAGTTGGGCAAGCTTACGTCCGTGTCAACATTGATACCTCTGGGGCTTATGTACTTGCACCCCTTACAGATTTGGCTCAACAATCTGGGCCTATATCCATGGCTGCACCAGCACAGATCTGTGCAGCTTTCGGTGTCTTCAGCATCTCTGGCCTCGGGGAAAAGGGGAGTTCCTTTACAGTGGCGTTCCTCTGGGCTCTTCCCCGTGTCGTCGAGAGGTAGTAGTCACAGACGCCTCACTTACAAGCTGGGGGACTGTTTGGAACCACAGGATGGTCAGAGGTGTTTGGAGTCCTCGGGAGAGGCTTCAACACATAAACATGCTGGAGATCTTCTACTGAAAGTGTTTTTCAGACTTCCTATAAGTGATCTGTTCTTTTCTTCTGTATCTGCCTCTGTATCTTCCTGCGTTGCACCAATGAAATTTCCCCATGTTGGACAATAAAGGAATATCTTATCTTATCTTATAAATCATCAAGGGGGCACAAGATCCATAGAATCCTGAAGAGTGGGTCCAGCTCGACTCCGACGGTCCCTCATCTGCCTGAAGAGTGGGTCCAGTTCGACTCCGACGGCCCCTCATCTGCCTGAAGAGTGGGTCCAGCTCGACTCAGTCGGTCCCTCATCTGCCTGAAGAGAGGGTCCAGCTCGACTCAGTCGGTCCCTCATCTGCTTGAAGAGTGGCTCCAGTGGGTCCAGCTCCAGTCTCCCTCGTGTCCGTCTGTCCGTCTGTGAGAGTCGGATCTCTCCTTCACTGGAACTCCTCCAGGTTTCTACGCTTTTTTTCCCAGAGGTTTTTTTTGTAGTTTTTCCTGGCCGAGAAGGAGAGTCTAAGGACAGAGGACCCTGGGACATCGTCCCTCGCCACCACAGACATTGTCTGACTCCATCGCCGCCACAGACATTGTCTGACTCCATCACCACCACAGACGTTGTCTGACTTCATCGCCACCACAGACATTGTTGATTAATTTCTCCCTGTGGCCCTCAGAGGCAACTGTTGTTGTGATTTTGGGCCTTACAAAAATAAATATTTTTATATTATAATATATTTTATTGATCCGTTCACTCACTAGTGGAGGCACTGTGGGCGCTGCCTCATTTGCAGTTCATCTGCCAGGCATGCAGAATTGCACTGCAGAGTTTCTCTCGAGGCAGAAACCACAACCGGGAGAGTGGAGGTTGAACCCGGTGGTGGTACAGGATCTGGGGGATGCACAGCATGGCGGAGGTAGATCTATTTGCCTCGAGTGCGACAACGCATTGTCGACTGTGGTTTCCTGTGCTTCTGCAACTTCTCAATGGGAAACTGTGGTCTCTCCCTCAGAGGAAGGATCTCTTATCACAGCTGGGAGGGAGCATATGGCATCCTCACCCAGAGCGCCTTCAACTGTACCTGTGGCCACTGAAGGGCAGGACTCTGTGTTGACTTCTTGTGACCAGGCAGTTATCCAAACAATCCTGAATGCTTGTGCCGCCTTGACGAGAGCGCTGTATGAGAACAGATGGAAACGTTTGTTGGTTGGTGTGGGACTCGTGGTCTGTCCCAGTGCTACTAACCTACCTTCAGACATTTCTTGAGAAAAATCTTTCGGTTTCGACTATTATGGTTTATGTCGCGGCCATTTCAGACCGCCATTCCTTGGTTGATGATTGTTCAGCGGGATCGCATTCCTTAGTGTGCCGGTTTTTAAAGGGTGCCCTTCGCCTGCGGCCTCCAAGGCTTACTCAAGTGCCTTCTTGGGATCTTCCATTAGTCCTAGAAGGATTGTGTTCCCCACCGTTTGAACCATTGGATAGGGTTCAGTTGAGATGGGTGTCAGTGAAGGCAGTGTTTCTACTTGCAATCTTCTCTGCAAGGCAAGAGCTCTATGCTTTGTCAATCGCTGACAATTGCATTCACTGGAATTGATTTGTCTGGTGTTACCTTGTGGCCTAACCCATCTTTTTTTTTTACCAAAAAGAGTCTCTGCTTTTCACGTTAATCAGCCACTTTCACTAGCTGTTTATCCTCCAGAGTCTGAACTTGGGGACTCTGATGTTAGTCCTTTGTGTCCTGTCCGTATGCTGCGGTATTACATTAATGTGATTAATGGGCTTCGCAAGACGGACGCCCTGTGTGTTTGTTATGGGGGTCACAAAAAAGGCTGTTGTCTCCAGAGGCTTTCACATTGGGTTGTGGACGCCATCCTTCAGACGTATCGATCTAGAGCTTTTCAGCCTCCCAAAGATACTTGCCATTCTACCAGAGGAGTGTCCACCTTCTGGGCTGAGCTGAAGGGTGTTCCACTGAATAACATCTGTGCTGCAGCTACATGGGCTTCCTCCTGTACCTTCGTCCGCTTCTACAGAGTAAATGTGGCGGCTCCTCACCCTGTGGCTCCCTGCGGCTCCAATTAATCTAGGTAAGAGCAGACTCTTCGTGACCTTGTTGGTATTAAGTCATCCAGGTGCTAAGCACCGTCCTATTTGAAATAGAACGAGAGTTACGTATGTAACTAAGGTTCTATGAATTCCGGATGACCGCCAGTTTCCTGTCACTCGAGTTTTTTGCGAGTGCATTTTGAAAGAAAGAAGCTCTGGGTGCGTCGGGTATATATGGGGTGGTACTGACGTCACCCAGGTCACGTCCACATGATTTGTTGGTATTTAATCTCGACCTATGTGCTGTGCACACATGTAGATATCCAGGTGCTAAGCACCGTCCACTGGCGGTCATCCGTAATTCATAGAACCTTACATACATAACTCTCAATTCACAACCTTTGTTAAGTACCACATGCCCCAAGTCCTTTAAAATGTATTTTTACTACAAGAACATGTTATTTGCAAATACTATTAAGTGCTCGACCCGAAGATTGCCCTTTACCCCCGGTTTGGAAACACTGGCCATGTAACTTTGGTTTCCCATCTTTGGCTGACGAAAACTATTATTTTGATGTAAAATGCCATTAGCCTTCTGTAATATTGTTAATGGTTTAACACAAATATTCACAATTCCAAACTAAAGAAAGATGGGCTGCCATAAACCGCCACATGGGAGGACCTATAGTCACGCCTCTAATGTAAACATTTAAATGGTAATGCTATTAACCACAGCACCAGCAGCAAAGCACCCCATTGGAAGGTTTCAATGCTGGCCAAAGGTATATTTTACCAGAAAACCGGTAAACTCACCAACTGATTGGAAGCACGGTAAATCACCAACTACCTACAAATCCAAATAAAATTACATATGGTCAAAGTTTACCTGGCACATGTACGTTTTTGTTACCGTTATTACCATCTTTCAGTATATTTTATCTTTTCATACCCAACTAAAATACCTGCATTTATGACATTTTAAAAACTTGCACCTGAAATTGTATTATTCATACATGTGTAAAATGATCAATGACAAGACAACCATCCTTAACTAGTTCAGTCTGCCACACAGGACATTAAAGACCTCAGGTTCCACGTTCGGCTGTTACGTCTGTAGCTTATAATATTCAAACTTTACCACATTCAAATAATTCAACTGCAAGTCAAGAGTTATAAATCATGAGGATAAACACAGCCAAGTGTGTCATTCCAGTGTAATGCAATAGTTTTGTTAAAAAATAAAACATTTGTAAAACCAATGCAACAACAATGTACTCTTTAAGAAACCATATGTAAATTCCATATTCTAACTGTGGCCCCAGGTATGAGAAAAGTGTTCAGATCAGACTTTGAAAAAAAAAAAACCTGCTGCATCACTATAATCCAGAATAACAAAAACATTGGAAAGTTGTTGCTGTAATTACATGTTTTGATTCTCCACCATTATTGCAACAAAAAAAACAGAACAAGCCTCACGAGTTTCAATGCTGAAATCCAGGCGACTTAAACCTTTGCACGGTCTCAGCTCCGAGTGGTCACGACCTAAAGCCCAGCTCCTGCACCAATCATGAATCAGTGCTAGTGCAGCCTCTGCAGCTCGGGGCAAATTCTGGAGGTTCTGAGCGAAACATGAGACATGGCTTCCATCTGCAGGTTAAGACTCTGGCATCACAAGTTCAGTTGTGATTGTAGTTCTTGTAGTTTTTAAACGTTAACACTTATTCAACAAAAGGCACTGGATGGTGTTACACTACACAGATGAGTCATAAGAGTTAATCAAACTGCATTGTGTTTTGCAGTGCTTTATTTCCTGTATGTACGCATACTGCAATTAAGTAGCAAGAACTAAAGGCAAACTAGAAAGGACTACAAAATACAACACATTGACCAATACATTTACAAAACATTCAAAATGTTACAAAATGGGCTGTATTGGTCCTATTGTTCTTCAATTTGGATATTTGTACAAATTGTCAAGATACGATGCCACCATTTTCACTTTTGCACAATTTTACAATGCCAGGGAAGAGATGGTTAGAGCCGTTTTCAAAGGCCATCCCAGCAGTAAATGCTTCACCGACACATGACACACCTGGAATAGTCCCCACCCTCTTAGGAGACTAGCACATCTTCCTGTCTCAATCAGGGATAAAAAAAAAAAAGATTTAAATAAAAAGTAGCAGGCAGCTTTTTAAACTTCAATCATCTACTGTTCAGCCTCTGAATGCAAACAAAAAGTCAGAAGATCTTTGTGGGAGGGGAGCAAACCAAGGACTTTGGTAGTGAATGTCAGGTTGCATGTAGTCAACGTGTTTAATGGTCTCCACAGATCTACTCTCCAGTTCTCCCTTTTTCCAATATTTACATCAAAGCATCAAAAGTATATTAAACACCATGTCCAAATGTGCTACATGTCAAGCAGCCCCAGAATACACGAGGAAAAAAAACAAAAAACTTCAGATCGGCACGCAGTAGTCCTCTCATCCCCGTTTGAATGACTGGTGAGCAGTTTATCCAATGCCAACAGTAAAGAGGCAGGTGTGTACGTGTGTGGTAAGGAATAGGCCAAGGCTGCTGCATCTCTCCCGAGGGCTACAGTCGGGCTGGGGCGCAGGCTAGCTGGCACCAGTTCCCTCCATCACTTGCTGAGCCTGCTTCTGTCCCATGCAGCACTGGGCTACTGACTGGAACAGCCTGAAAGATCCAGACAGTGTTTTAGGAGATGTTCATTTATTTCAGTCAATAATCTTTGTGCGGTTGAAGCACATACTTTTCAATCTCAGGGGCACAGTGCACAAAGTCGTGGCTCCAGAACTTGAAGGCAGGGTTCTTGATCAGTTCAATGAAGGTGATGAGAAGACCCCATGGATGGGGTCTGTTCACAATCAGCCTCTCAAGCAGAACCCTAGGAACAAAATCACATTGTTCAACAAATGCTTTTTATACCAACAAAGCGCGAAAGAGTGTCGCACCTGGTAATTTGCTCCTGAATTGCTTCGGTATTTGCTTCAGCGAAGAGATAAAGCATGGTGCAGCTGAAATAGTGAGTGTGGCTGTTGGGGTAGCGCAGCTGATTAGCAATTGCATTCAGGAACAAGTATCGGCCTGCAAAAAAGAAAAAGGTTCTGGTTAAAAGGTGGTGTTTTACTAACAATCCAAACTACAATTATAAGTAAAAGATGGGATTTGTTTAAATTGTTTTATTGTGCAAATTATGCCATCTCACCCTCTGTATCCAGGTCCACAGCCAGGTTCTGAAAGATGTCCATGTGTGCAGAGTGAGTGATTGTGCTCATGGAGGGAGTGCTGCCCTTGTTGTGGATGTGAGCAATCGCCTGAGTGCCCACATACAACACCAACGCATTTATCAACTGGATGTTGTAGCGGTTTCCTGGCTCATTGGACACCTGGAAAATAAAAAGTAAGGTATACTCATTATCCCTATAGGCAAAGCGTCTTTTGCATTTGACCTATTCTTTTATGTTGCTAAGGCCCAGGCCCATCCCTGGCTCGGGAGTCAAACCATGACCTTCTTGCTGTGAGGGGAGAGTGCTGCCACCAATTTGCAGTCCTTTCCTGATATGCACTATTGTGCCACATACAAATAAATGATGCACTCTCGATTATTCTACCATCTAGTATGAATTTGAGAAATCATTCATGTGGGGTCGCACACATCGATAGGACACCTGCACGAAGCGGTGTTCACTTCTGGAGTATTAACTCGTGCCACCGTGATTTGCAGTTAAAATACAAATCTGGTGTACAGGTAGACAGGTCTACTTTGTGCACCTTATTTTTTAAGATGCGTGAGGAAGATATATCCATCAACTTAACTAACCTGCAGGTTGCTGCGCAGCTCAGACAAGAAAGTGACTGGTGAGCGTGTTTTCAAATACGAATCCAAATCCTTCTTGAACTGCGAAGGCATGACGCCTGTGAAGTTGGTGAGGATTCGAGGAGCAATATTGATCTCACTCAGCATATCCACCTGCCACAGAAAAGTACAGTTTAGTTTACTTCTTACTAGACCAAAAAAGGGCGATCTGAAGAGTGTGTACTGACCTTGAGATTGGGTGTGAAAGGATCAGGGAGCCTCATGTTGCGTGGAAAGGCACTGAGTATGAGGTTGCGGAGTTGAATGCAGTTGGGTGGGATGACATCACAGAAGCCATAATGGTAGTCGCACAGAAACTCTGGGAAGTCATGCAGCAGGACCAGAAGGACTCGAAGGGTTCCCTAAACAAGACAATTGTACATCATCATGATTTGAACAATAGCGCTGAATGCTATTAGAGCACCAGTGTCTTTAAAGCCCAACACACCTTGTACAGGATTTGCATAGGTTTGTTGAGCTCAACATTTCTCAAGAATGGGGCCAAATACTTGAAGAGATCAATCAGCAACTGTGCATACATCGGCCAGCCCTGCAACACACACAAAGCAAATGTTAAAATGAGCTGAGGAGAGCGATGCATTGCACAGTTTGACATACCTTCTGCTGTGGTGTATGCGCAAGCATCCGTGCAATAAAAATGCGATGGGAGATGAGTTCCAGCCAGGCATACACAAAGCCTGGAGCTTTGGTAGGTCTCAAGATGTGGAAAGTATTGCTGCAAAGAACAGTGAACATTAGTGGAAATCTAACACAGTAGCCCAGCAGACGCCAAAGAATACTTACCAGAAGGCAGTCAGTGTTTGAAAGTTGATGGTCTCTAACACATGTTCAGGAGCATTGAGCTCCAGCAGCAGCATGATGAAAATGCGGTGGTATGGCAGCTGCTGGAATTCAGTCTGACGCACATCATGGTCCTGGATCAACACTCCAACGACAATTCCTAGCACCTGGAGACATAATAAGCAGTTAGTGCATGTATTTTTCCCAGTTACCCTTTAATTCCATTTCCATACCTTGTTGAGGAGGTTGATTTTAGTAACGGTGTTTGTTGCTTCTCCAGAGTGTTTGACCAGAAGAGCTATGAGCCGCACAAATGCATCCAGGTTATGGTAACACTTTGCACGGATGATTGCTGCACTGGCTGCTGGGTTGTGCTGCTGTTCAGCCTGTGCCCGGTAGCTTATCTCAACACACATTTCGGTACACAGCCGGAAGAACCTTGTGATCAAGTCATCAGTCTTCAGGATACCCTGCTGGTGCATCTGTAAAAAGACAAAATGCTTACTAAAGTTTTCACTATTCAGCTTCTATTAAAAAAAAAAAAAAGGGTTAGATTAGCTACCTGGCCAACAAATGCAGAAAAGGCTTTGGTACTGTCCCGCCCAGCAGCAGCTGAGTGGTACAAATTAACCCACTCTCTCAGTAGGTACTCTGCTTTCTCCCTCAGGCCTGGGGGATCATCGTACTCTGAAGCCTGGGAAATCCCAGAGTGCATCATGAAGTTTGGTCCACCGTGGGCTCGATCAATCATTGCTTCATAGTTAGATCGAACGACATCCATCAGCTGTGGAAGTCTGACAAAGAAAATATGATAATAGATAAGACGTTTGCTAAACCCCCCAAAAAAGTCACTCTTTACCCTTCAGGTGCATTGGCCCGTGAGTGCGCACAAATCCTCATTAAAGTCTCGATGGTGTGGAAGAGGTCAGCCTCTGTGACATGGCTCACACTACGTTCATCTACCAGCAGCAGCTTCACCAACTGCATTGCAAAAGCAACTGCCATGTAGTGCATTCCATTCTCCATTGACTGAAAAAGGGGCATTTGTCAATATTTGGTGATAAACAACAAAGGAAAAAGGGTGATAGATGAAAAAGAGATGGCACCTGTGCCAGATGTAAGTCATACTGTTGCATATTCACAAGATGGTTTCTTATCAGAAGTTCAACTGCTTCTACATTGTACTTGTACTCATCTCTGCATTCAATAAGACACCTGTGAACAGAAGCCAGACAGGTTTAAAGGCTTCATATAAGGGAGTGGCATAAAGCACTGAGCCTTTGTTACCTGGTGATCTGCTTGTTGCACCACTGTGGTCCATAAGCACGTCCGTCCTGCAGGGCCTTAAGCACGAGCAGGTGGCACTCTCTGTAGCGCAGCAATAAATCAGCGTCTGCACCACTGGTAGCGTCTAAAAGTCCCTCCACAGCCTGCAGCATGGAATTGGATAAGTCCCAATGCTTCACATGATAAATTGTTTATGATCTTTACAGAAAAAGTCAAAGGTATACCTTCTGAAGGAGGCCAAGTGCAGCAATGCCATCTCTTGAGTTTCTTGCCAACGCTACAGCCTCAAGCAAGCTGCGCAGTGCCTGAGTTAATGGGTTCATAGCGAGTGCTGGAGGGATGGCATGAAGATGCTGCTCCAAATCTGCCATGCACTTATCATAGATTTGAGCAACATCGTCTGTAGCCCATGCCTGTTGCTGAAAAAAACAAAAAACACACAAACTTTATAATGCAGTATAAAAGGTACAGCGATGCAAATACTATGGAGGTATTCTATTCGTCGCTTAACAAGTCCAGGCTTATCCCAAAATCCAGCTTAGAATAGAAGAGCTGGAGGATTCTGTGCATGTTTTGGTTTGATGGAGGAAACTAGTGCATGAGGCACGCTTTTGAGTGAAATGATTAGAGGATACATACTAAGGTGAATATATCAGCATCACTAATAGTGCTTATCGGAGATTGTTAAATTGAAAGATTTTTTTTAGATTCACACCAACAAAATTGTGTTTTTTTAAAAGTATTTGTGTAACATATTGTTCTCAAATTTACATAAGAATTTTAAAAAATATATCCTGCTCCTATGTGTGTCACCATTTAAAGATCTGAGAATGAAGTATATAGAGTGTAGGGGAAATGGGAGGCATTTTTGGAGAGGAATGCAGTAGAATAAAGATGACTGCATGAATCACTCTAAATACAACTTTGAGTGGGTTAATACTGCTTAAACCATGAACACCCCAAAACAGTGCCAATTCTGATTAGACACTTGGTGTAATTGAATTAGGCATTTGAAAGCCCAGTTTGTTGGAAAAAAATCTTGCTTAGAAAGGAATATCCCCTATGTAGAGTATGAACTAGAATAATTAAACACAAACCTTCATTGGCTGAGCCAAGAAGCCAGTGGGCTGAGAGAGATCATTACTGGGTAAGAAACCTGGAACATTCCTGGCAAACTCTTCATAAACAGCCAGTTGTTTGGGATCCACTCCACCAACCTACATAAGACAAAGTTCTGTTTATTTATCAAATTACTTGCAATCACGATGAAATAATGGTGTGATAACTAACTACCTTGAGTCTGATCTGTTCAGGCATGCGTTCAGCCTGGTAGGTTAAAACAACAGGATCACAGTAGCGCCGCCCTTCTTGGCGCGCATGTTTCCTTAGCTCAAACTCCTGAAAAGCCGCCACAAATGTTAGCGTTGCTTACAACCGTAGAAATGTTTGGGTACAAGTAAAAAGTTTGGATGCAATTCTACGTTCAAGAAGTGATGTTTTCATTTATTTCCTACCGTGGCTAGTCTCTTGTCCATCTCAGGGCCAGCTTTCTCCACAGCGGTTTTTTGAATGAAGCAACAGGCTAGTTCACAGTTGTCCTGAGCAATCCTTGCAGCAGCTTCTTCCATCATTTCTCTCTGTTGAGGGGTTGGTGCCTGAAAAATAGAGACTTAATGATAAGTAGCAGTCTTTAGTGTAGTCCTGCTTTTTGCAGATTTTTTTCTACTTGCCCTGAGTCCAGCAGCAAAGTTGTTCTTTAGGTTGGTTGCAATGCTCATGAGCAAAGGCTCGCGGCAGGTTATCATGGCCATGCCTGCAGTCAGGTTTCTCATCATGTGGTGAGCGGCTACACGCATGCGGGACTCCTCAGAATCCAAGGCAAAATCCTTCCTGATGATCTGCTCACAGGTTGTCATGGCTATTTTGATGGACCTATCAACCACGGGATGAACCAACTCCTGGACAGCGCGTTCGACTGACTGACGAACACACTGCTTGAGCTGAGGGTGGGCTTGTAAGAGGGGAATCTGGACATGTATAACAACAATAAATACATCAATACTTTAATGCCATGCATTAACATATTAGGAGGTATTCCACTTACATTGGCATTTATGTTTATGTGTGGGGACAAGCCAGCCAAAGCATACACATTGATGTCATGGTAACTGAACTGCGGTGTTGGAGGCCCCGTGGTTGTGCAGGGTGTGGTGGTGGCAGCTGGGGTTGAGGGTGGCGCTGCAAATGGAACAAAGTCCCCTGTGGATCACAAAATTTGATACAATTATTAGGACTAGTTTACTAGTTTTTACTAATAAAAACATTTTAAGTTGACTCACCTGTGCTTGATACAGGGAGCAGCTCCTCTGGAGGTTTTGCCTCCTTCTTTGGTGCAGAAAGTTGTTCCTCCAAATTCTTTAGTTTGTCTTTATCTTTCAGCAAGTTTCCTGGCTTTAGATCATTGATGTCTAATGACAGATTCTTACACAGAACTTCAATTTCAAATTTGAGGTTTAGCTGCAGATTAGGGAAAAAAGTGTTGACAAATCAATGCGAAACAAGAAAACAGTTCTAATATAAACCAACCTTGAGATCATGTTCCTGGTGCAGCTCAGCAAGCACATTCATGATGGCCATGGTCCAGGGATTTTGGGGCCTAAAAACCTACAATACACAAACATTTACACTTGACATTTAGATGGTGCTTTTACTCAGCCCAAAAGTTGTATTAAAATGTATTCATCCTGCTTACCATACTTCTAAGACTGGATTCCAAAACTTTAGCCACAAATGGAACCACATAAAGCAACTCCTGTTGGCCTTTCACATAGGCTTCCAGTAGAAGAGATTTTAGTTCCAAATCCTGGAGTGGAAGGAATATTTCAAGGGAGGAAACAACAGGGGGGGAAAAGACAAAAAAAAAAAAAGACTACTTACAGTATAGAGTATGGGTTTGTTTTTGGCCAACGTAATCATTCCTAGCCAGTGACCCAAGTTCTTGAGCAGTGAGCGGTCTGAAAAATTGGCCGCTGCCTTATCAGAAGTCAAAAGAACCTGACAAAAATAGAAAAAGTGATGATGTATGGCATTGTATGTTTTATAAGACGAATTACAGAAATGGCGATCTTTACCTTTATATTCCGATAGGTTTCAGTAAGAACCATCTTCACAAACTCTGGGTTCTTCAGTGTGTCAAGAAAGTTTGAGTAAAGGCTGTGAAAATTGGGCTCAATACTGACCCGCTTCATCACCAGATACTGTGAAACCCAGGGCATAAACTCTTCCTTTACCGTCTCCTTTAACTCCTCAACCTGAAATGCGCAGAATTGAAATAAGTCACTTCAGTGTTTATTGAGCAGAATTCTGTTTCCATATGTTTAGTGCTCACCTTTTGGGTCATGTTCGACTGTGAAAGGTTGTTGAAAATAAATGCAATCTTTTCCTGTATATTCTCTGGAGGTTCTACAATCCTTTCATTCTGGTCAGTGGCCACAAGGAGGGTGTCAATGTTTGTAGTGTTTATGGAGGGCTGAAAAGAAAAGAATACGCTATAAGCCAAGCAAGAACACATAGAACATGCATGTCAAGTGTGTGCAGAACTTACAGGAACATCTTTTTTGAAGCTGCTAGGCGTTGGTCTTGTGATGGTTGTGGTCTTGGCTACTGTGGTGGTAGTGGTGGTAGTAGTAACCAGTGTGCTAGTTTGGCCAGGTTGAGGAACTTTGGGGGCCCCAGGTGGTTGGGGCTGAGTCTGCGCTTGCACCTGGGCGAGGGCCAAACTGCCAGGAGTCGTGATGGAGCCCTGCATCTTCACTGGAGGGTCCCGTGACTGTTGACCATACTCGATATACTGCACACACAGGATATGAAAAAGACAAAAGCATAATTACTAATTGTATAAGTAAATCATGTAAATAACTTGAGACTAATTATGTGTCAAATCAATAAACTGAAAATTTGATACCTCTTGTAAATGATGGGGGAATTGCAAGAAGTGTGCAATAGATGCTAGATGTTGACAATATTGAGGATAGTCCTTTAATCTGCAAATGTTCTCTCATTAGTATGAAAATCCAGTTCAAAGTTACATCTGAAGTAATATTCTTACCTGTTTTTGAACCGATCTAAAGCTGCAATTCCAAAATAATACATTTTTGATCCAAAAGGTTTCCTTAAGGCTTCAAGAACATATCGCAGTGCCAACCCCAGGGCCATGTAAGTGACCAGCCCCTTCTCAATAATGCCACCAAAAAGACAAGCAGTTATGTGTAATTCCTTGTCTGGGTACTGCGGGAAGAAGCGGTATTCCTCAAACAAATTACGTAGCATACAATTGAACACTTCTCGTTCTCGTTTGACGGTTGAATCTTTGAATCTTTGCAACATCTCCAACACCTGTTAAGACATAACTCATGAATGTCAACTATTTTTTCTTCTTATATAAAAAAATAAATATATACATACCTCATCCACAGACATAGTAGGGTGAGGTGGGTGGTTGTAGATGCGCTGGAAGTAGCTATTTGCTTCATCGTCTATTTCCTTACTAAAGTGCTGGTTTGCCTCAGGCCACACCTGAGAAAGGTCAGCTGAACAGAACACAAAACAAAATCAGACCGCCGTGATCAAAAAGTATCAACAAATTTAACATTATCATGCATTGCATGTGCACAAAGTTAAGTGAGGTTGTCAGCAAAAGCAGACGTGAATGGAAGACTGACCTGCATTTCCTCACAAAATCTACAACTACTGAGATTTCTTGAGAACCTGATTTGTCATTTTTCATGAAAAGATTTAATTTGTGAGAAAATGCAATCGTGAGCAGCGCTGGGCAGGCTCTCAGTCACACCACGACTACCTCCACTTACAGGCCTTGACCGTACTCTGCTGAAACGTTGGTGGATTCAGGCCTGGTGTGCTCATCTTTCTGGTACTGAAGGGATCAGTGCCAACAGTTGGCATCCCCAAACTGGAGCCTATGCCAGAGCCAATGCCTGAGCCCAGAGGACCTAGCAAAGGAAAGTAAGATTCAATGTATATACATATTTTTAATGGCCAAGAAGGTGAAAGTTTTGGAAAGGTTTAAAAATAAAAAGCATTGTACCAGAATCCATGCCAGGAAGCTGTGATGACAGACTGCCAATACCACCAAATGGGGTACTTGGGTTGGCACTGGACAGTGGTGGGAACGCCTTTGCAGGAGACTGGGGGTTACTAAATGCTGAACTTAATGAGGTGGGGAAACCTTGCATGCTCTGAGTGTGAGATGGGGCTGTGCCACCCAAGTTGAGGGATCCCATCCCAGACAAAGGATCCACCTACGTAAAGGAACAGTGTTACAAAAAGGATGTATATGTAGTAATATTATGAATGTATAACTACCTGAACAGGAGAGATGGCATCGAGACTGCTGGTGCTTGGGGCACGGCCTTTGGGCATTACCCCAGGAGGCGGCTGTCTGGGTTTATTCATGACATTGCTACAATTTGCAACCATGGTCAGTATCGTCTCAGATAATTCTTGAGACACATTCCTGAAAATTAAAAATAAAATGTTACCCTGCAGATGCCAACAATTTAAGTGCTTCAAAACAGTTTAAATAAAAAAGAGGGATTTTACCCTGCACAGGACTGTAGACATGCCAACATGGTAGCCAATGTCTCAGGGGGTAACTGGGCGCTTTTTGGTTGATCCTTATCTGGAGCAAGACCACCCATAATGGAAGGGCAACGCCTTTTAAGGAATGTAACACATGCCTGGATAAAAGGTTCCTGAAACATAAATCAATAATTAAATGAAAATATGAAAACAACAAAACGGACAGCAATGCAATTTAATCAATAGTAGCATTTACCCCATGTTCTCTGATCTTGTCTGTCAACCATTTATCAAGTTTGAGGTATTCACGGCGAGAGGCAAGTGCAGCCAGGTCAATAACAAAGGCAAATGGAGTACCATTCAGCAGCATTGATAGAGACTGGGGGGAAACAAGACCATTATGCAAAGATTGTATTTTTTTAAAAGTTCACAATACAACAGTTTGTACTAAACCTTCAAGTCTTGAGCCACATCCAGGATACGGGACAGCTTTGCCTGGTCATACTGCTCCCCTCTCATGTACCACTCTGCCATTGAATGCATGATGAGCTGTCGGATGGAAGGAGACTGTCCCTGGAAAAAAATTATGTTTAATTGCACTCACTTTTGTAGTGAGATCACCCACTAAAGAAAACAAAATTTACCGGTAAACACATTTTCAAGTGATCAATACAGCGTTAAAGGTGGTATGGACGTTTTTTTTCAGCAAATTTTTTTATCATATTTCCTCGTGTCGTGGATAAATCATTTGTCCTGCCACGTATCAATCATAAAACGCACCTATCGCTCACCTGCAGCCGCGTCAGGCTCGTCCCCACGTTTCCGCGTGCCCAAGCGCATGGATCTATCATAATATAGATCCCTCAGTGTACGAGGCAAAATGAAGACTGAGAAAGACGGTTCGAGTTGACGCAGAAGTGGACAGAAATCTACGGGAGACGAGAGATGCGCTCCGTTGCGCTAATAAACAAACGCACGTGTGTGTCGTATCAGTCCGCCTGCGTTCTCAAATCGCCGAAAAATCGTCCATACCGCCTTTAAGTCTAACTTGAGTAACATGTTAATAGTTGAACGTTTGTATTAAGATTCTGTCATCAATGTCCTTATTTGCCTTTTTTTTTTTTCTCTAGCCATCGGAGTATATTCACGATTCCTTTTCTGCAACATCAGAAGGAATGCTAATCACCTGAAAAATATAAATTCATAACACACTGATGTTAACACTTACTTGTCCGTGCCAGGCATAATGTAGAATTATGGCAGAGTTGGGGTGATTGCCTAAAAAGATGGGCATCAGTGTTGAGATGAGCTCATGCCGCAGTTGATGCCAAGACGTAGAGATCTGCAGCAGCGCCAGCACCAGCATGTCTGGACAGTGCTTGATTGGGAAGGTAAACAGCTGCTTCACCTGCTCATAGTGACCCACTTCAGAGAGTCTGAGAAGACTTTCTACAAGGTCAAGACTTTTCCTGCAAAAAATATGACATTTGTACATACTGTTCCATTGAATAGAACAAATGTTATTAAGTACGATATATACCAGGTAGCTATTTCCCTATTGTCATCTTCTGGTGGTGCCTTAAGGATGTCAATGGCCACTGTGTGGCAGGGGTAATCCGCAAAGCAGAACACTTCAGGGCTCATCAGGGAGTGTTGTATGAAGGACAACTGTAGGAATACATTTGATGCTGGGTAAGTAAACAGCTTTTGGAAACCTGTTGCTCTATATATAAAAAAGCAGCATTTACCTGTCCCTCGGCATGTTTCCATGGCCGATAGATGAGATCAACAGGGAAGACCTCAAGGCCCAATCCCCTCTGAATGCCATACACCACAATATGGAGGCCTTTACTATCACGGATTGCAAAACCTGGGTGGTCCAGTTCGTATGTCACCTCTTTGAAGTTTAGGTTGGGATTCTTAAGAGGGAAAACAAGAAGTATGTATTAGGCTTGTCTAAAGTATTTATACCCAAACAATAACTGATACTAAAACTATCAAAACCAAAACACACATTTGAAGTATCAATAGATTAACTTAAAATGGGACCTCTCCTGAATAATTTTAGAATGATCTTGAGATCACATGGTACTATTAAAGAAACATTCTTTGAAAAATTAATGCTATTGTCCATCAAGAAAAGTTTTAACATTTTAGTATGACAATGCTAAAAATCTAGAGGTTATGCACATGACGCCTAAACTTTTAATTGTATATGAAAGATTCAAATACTACTCGGGCATCAATGGAGAGTAGGACAGAGTACTGTACCAGTAGTACTTTAGGTTACACTTTTACCTAGACAGAGGATGATAATAATTAGGCAGAGTACAGTTGACAGTAGTTGTTTTATGTCAGTTTCATGCGTTTACACTGGGAAGAGCGAGGGACAGACCTGCTGACGGCTTGGGGCAAAGTGACTGCTCAGTGCAAGACAAAAGTGAGGCCACAGAACGCACAAGATCGAAAGAGGAGAGGGAGAGAAAGAGGGAGGTAAAAGGTAACGAGAAAAAAATAAAAGCGCAAGGAGGACAGGTTGTGCCAGAGCGTAATCCTTCCCAAAAACGTTTTATTCTTCACAAAGCCGTTTGTTGTTGATATGAGCCAAAGGAAAGGGACTTTGTCAAAGTCTCAATCCCCACCACAGAGTTACCATGGAGTAGCGATAGGCCAAACGAGTTGAAGCGACACATGTTGAGCTCTAAAAGGGACCTGTGTCGAGCCGTGTCACTTTAAGTCATGTTATCAACACGTCTACTGTGTCATTTACTATTGCTTATGTCAGAAGCGCTGCTGAAGCTGCAGCGCAAGGCTCCAGTCTGTCGCAGTCTATTTTGTAGTTCATTGGTGATAAACATTTGCTGGTTCCTCTGAGTGATAATTGTGATCTTTCAAAAGAATAAACTCTGCAAGCGCTATATTTCACTATCATTTTTCCATTAATTTTGAGTAACTTCTTATATTACAGCCTACTTTAATGTACAATAGGCTGTTTACTTGCTTTACTTACTATGATCGAGTTTCCTTCTCACCAACTTTTCTCTTTATTGATCATCAGAACGCATTCTGTGTTAATGTTTCTTCATGATCTTGGTGATTCACAAAAAGACTTAATAATTTGTGGTGCTGAGACATGGCTGAAGCTAGAGTAAACAATTTCCATTTCTGCATTTCAGTGTTCTCGCTGAGGGGTTTTGACATGGCGGGCCGCCATGCTGCGGCTGGTCACCGCCATGCTCAAAAGATACTGCCAGGTATTAGATAACCGTGCGAGCGCCACGGGCGCGTGAGCAAAAGGCACAGTGGCGCTCACACGGTGATCTGCAGCACGGTTTGTCCCACTGCCATCCTTCAACCTCAGCGAGAACACGGCATTTACTTCACTTCTCTGCACCTGTCGTGTTTTAACCTCTTTATAGCTCCAGCTAAGACATTTGAGTAGCGCAAATAAAATACTCCTTTAAGATATTCAGCCAATATCATTCAAAACGTCACAAAATCAACCTGTTTTATACTAGTAATGTTAGTGAAAAGCCCAATAAGTTCTAAAGTCGCATTTTTAGGCTGTGGTGTACATTTCTGTTTAAAAGTATTTTCAGACGGACAATTTAACACCAGTGTGAGAGTGCACATTATGAAACTTGAGTGTTTTCAGACATTCTTGGAGCCAAAATTGAAGTAATCTTGACAGTTAGCCAGATCCTGAACAGGTTTGGGTGCTTGTTACCGCGACAACTCTGCCAACTGAACGAAATGGAAATAAGGATTTGATGAGCCAAATGAGATTGCCAAATAAGCCAAGCTATGGCTTTATCGTGCTTCAGCTAAAGACCAAATGAAAACATGTTATTAGTTTTAATGGCACTGGCATAACAAATGTGCAAATGCAATCAGGGACATTAGGCTTTTGTTTCACAAGTGCATAACCTGAAGTGGCACAAATTTAAAACCACATACCACTTCTTTGACAACGTCAATGAGAACCTCAACATTCCATGTGTTGGACTGAGAGCTATCGCTCTTGTCTTTCCCATCACTCCAGATACCGCCTCCTGGAGCAGAGATTGACTGCAAAAAAGTGTACATTTAACCTCATTTAACATTTTTTTTTTTTTTGGGAAAATACATGTACAGTAAATAAAATTAAAAAGCCAGTAACTCACCTGTAATGGAATTCCATCAGTAAGACCAGAATGGGTACGGGCCATCATGCCCAAAACCCTGGCCACCTGACTTGCAGTCACTTCTCTTACCCCATACTGGAGGATTATGTTTCTGCAATCATCCACACTGGAAGACAACGCAAAGCAGGATATTGCAGTTTTTTAGACATTAAAACAGGCAGACATAAAAAGATGATTTCTCAAATAACCCACCTGGCACAAAAGACATAGCCCACTTCTTGCATAAATTCTGCAAGCGAACTTTCCATCATGGTCTTGGCTAACTCCCCCGAGTCTGGCAAGATTCTGTCCATGAGAATGTCCCGTTTTTCAGGGTATAACAGTGGTGCGAGCACCACAGGACAGCGCTCCTGGGGAAAATCTAAAACGACAATCAATATCAAATAAATAAAAGGCTTTTCCAGGCCTTTTTATTAAACGTAGAGTAACTGCAACCTGCAAGTATACCTCGGCAAAGAGTTTTGAGGAAGGCGTCAATTTGCTCTTGCCCTACTCCACTGGCTCCCTTCTGGCCAAACAGCAGATGGGAGAGCAGTAGGTGCAGGACCTCTATAGCAATGTCTTGGAAGCCACCTTCCTGGTTTCCTCCTAGATCTGAGTCAACGTATGATCGTAGAAGGTCGGGAAGTTTCTGCTTGATGAATTGTGCAGCTAAGAATGGAGATAAATAGAATATTAGAAAGGTGATCCCCTTTTTTTCTCCCCCATGAAGCATATGCCTTGTCATGTGTGATATATTGTATGTGTGTGATTCATAGGTTGTGAAATTTGCCGATTTATTTCTTCTTCTTCTAGATTTACCGTATTTTCTACATCTAATGGAAGCAGAAGGGCAAAGAAGCTAAAGCAGTAGTCATCTGCGATAACATACAACACAATATAACAGGCAACACAATTAAATTAATGTGATCATGTTAACAAAAAGGGAAAAGTTAAATATGTGAACTTCACTGCAACTTTACTTCAAATTCTGGTCTTGCAATGGATTTAAAAATATTGTTATTTTCAGTTATCAGCCAGCAAAGGAATCAGAATCCATTGTACCATTCCTCGCCATTACATATAAAGTATATTAAAAAATGTATCTATTGCTCAAGAAAGGTGCTACACATACATACGATCTAATTCGCAAACTATGCAGTTTATTATTTTGAAATGTAACATGTTGAATAATGCTTATGCTTGCAAGATATACACCTATTCAAGTGTTCAAAATAAAAAAGGTAAATAAAACTTACCAAAACCTCGAAGATCTGTGTTACTGGAGCTAAGTAAAGCAAGCCCAAAAATAACCTGAGAAAAAGAAAAATTATAACCATAATTCATTACATAAATGAATTTAGTTAGTATAGTTTTTAACAACAGTACCTCTTGAACCTTGCTGAGTTTGAGAACTTTACTCAGTTGAGTAAATAAATGGGCCGATGGCTTCAAACTCTGCGGGGGGAATTCAAAAGGTAGGGAATTGACAAAATTGAATTAAAAATACACAGTAAACAGAAGGAAAATCTATTCCAACAGAACCACAAAATTGTGATACTACTACTGACCTTCTGGTAGTGTAGGGGATTATCAATGGCGTAACACAAGGTTGAGATAAAGTTCGGCTTTGAGATCAGTGACACGCACTCCTGGATCAGAAACTGTGTCTTGGGCAAATTCAAAATCAAAGAAAGACGAGGGAGAAAAAATAGAAGCAGGTGAAGAACAGTGCCAGTAAATGTGGTTTTGAAATTATGCGAATTTTGTTCTGGTACACTTGTTGGGAGTACAAAAAAAAAATGTATAGTAAACCCACTGTATTAGACGTAGTCATTACCTGGTGAAAGTCCTTGCCACTGCTTTTACCATCGCCACTGAAATCCACATGTGAGAAGAGACAGCGTAAGAGATGCCTGTCTGCCTCGGGGCCGTGACGATTCACAATCTAAAAATGTATTAAGTTAGTGTCAAGAATATCAACATTAATAACCCAAGATAGACAGACATATTTCACTGACGTGCTGTATTTCCTGCTGGCTGGCTTTGTAGTTTTTCTTTGTTAAATTGTCCACCAGGTAGCTGATTTGAGACAAAGCCAGCGAGAGCGAATCAAGATTCATTGCTGGTTGGGGCGGAAGCAGGCGGCCGAGCACGGCGCAAAATCACCATTATTCCCCTTTGGTCACTTCAGTGATAGGTTAATTCTGCTCCCCCCCCCCAAAGGTTTGAAAAATATGTGGCTTCCAAATGGTCTCTTCGATCAGTTGGCCAGTTCTTCAAGTTCTTCAGTTTAATACCAGGTTCTGCATCTGGATGGAATGAGCAGAATATCAATTTATTATATAATGATTCAATACATAATAATAGCACTAATACAGCTACATCTGGAACAAGGCATTATGCAACTTGAGTATCTGTAAGGGCCTAAAAGTGAGCTTTGAAGGCCAATTATTGACACAAGCCAAACATGAATCACAATATTATACTAGTGGTAACCATTCAGCAATAATAAAATATTTGGGCATATGATGCCTTGCTGACATTCCGGAATCAAAATACTATTAATTTAATACACATTCCTGTGCTTATAGCTTTACATATAAACTAGCATCTTAAAAGATATGACCAATTGTATTTATTATTCAAACATTAAACACCACACTTATTGTCAGTTCCAAAATGGTGCATCTGTGGCCCAGGACAGTATCAATTGACACCATAAGCACACAACACCGTTTATTGGTTTTGCAAGTGTAATATTTTAATAAACATACACGATGTTTTGGTCCTCCTAAACATATTGCTTTAAGCAAGAATCGATCATCATGAAAAAAGCTCAATTGTTGCGAGGGCTAAAGCTAATATAGCTTAGCCACATGATATACTATCAAACTGATGTAGCATACAAAACAAAACGTTTAACTGGTTCTTGATATAATACTTATAGAAAATGTGTTTAGGTGGTATTTGTAGTTATTCCGCACGCAAACTACGCTCATGTGGCGGCCCAACGCAATAAGCTAACCACACCGAGGTTTGCTAAAGCTACCAGCGCGATGTGTTAGCATGAAGCTCGTTAGCGTTAGCTCTTTTCTATGAACACCGACTAGTTTATGGAACCGTTCGCGTCAAAGCAGGCAGCTAATCCACTCCGTTCCAGCAGCAGGATATTGAAATCATAAGACCCCATAGAGAACATTACCCACACCGCGCCCCACGTAGAATCCAAATATTAAAGTTACTTATTCTTGATGTGGCCAGAATGACAGCTGCTTTTCAGCAATTAGCCAGAGTCGCGATTTGCGGGCTAACGCGGCTGCTTTGGTTTCAAATCTACACGGTGATGGCGTCATGGAATGTAAAAACGTTACAACGCCAGATATGAACTAGCCAACGTGTTGAAAGTCTCACCGTGCATATGATGAAGTTAGTTAAACAGTCATTTCTTCTTGTTTCAATGAACCAACTTCATAAAATGAACGACGGCTGTGCTAGGGCTCAAAATGATTTTCAAAATAAAATGGCGACTGGCTCCAGCGCGTCCCCGGTGCGCGTTCACGACCGTGTGCACGCGTGCTGGAGCTGAAATCACGCGCACCCCACGGCAAAACGGGTTTTATTTAACATAGGCCTTACTATTTTTACTGGACGTTATTATAAGGCCGATAACTGTCATTGGACCGTGTTTCTTCACATAACCCAGACCGATGCGGAGGGCTACATGAAGCACAATCATCATGTTGCCATAACAAGCTGAAACTACGGAAGCCTTTCACCAGAAGCTTCGTCCTATGAACAAATGAAAAGAGTTGAGTTGAAGCTCCGCCGCAGACTCCACTTGTGACTTTGATGACGTCCAGTCAGAGGCGCTGCCGGGAAACGCAAATACGGAACTGCGAGAAGAAGATCATATTTTACGCTCGTTTTTATTTTTTATTAATACTTTTTGATCGTCTCACGTGGGCTGGGTCGATGTTATTTTAAATGCTTGCTTGTGCCTCCCTGGGGAGCAGAAGCAGAAATACCAATCAAATAAAACATGTAATGGTTTCTGTGTGTTTGAAACGTCTCACCACTAGAGGGCAGCAATAAAACTGATCTGCCGGAAACCAGGAAGAAGGAGAAAACGCTCATTTTCTTGTGCACGAGTGCTATTGACATGCAACAATAATTCAGTTTTAAATCAGACTAAAACGTTTTTCTGCCACTGCTAGGGATATTGTTTCCTTTATGAAAATGTCTAAAACATGGTCGCACCCGCTTCCTCGGCGATTACCAGGCAGGTAAGTGCAACATTATCATCTGAACAAATAGCAGCGATGTTAGCTAAGCTATGCTTGAATGAGAACCACTGACATAAAGGTTGAACTAAAGATGCTTATGCAGGCGACACAGGCAGTCAAAGTTCCACTCCTTTGTCTTCCACATTGAACGTGCTGATTTTATTTTGTGTATAGTTTCCACGCAAGTCGATCCCTCAGACGAACAGCTCCATATAACAGCAAAGAGGACCGTGGCGATGATAACAGACATGCACTGGACAAGTGAGAATACTGCCAAAATATAATCATCTAACTCCACAACTAAAGTGGATGTATCTCTTACTTTGCTTTTATCTTTTCAAGATATGAAGAACTTGAGAAGTCACAAATTTACGCAACTGTAAATTTCAAAGGGTTTTCAAGTCAAGAAAAAGGCAAGTCTTTAAAATATAAATTTATATTTAATACATTATAAATATTTTGTAATATATTATGTAGTATATTGTGTGTGTATGTGTGTATTATAGTGTGTGTATATATATTATAGTGTATATATATTTTCTATATTATATTTCTATATATTATATTTTTTATTTTATTTTGATTTTTAATTTTAATGTTTGTTTTACCTATCTCTAATCTATTTACTTTATGGGCGTACCCAGCAGCAACAATTGTCGTACCTTCTGGTAACGTGGACGGCGCCTCATCAGACCGGCGTAAAGCTTTGTACCAGAAATTCTATCGACAGGTACAAGAGAAGAAACCAGCAGATTGTGTGGTCCTGTCTGTCACCAACGAAAGCCCGTGAGTGACTTTATCAGCGTTCATATTCAATGTTTGTTGAATTAATGTATGAAGATTTCAATTCACATTTTTAAAGGTTATACTGCAAAAAGAGTATATATCTAGCCCTACAGTTACTCGCACATGTTCATATTGATAAATTCACAGCAACACTGTGTGTGTGCGTGTGCGTGCGTGCGTGTGCGTGCGTGTGCGTGTGCGTGTGCGCGCGTGTGCGCGCGTGTGCGCGCGTGTGCGTGCGCGTGCGCGTGCGCATTAAATGTACTTGTGGCGGAACAAATGCTCACACGTTCCATCAGGGACACTTAATAAGCCATATTGTGGAGCTTTAATTACTGTTAACATTTACAGCCCTCTTTAACGATTTACGATGCTACATTGTTATGATTGGTAGGATTACGGGTCGATAATTGACTGTTAAACTAAACTGGCTGTTAAACACTCAACATGAAATTCTATATTTAGAAATCTGAGTCCGGGCTTCATGGCAACCACAGCGCCAGGACACGCCCCTTCCCATTCACGCCACTGTTTTTTTAAAAATATTTTTTCCCTCTAAGTTGGTTTAGTCCATAATTATTCAGTCTTGGCTTGATTTTTGATAATTCTGTATCTGTTGTGTATAATTGGCCCTGTGACGAGTTGGCCCCTGTCCAGGGTGTGCCCCGCCTAGGCTCCAGTCACCTGCGACCACGAAAGGGAACAAGCGGTAGAAAATTAATGAATGTGTATAATGGATCTTAATACCTTTTAGAAACTTGCGGTATTTTTCCAATGGGAGTGTCTGCAGTGCCGCGGCGCGCGGCCGAAAAAGCCATGTTATTTTTGTGCCGGCCGCGCGCCGTGGCTCCTGAAACTGCGCCGTTATTTGACCGTGTTTTAGCGCCGTTTTAGACCGCGCCGTGTTAAGGTTAGGGTTAGCCATGAGGCTATAACGGGCTATAAGGGAAATGCCGCGGTCCCTGAAACTGCGCAGCCATTTGACCGCGCTGCGGCTCTCCAGCCACGGCCTTTTCCAATTCCTTATATACCGAAATATACTGTATTGATCCTTCCCAATTCCAAAACCAAACAGAGTATAATTTTTGTGTACTGTTACACCCCTAGAAGGTTGGGCCAAGAACCCCCCTAGAAGCTCTAAGCTGTTAACACAGAGGATCTGCAAAGTCATCAGCACGACTAATCCCGGTAATCATTTAAAAGGAAACTTGTAGTTCGTGCCTTTTATTGGTCTTTCTCACACTCCCTTTTTCACTCTCTGGCTCACTCACATCAGTGCAAGCCCAGGAGCAGAGCCAGGTGCAGGTAAATCGGCTCACACAGAGAAATCAAGGACAGAGGGTACAGATGCGATCTTTGTATGTTAACCTTCAAAATGTAGCGTGTTATATTACCACAATCCGACTGTTATTTTCTGAGAAATTAGTCTAATGAGGAACTGTATTTAGACGGGTCTAAATGCAAAGATGCACGTGGATCACAGACATGCAATATTGCAGTCAGTATTTGATAACTCGCCTCTCCATTTCTTGACCCAACGGGAAAAAAGACCACCCGCTCATCACTAGTGCCCTCTGCCTCCTTTGTCTCCTCTGAGGCTGAAGGTTGTTCCCTGCACAAGGAGCAGCTTTTACAAACACGACGCAGCAAAACGGGTCCAAATAGTGGATCTGGGTCCAGTTTGCGTGCGCCGGGCGTCAGTGGTCAGTGCGCTCCATGTGCTCTGGTCCTGCTCTGTCTCTAAACTAAAGGGCAGTGAGTTTGTGTGAGCAGGAAATGGACCCTGTGTTTCAAAACTCTGAAACAAAATCATACTGTGGATGCGTTTTGAATAAAAGCCCTACAAACTCACAGACCTGTAGCAACAGTCTACATGAAAATGAAAGATTATTACTGATCTTAATACTAGGCTCACTACTATTAATAATGACAATAATTCATAAATCTTCACCCCTGAAATTTCTTTGAGTGTTTATTGGCATTCACCGCCCTCGCCTACATCAAACTCAGTTTCTCCTTGCTCTCAGCCAATAGCGCATCAGGAAATATGAAAGAAAAATCCAACAGAATAATTGTTTGCTCGTGTGTGGATGTTTCATGTTGTAAGACTGTTTCTACAAAAGTGTCAATAAGGAGACCTTTCTGAATATGACCAGCCATGTGGAGACTGAAGATTACGGCTTTGTTGTTTGTACATTACATTGAAAAAATGTTCACAGCGGCTGCAGAATGTCTTCATATCATCAGAGTGAAAGGGTGACAAGATGGTGATCAGGCTTCTGTGTTGGTATTGATCACCTGTGTACTGCTGCTTGCTGATCGATGTCAAAATCCAAGGCGTACTATTGGCTCGTGTCTGTGGCGTTTGCCTGAAAAGTTGAGTTTTTTTGTGAGAATGTGAAAGAGTGTGCTGCCTGGTGGTGGAGTGGTCAAGGCACAGCACACGTATGCCAGGCTCTAAGTGCAGCTGTAACTGTATGTCCTCCCGTCTCTCATATCCAACATTTCACACTCTCCTGTCTAATAAAGTCTACGGGCCAAAAATCGGTAAGAAAAAATAGATAAATGCGAGAATCTGGAGTGGTGACAAAGCTGCTCAAACAGATAAAAATATATTCTACCTCCATGTTGGATTTTGTGTCCTCCCTTGATGGAGACCTTTTGTTTTCATTTACAAAAGCCGATAGACCCCTTCGGCGCACCGCCCACTAGTTGTGGACAATCTTGCACGGCACACAATTATTAGTCAACAAATGAATATGCATAGATCCAGTTTGGATTTAAACCTTTTTCAACGATGTCACTCAAGCTCCTTTCTATTCTTCATGAAAGGGCTTTTTCTGCCCCGATGTGCTGTACAGAAGTAAAATGACTAACCTGACAATTGTAATACGGGCTCATTTATTATACCATGAATAGAAAATGGCCATCTATTGTTGACGTAGAGCACAATTTCCAAATTTTTGTTGTACATCTTGACACTTTGCCATAGAATAAAATGTAATATGCCTACTTAAGTGTTTGTATTTAAAAGTTATGCAAATGGAATGGAAAATATTTAGTTATGGCAATTCAAACACAATCTTAAATGTCTACAACTAATCCGATTGATTCATTTCAATTAGTGACGACTAGAGATGCACCGATTCCAAAATTCTTGGCCGATACCGATTTCCGGTTTTTAAGGAGGTCTGACCTGCCAAAACCGATTTTTCCGATACCGATTTTCTATCTAGCCACTGATTTTTCCCACAAACTACCCAGTATTTTATGAAAAAGTTGCATATATACAGGACACACGGTTTATAATATACAATGTAATTTATTTTGTGGAAAAATAGAAAAATAAATAACAATATATATAAATACAGAACTATATACTACTAACTAATATGGCCTAGAGAAGAGTGGGGGACACAGAGGAAAAAGGAGTCCATTTCTCCTGCAGAAGATGCAGCTCCAATGGTTCCAGATTGAAATCAAATGAACTATTTTCATATAGTAATTTATACATTTGTAATTTTACACATTCTTTTGAATGAGCTGGAACCCTCTGCTGGAGAGGAACAGGTGGAACATGAGGAGGGTCAGTCCCAGAGCGCTGCCAGCACCTCCCTCTCAAAGCTGGAAGACTCTGGCTCCAGCACCTCCCTCTCAAAGCTGGAGGACTCTGGCTCCAGGTCCTCTTCCTCGTGGTTCTACAAAAAAAAAAAACACTTTGCAATTTAGATGACACAGGCTAAAAACAAATTTTAATCCAACCAAATGCTTTTACACACCTGTGGGTGCAGCAGAAGGGCCAGCATCCCCTGCAGGAGCAACAGGGGCAGGAGCAACGGGAGCAGGGGCAGGAGCAACAGGGGCAGGAGCAACAGGGGCAGGAGCAACAGGGGCAGGAGCAACAGGGGCAGGAGCAACAGGGGCAGGAGCAACAGGGGCAGGAGCAGCAGGGGCAACAGGAGCAGGAGCAACGGGGGCAGGAGCAACGGGGGCAGGAGCAACGGGGGCAGGGGCAACAGGGGCAGGAGCAGCAGGGGCAGGAGCAGCAGGGGCAGGAGCAGCAGGGGCAGGACCAACAGGGGCAGGAGCAACAGGGGCAGGAGCAACAGGGGCAGGAGCAGCAGGGGCAACGGGAGCAGGGCAACGGGGGCAGGGGCAATGGGGGCAGGGGCAACGGGGGCAGGGGCAACGGGGGCAGGGGCAACGGGGGCAGGGGCAACGGGGGCAGGGGCAACGGGGGCAGGGGCAACGGGGGCAGGGGCAACGGGGGCAGGGGCAGCAGGGGCAACAGAAGCAGGGGCAACAGGGAGGTCTGAAGGCAAATCCCGATCTTAAAGAACATTGTACAGCAGTTATATTTGAGCCCAGTACATTTACAGCAATATTATTCAAACTTTTACTATTATAATACAGTATATTAAATGAGGCACATTTATGTTGCCAATATCATTTTCCAGTTTCATCAGCTCTTTGATAACTTCACACACTCACTAGAAGCACAAACAGCTGTGCACTATAGATTCTAGAGCACTATAGATTCTAGAGCACAGATGATTGTGTAAACATTTGGGCTGTGGGACAATTAAATAGGCCTGACATTAGATTGTAGTCACTCATTTCGCTGTTCGAGTCAGTAATTTAAGTTTTATATCTACGTAATGTGATCTCAAATGCATCAAAGTATTTTTAAAGGTCTCATTTCAGGTGGATGAGATCTCTTGTTAGCATTAGCTCGTAGCTTAGCTCTCTGCTAGTTGAGCAGAACAACAACAACAACAACAACTAACTCTTCTGACAGCCCTGCTGCTGCTTCTTCTGGCCCCTTCATGTGTCCCTACTCTTCTGCAGATAACTCTGAATAAACACATGAACTCGTCAAACACAAACCAGCGCAAATTATTTTGACCGCATCAACTATCAACACGTAGATTTTAATCGTCTCAAAGTTATAATAACTTACCCCACAGTCCAGTCTCCTCTGATCCTCCTCCAGGCTCGGTCCTTCTTGTGTTCCACCAAAGTTGAACAAATCTGAACTTTTCTGCGACGAACAATTTTAACGCCTTGAAGCTTATGCGCCTGTCAAAGCGTCTAGAGCGGAACACGGCAAAACGCACCCTCCGCGCCGCGCTCCTCGGCGAAAAAGCAGGAATCGCGTTTACATAGACTTGAATGTAAACTGGACACTTTGGCCGCCGCGCTCTGAAAGACTCTTGTAGTTTTGAGCTATTTTGCTCTGGGCGCGTTGAGCTGCTACGCAGCGGGTCAGTTTGGATCGGGCGAAAACCGGCAATTACGACATGGACCGGCCGGTCACCGATTCTGGCCGATTCAGCATAAAACCGGCTTTTTAAATCGGCGGCCAATTGATCGGTGCATCTCTAGTGACGACATCAAAAAGTAATACAAATTTGCAAGTCTGTTATTTAAGGCCCCATATTTTGCTATACTGCACTGTTCAACATTGCATCACACGAACTCTATCAAATGCACTTATTTCTTGTGGCAAAATCTTTCCCCACACCGTGAGCAGTCCACATCTCTAAGTACAATGTAAATGGCTGTGGTATCAGCAAAAAAAGATGGCGGGGGCCTTTCTTTTGTTGATTAATTACATACATACCTTACATATCTTGCTTATACAGACTGAGCAGCGACATGAACACTTCCTGGAGTAGCACAGCGACGTGTCAAATATGTCAGAGCTGTGGGTGCTGTCATTGGCTCTCTGAAAATCTCTCTCCACATTTTTAAATTATTACATCTACTAAATGCACAAATGAAAAAAAAACATACTGTGGAAGTGCTAATGGAAGGTTAAAAGCTTGCAAGGTGATTTTGCACAATATTCATGCATTAAAAGAATAATAACTTAGGCACATAATCAATCGCACTCACAAAAAAAGCCAAATTCCTCTTTAGAATCCCAGTGGCCTCAAAATACTGACAGAACTTATCGACAATCAGAATCTCTACATAATATCTGTATCAATCGAGCTCTAATACACCGCAATATTGTTCCTTTTTTGAGCATTAAAAAGATTACTATGTTTACAATCAAACGTTTCTATATTGAGGTTTCTGCTGAGACCACCGGCTTATTTAAGGGTATACCGTATTTTGCGCACCGGATTATTAAGCGCACCATCAGCCCTCTGTGTCCCATGTGTACTGGTCCATACATAAAGCGCACCGGACGATAAAGCGCATAAGATAAACAAAACAGACGGATAAGTCGGAGTCAGTTGAGCTTTGTTAAACGCGTTCAACTCATTCAGATCAACATTGTTCAACATCAAAACACACTCTGCTACCGCTAACAGACACGTTAGCGTATTCACAACAACTACCAGCCTCGTTCAGTTGCAACACGTACAATACAACACAATAAACTCACTTTTTCAGTTCATTCCTCATCGTCAAATCCTTCAAATGCTGCCGTGTACATCCCGCATAGCTATGACCAGACGTCCTGATTTACCTGGGACAGCCCCGATTGTTTACGTCCCGTGTCCAGGTGCATTTGTCCTGGTTTTGCACAGACTTCGTCCCATGTGTCCCGGTTTAATGTCTGCTGGGGCGCATAATGGTAAAAGCAGCCAAAACGCCGATAGTGCGCCGTGCTAAAACCTCTTTGGTCATGTGATCCCGCATCTCGGACCCACGCGGCAGTTCAGTGATGATTCCGGCCTTTTGATTTCCACAGTTGACTGATAGTTTAGCCCGTAAGCGCATTTCACGCGATAATATAACAGATCCAATGGTCTCTTGGCAGGAGCCATCTTGGGCCAAGTTTCTTGGGGTCCTTTATTTACCTGTAGGTGTCTGCGTTGTGCCTGACTGAAAATGTTGTTTACGTTTTGACAAAGTGTGCCGCGTGTAGCAGTAGACTACTGTTCCCAGAATGGTTTGCACACATGTTGTTAGGACTTCCGGTTCCGGAATACTGTAAATCTAGTTGCGCATCGGCGTCTCGTGTCCCAAATCTTCTTTATACACCGTGTACCACACAAAATATCTTCGCGGTCAGTAAGCACAACCAGAAATAAACCATATATTAAGCGCACGGACGGCTTTTGAGGACGTTAAAGACTTTTACGTCCGCCTTTATAGTGCGGAAAATACCGTACTTCCAAGTCCAGTGCGTGACTAAACCACCTCTTCCGGTGCCATTTCAACAGTGGCGGGCCGTGGGTTTGGGGCCTGGGCCTTCAGTGAGGTCCCACACAATCCCATCTGAATCAATCCACCTCTTATTACCATCATATTACCATTATTATGATGCCATGGCGCCAGATACTACATTTAGACAGTTTAACCAGGCGTTGCGTCGCCTTGAATTGCAGGAGAAGAGTACAATACAGTACAGTTCAGCTAAGTTCAATATGTCCCTATTTTTCTTTACCTTTTCATTGTGCAGCTTCCTTGCGCTGCGCGCCGTTGCCCGCTCTGTTTCTCGCTCCGTTGCGGTGCCCCCGCGTTGTTGCCCGCTCCGTTGCCCGCGCCGTTGCCCTGCGCGCATGTTTGTTGAGCTGTAGATCCTCTCGACCCCAGAAGTTTTCCAAAGCACCATTGCTTGTAAGTGCCCAGCCGTACTTTTAGAGTCTCGTGGACCAAATGGATCACTTGCTAAAGGCATTTCCAGCAGTACAGTTTGCAGTGCTTCTCGGAGCCTGTGAGCCATTGATGGTGCTCATAGTTGGAACTTTGAAAGGGGTGAACAAAGCCGCCTGTGACAGACTTTGCTCTACAGCTCAGTAGTATACAGATTAATTTGTTTATCAAATTCAGTTTCCTCATTCTGAGGTTTTGCATAGACCCGCCCATAGGACCTGTTGAGTCTGAAGGCCTGAGGGCAGATTTTAGATCCTGGCAACACATGATGGCTGAATATGATTGGAGAAAGATCTAACATAAAGACCAGCCCTCCAAATCTGAACCTGGGGCAGAAGCAGTGCAACAAGAGGAAAACCATGACATGAAGAGTATAAGTCTTACTCTGGGGAATAATGTAATATATATTTGTGGGAAATAATATATATTTAAAAATTATATTCTGATTATGTTTAGGCTAGCAGAGAAGTCCTTTCTGGCCCTGACAGCCCCCCACTGCATTTTAAATGTAATGTTCCAGAGTTTTGGATTTTGGTGAGATGAGCATGGGAGTCGGCAGGGCTGGGGAATATGACAGAATAATCAATGGACACATGTGCATTATTTGTATTGGTATTGACCTTTTAAACATGCTCTTGTCTTGAGTTCCTTTGCTTTAGCATCTTAGGTTTTAGAATCAAAGATTATGTATCTACTGAAAGCACATTAAGGAATAATAGAGGAGTTTTTGCCGATTTGAGCCAATCCTTCAGGAGTTGACAGCGCTCTATCTACTGGCAGCAGAGGGACTTACCAAGGAAGAAATAATGGAGGAAATAAATGGAAACTAGTTTTTATGTATGGATTATAACTTTCACTCTCTGCTTTTATTCAAATTCAAACCTATTTTTTTTTTGTTGCAATATCCATGGGTTTAAAAAAAAATAAAAAATATATATATAAATAAATGAGCCACACAGTGAGAGTTTAATGTCATTTTAGTCTAGATTGTTTCATTTATTTGTCAGGATCCATGCACAAAGCATTTGACTGTAGGGTAGAAATGTAAATGATGAGGGACCACTCTCTTCTTTATCAATAGGAATTATTGAGTCGATATATCCACCTTATTCCAGAAGCTGCCACAGGCTCCACAATGAATTATATCCCTCCTTCCGCTTGCATTGTTTTACATAGAGCTGTCAGTTTGACATAGAGCTGTCAGCTTTACAGAATATAACAAACTACAAAACTGTTTTCAGGCCATGCATAGAGGAACTATGCATCGTTGACTTAATGATGCACATGTACATTAAACATTTTACACATCAACTTACTTTATATCATATTTAACTGAGAATTTCCCCTCTTTTCCACTAAAGTCAATAGAATTCCCGCTCGACTAACAATAAGTGGGCGTGTGGAATAAGGTGAATTGGTTGAGGTGGAATTTTTTTTTTTTTTCAAATCAATAATTCACAAGCATTCAACGGCTTGTGGTTCAGGGATTGACTCCAAAACATGCCATATTAACCTTATGTCTTTAACTCCTTATAACTGATAACCATCACGTCATTGGGGATGAATAATGGCACCTCTTTCTGAAGCCACTGTTAAAAAAAAATGTAGACGTCTACTGAACTCAATAATGGTTCCAACATTTCCTCCAGGAAATGGGCAGTTCCAGGTTCACCTTGAGGCCTGTCTCAGTGACTGCTTATTTGATGCTGAGTAGACTTATTCCCATCACTCGGCCTTAAAAGTTACCTGGATTTACTGTACTATTTGCATTGCCATGTGTTCTCACACTTTAAAGTATCTTATTCCCTCGGGTGAAACTCACCTGTTCAACCTGCATCAATACTGCCTCACACTGAACGAGTTAATGCCACACAAGTGCAAACCTAACCCTCTTTTAAAGGAAAAAAAGAGCCTTTACCTGTAAAATATTGTTGTTTTTCAGTATTCATCCCAATGCATTCTACTATCACACACATCTTATTTTCATTAGAAATTAATTGATAATTGCCATTATTGATGAAAAACGGAACTATTCTGTTCCAAAAGATAAAAAAGGAAGACTAGAACTCCAGTGGTATTTCAAGTCGTCATGAACCTCCCCTGTAGCCTCATGAAGACAAACAAGAGCAAAAAATACTAATACATGGCATCAAACAAAACACAAGCGTTCATTCTCTCAACTGTTCCATTTAAAAAGATGTTAACGAAATGTTTCTCTTCCTCTCAAAGGGAATACTCCATATCACTAGGTCAGAGCTTGCAGGAGCGTGGCCTGTACGTGGAAATGCTCTACCTTCATGCGGAGTCGGGTCTGACCCGTGCCTTACAGGACATCCGAGCTGATGGCTCTCCCTTTTGTATTCTGGTGGAGCAGAGAAACATAGCACTGTGCTCCTGCACTGTTATCATATTTGCACAATCTCTCAAAAGTAAGTGCCCCATCAAGGGTCTGCAATTATTATTCTTATTCTTTTTTTTTTTAAACTAAAATGTACATTTTTCTTCACCAAAAAGACCAGCTTTGGCATAAACAAATCAAATAAAAGTAATAATAATATGAATCTGTACAGTAATGGGCTGGTGAAGCTCTACCTTCTCCCAGTTTTACTCGAGGTGTGGTTGAGGCAACTGAACATGCATCAGACTAAAATAGAATTTCATCATTAAACATTTATGCAACATATTTCAATAATGTAAGAAAATGCATAATCACAAAATTGAATTCACTTTTTTTGCCCCCTTTGAGAAATTGCTTTGCAGCAATTTGACATAACTTCACACATTAAAACCTATACGGGTACTTGACGTCCATTTTTCCAATTTTTTTTTTTTTTATTTCTTAGAATTTTAAACAAAAAGCACAAAACACTTTTCTTAAAAAGTTTCTTGAATTTCTGGAGTTACTTGTGTCAGAGACTTATAAATGTATTTAGGAAAACATTCTTTAATCAAATTACACAATTTGCTCCACTTTATTCATTACTTCCCTATTGTTGGGGAAATCTTAAGGATTGTGACGTTGCCCAGTATCGGCGTAGCAGAGGCCCCTTTGCCATCGGGTTGGTGTCTGTGTGGCCCTCATTACCCACAGAGGGGGGACGGGTGTTCAGTGGACTACGTGGCAGTCAACGGTGGACGCCTCGATGACCTGGTCCGCACACACGGCAGCTGTGGCAACGTGGACCCCGGGGTGAGGCGACGGGCTGCCACGTGTTGGAGTTTACCCCAGTGAACCAGAGGGTTGCATCCCTGTGCCTTCCAGTCAGGGATGAGTCTCGATGTTCTGTTGACCTACGGTTCAAACAGTAGTGCAGAGTACCTGGTGCTCTTGGAGTCCCTGGGAGGGCTGCTGGACAGTGCACCGTCCGGGGACTCCGTTCTACTGGGGGACTTCAACACCCACGTGGGCAACGCCAGTGACAATTGGAGAGGGGTGATAGGCAAGAATGGCCTTCCCAATCTGAACCTGAGTGGTTTTCTTCTATTGGACGTTTGTGTTAGTTACACTTTGTCCATAACGAACACCATGTTCATTTGCATCATGTGCAAATATAAGGAAATTTTGCGTGTGACGCATACGCCTCTTTAGTCAGACCTGTTTTCAGTTCATAATTAACTCCACCAGGTCTGTCCTTTGTCGCCTGCTCTGGCCATGGTTTTTATGGACAGAATTCCAGGCGCAGCCCAGGGCTGGAGGTTTTTTGTTCTTTTAAGATACACATTTTTAAAAAATTACAATTCTAATTGTTAAAACCTGTTTGCAATCATTTTACACCCCCAAACGTCAAGTACCCTTATACAAAATAAAACAACTTAAAACGGCAAAGCCACAAAAAAGACACTTTAGACTTGGCTAAATTTGAATAAGAGGGTTTCTTTCTTTTAATATAATTTCTATTTTAACATTCATAATCAATATTATCAATTGTGCCTTCAAACTTGAAGCAGAACTTTGTATGTTTGTTTCAAACCTGCTCCTGCTCAGAAAATGGGCTAAACCAAAAGACAATGATTCAGTGTCACATGACTTCATTGGAAATGCATGTAATAATGGATTAAAATCTATAATCCGATTCCTCTTCATTTTATGCAAGCTTGCGTGTTGTAATGTCCTGTTTTAGGTATAAAGTGTTAAGTTTTTGTTTTATAGAACAAAGTATATCTTTGCTGAATTTGTTCCAGTGCATATGGACCATACTTTTCCAATGGCACTTTTTTAACATGCTAATTAAAGGAGGTATGGGCAGTTGGTTAAGCATCTTAGTTTGTATCCCACCCCCAGTTAAAAAATAAAACTTCCTCTGAATCACACTGGCGACCCTAAATGCCAAAAGGCAGTGCCAGATAAAACATTTAAGCATTACTCATAAATATCACTTATTTATTACACACCAAGATCTGAGACTATAACCCACAATCAAATAACTCTCCCATTTCCCCTTACAGTCCATCGCAACATGCCCCAAGATCAGGCTTTGGAATTTGTTGTAGCACAATACAATCAAGATGTTGCGGAGAAGCGCCACTTGAAGGACCCTGCAGACGGCGCCGCACAGACCTCCCAAATGCTAGACGATTATTTGGACAGAGAAAAGCGTATGCACCACTATGTTCCCTCTGATGTGCGGCACCTCCTCGTGTTTTTGGCAGAAGGGGTCCATCTCTTCCCAGACGAGCTAGACACCCTCTCAGAGTATGTCCTGTCCAGGCAGGAGCAGGCGGGTAAGACATGATGCTACAAGCTGTTAAAACTCTTTTTATTTTTCTTATTTGATCTTTTCTTCTGTCTTTAGGTAAAGTTGACGGTGAGGTAGTCGCTGCTCCACCGGCTGGTTTGGGTAAACCGCCTCCTTTGCTGCCCACTCCAATCCACTGTCATCCTAAACTGGGCCACCCTTCTCGCTATTTACCAGGTTACTATTAAATCCTATAACAAACTGGTTCTCAACTGGTCTGAGTCAGAATCTGTCTGGCTTCAGGACACATGCACACACAGAGGGGACGGTTTTCCCTGGTGTCTGTGAACTGGAGAGCTCCACTTTACAGGCCAACTCTTTTTGAGGTTTCCCATCATAAAATAGAATATAAAATAGCAGAAAGACTGGTCTGATCTTCTCCTAATAGGACTCTGTCCTTCAGGACAATACCAGTCATGGAAAGCAGGTCACGCTCCTCCTGCTCATATTTCAATCAATGCATAACCCACGTCCCCAAAATGAAAATGTTAAATTAATATTTGTATGCTTTAAGATTGTTTTCTATCAAAAACTGTTTAAATGGCATTCTATGGAATGGTTTACAATGATTATTTCATGAATTAATATTTGGTAGATGTGTATCCTGACACTTGCCTATCCCTTAAAAACATTCTACTGTAATATAATGTCCACAGTGCCCTTATGTCAGAACATAATGATTTATGAATAACTCACTTTTTCATCTCTATCAATTAAGCTTTAATGCAGTAGAGAGCAGGTATTTTAAACTCTGTAATACGCCTCCCCGTATTGTCCAGAAGTCCATCACAATAAATGACTATCATTATTTTGAGTATTGACCGTTTGCTCGTGTGGTCAGAGGAGCTTCCACTCTGCCATGACGGACGGCAGTAGTACTTCCTGTGCGCGGTACAGGAATAGAAATCCTTCCGAAAACCTGTCCCTTGTCAAGCTAAATTTCATTGATTTTACTTGTAAAATGGTGATATCATGTGGTACGGTTGGCTGTAAACCTAATGTAGCTTTTTATCGTATACCTGTGGATGAGTCCCAGTTAAGCACTTTAGCACACTGAAAATATTATGAATTGCAATGACTGTAGTGGTAACTTTTCATCACTCTGAACTATGGAACTATAGTAGTATAATTATACTGATCAATTGTACATGAAATTACTTTGATTCCAAACGTCTTACCTTTGCCATTTGGAGGCATCTCGTCCCTCCACTGCAACAGTCGGACTGAGTCCCAGTGACACAGCAGGCAGTGGAAAACTGGGAGGCGTCCAGACTCTTGTGCGCTTTTAAGTCTGCTCCGGTGTAATGGGACACACTGTTTTTAACATAATGGTTCATATCGTGAGGGTGAATTTGGGTAAAGTTGGCGATTTGATTAAATTGGTGAATATGGACAGAGGGAGAAGGTACGGGTCAGTTTATAAGCTAACAATCTTAACTTTCACCAAATATTGCGCTTTGTGAACACCTAAAAGATGACTGACTTCTACCGACAAAAATAATTGCAATGATTATAAGTTTTTAGTCAGTTTGGCGCTGCCTGCAATGCTTCTTCACTACGTCCATCGCCAATTTCGTTGTGATCGCACTTCCGGTCCAGTGGTAACTCAGTTGGTTTAAATATAGAATGAGGGAAAAGTCTTGCTGCTAAAATATGCAATTAAGTAGATTGATTTGTATAAAATATCCAATGTTCATGTGACCAACAAGTCAATAATGCACCGTTTCTCTGGGCGGCCTGAAAACGGCTTTTTAGTCCATGTAGAACTTTTCTCTCAAGCTCGGCAGCCCTGTGTTAGCCAATATAACCGGAAGAAGGATTCTGTAGAATGGCGGCGCCCATACGGGCTTCTGGAACGAGGTCCGGCAATCCCCTTTTGGGTGCCACCCTGTGTTGAGAGCCCCTGCTGTAAAGGCTTGTAGTATTAACTTTGATAGAGACTACAATACACTAAGAAAAGGGTCTGATTCTTTTTTTTCCCCCTCAGGTTCAGTCCTCTGCAACCCTCCTCCACTGATGTCCAAATCTTCATTTGGATCCCTGCCTATCCATAGCTCTGGGACCCGTGCCCCTCTGCTAGACACACCCCGATACCCCCGAGGACCCCCACGCAGATTAGGCCCTCCCCCCATGCCAGGATCTCGACCAGCTCTTCTTCCTCGGCCAGGTTATTCTCCACAGAGCTTTTGGTGAATTTAGAAGAACGTACTGTAGATTACCAATCAAATAACAATTGCCTGTTTTCGTGATTCAGGTGGACCGCTTTTACCTCGACCATGGGGCCCGCTTCTGTAAAAGAAAAAATAACAAACTCCACTTTATAATGAACGTATTTGTATTTTAAGTAAGTCAAATGAAACCTCTCTAGTTGCTTTCATTTTTTTTTTTTTAATACTTTCTTGTAGCTATAGTTGCTTTCATACAGGTAGTGATTAGTGATGTAGAAATTGTGGATTTAGTGGGGAAAATGTTACGACCCATTTGTTTTTTCATCATTTTAAATAAAATGAATTCACTGAACAGATGTCTCATTGTCTTTACTGTAGTTGTTTAGGAATGAACGATAATATGAAACTTTATGGTAAATGGTCACATTTATACAGCGCATTTCTACCATCAAGGCCCTCGAAACACTTTACATCAAGGAACCAGTCACCCATTCACACCAGATGTGCGCTAACACGGGGTGAGTCAAGTCAAGTGTCTTGCCCGAGGACACAACGGCAGTATTCACCTGAGGCAGCTGCGACCGCATCACTAATCTGGATCAGCGCTCTACCAGGAGAGGGCGGAGTCAACCCACCGACCTTCAGACGCGCAAACACTAAAGCAGGATCATCACAATAAATGATTTTCTAAGTTTAGAAATGCTTTCGAAGGTCATCTTTTTCAAATCTAATCCAGATGTCATTTTTAAGATGATGGCACCATCTTAAAAAATTACAATGTATGCTCTGAGCTAGATGAGCTCTGCCCTAAAGTGCCTTCAGATTAACATTCCTCTACCTCTGACCACGCGAATGAAGGTTTACACATAAACACCCTTTCTATAAATAATAAACATTAGCAGCACATCAAATTTTTCCATCTCATTGAACGGTAAGTCAATATAGTAATTATCAGTACGCTACATAACTGATGTCTGAAAGGGGACACTATATTTCTAAGACATTTTATTTGAATATTTCTTACTTGTTCTTGATTGTAATGATTAAATATCATCCATAGCTTTGTGTTTCTGGAATATGAAAATAGTCACATGGCTGGTATGATGTAGACTTGCACCTTTGGCATATATTTTCCATGATAAGATTGCGTTGCTGCTTGTGACCACATGGTGGCAGTGTTGAGCCAGCTGACTGAAGGGAATTTTTTTTGTCTTGAATGTATTATTTTTATGTGCATATTAGGCCTACTATGTGGCCATTTGACTGGGCTACTATAAGTTGCAGAAGAATAAAATAAAAATACTGTATTGACAAAAAACAAGCATCAACATTTATTTTTTAACAATGTTATTTTTAGTTTTTATACAAAAAAGTATAGTTAGGGTTGATTTTCATAAGTGAAAGGGCACTGAAGTGTCAAATGGGGATGAGAGTGGGAGGGACATGCAGGAAATTGTCAGAGCCAGATTCATACTCATGACCGTGGCGGCACGTGTGCTATCCACTCCACCACAGAGTAGCACAGCTCTGTGATTTTCAATGGGAAAGCCATTCAAGCTTGTCTGTGAATGTTCAACCACTTATAACAGGACTATAATTATAATAACTAACTAAACAGGCTTGTATTTACTATCAGGACACTGAGCAAGATTACATTTGAAAGCATCTGACTTTCTGAACCTGGGTTCCTTCAAATGATACATAATTGCTTCAGCAATTGTGGGTGGTAATTGCTTATATAACATATACTATTTTCTTAAAGGCATGACATGCTGCTCTCTAGACACATTTTGGGAACAATACTGAACACGAAAGAAAGAGCAAAAACCAAAATAATAATAAAAACAAAAAACACAAGTAGCACTAAACATTTAAATGGGAATAAGAGTCCCATTTGGTCCAAAAGTCCATCAATTTGTCAATGTCTGTTACTCTGCCAGTCCAGTCTTTGATCGTTGGTTTGTGGTTTGTGTTTGTATTTCTTTGTGATGTTCTTTGTTCCTGCTGCAGGAGCAACAGGACCGTCCATAAACATAGTTTTTTACCTTCTGGCTTCCACAGTTCCAGCAGTTGGCATTGAATAATGGGCACTTTGACACGGTGTTATGAAAAATGATTAAAATCTTTTTTCCAAGAAAAATGATGATGTGTGGTCCTCCACAGACATGTACATACATTTTCCCACTCTTCATCCATCAAAGCATCTTACCTTCTCTCTTCCATTTGTTTTTGATGTATTTAGTGGAGTAACTGTCTTGATTATTAATGCATTGATATTATTTAGATATTATCCCTTTGAAAGTTCAGATTTATAAGGCTCAATAACATTTTCGGTTAGCAGATTATACTGGTCAGGGTTAGGTTATGCTCCTCATTTGTAAATATCTATTAAAGTCCTGTTTCTCCAAGCCAACATAGCAAAGCTTTTCATGTGATTATCTTTTACAATCTGGTGAAATACTTGTATATCTTTTGTAATCCAGACCTTGAATCTCAGGTCAGTGCTGTTTGGTACAAAACCTTGGTCATAAATCAACCAGATTAAGATTTTAACATCTCTGTTTACTTTGTATGTTTGGATCAGCTCCTTCCATGTTGCAAGTACAGACTTTACCCAAAGATTCTTAACTTCCTCCAAATAAGATAAGATAAGATATTCCTTTATTGTCCCACATGGGAAAATTTCATTGGTGCAACGCAGGAAGATACAGAGGCAGATACAGAAGAACAGATCACTTATAGGAAGTCTGAAAAACACTTTCAGTAGAAGATCTCCTATAAATAAAAACTCCCATAGACAAATAAATAAATAAATAAATAAATACATAAATACATAAATACCATTGCATGTGATCACGACAGTAATTGCACATGAATATGTGTCACGACGGCACATGGATTGCAGATGAATTTCACAGTAATTGCACATGAATTCCAACAGCAATTGCACATATGACAGAATTGCACATCAGTATTAGGTTAGGTCAGTATTGCGAGTGTTCAGGACTAACAGTGTTTGTTATAAAGTCTGACAGCAGCAGAAGGAAAGACCTGCGAAACCTTTCCTTCACACAGCGAGGGTGGATCAGTCTGTCACTGAAGCTGCTGTCCAGAGCGGACAGAGTGTCCTGCAGGGGGCGACACTCATGGTCAAGCATAGATGTGAATCTAGCCAGGACCCTCCTGTCCCCCACCTCCTGCACCGAGTCCAGAGCACAGCCCAGGACGGAGCTTTGTCCAGCTTCTTCCTCTCCCTCTCTGTGATGCTGCTGCTCCAGCAGGCCACACCTACAGGAGCTGATGCCACCACAGAGTCGTAGAAGGTCTTCAGGAGTGGCCCTGTCACTCCAAAAGACCTGAGTCCAGCTTCTTCCTCTCCCTCTCTGTGATGCTGCTGCTCCAGCAGGCCACACCTACAGGAGCTGATGCCACCACAGAGTCGTAGAAGGTCTTCAGGAGTGGCCCTGTCACTCCAAAAGACCTGAGTCTCCTCAGGAGGTAGAGCCGACTCTGGCTCTTCCTGTACAGTGCGTCTGTGTTATGAGTCCAGTCCAGTTTGTGGTTCAGATGAACACCCAGGTACTTGTATGAGTCCACTCTCTCAATGTCCCGTCCCTGGATGTTCACTGGTGAGGGGGCAGTGGGGTGGCGTCTGCGGAAATCCACCACCATCTCCTTGGTCTTCCCCGTGTTGATGAGGAGGTGGTTCCGCTGACACCAGTCCACAAAGTCCTGCGCCAGTCCTCTGTACTCCACGTCATCGTCATCCATGATGAGTCCGATGATGGCAGAGTCGTCAGAGAACTTCAGCAGGACACAGCTGTCCGTGTCGTGTCTGAGGTCTGCAGTGTAAATGACTCGTCATCTGCAGTAAAGCCTGGACAGGAACCCACAGCAAAAAATAAGTGGCCCTGAAACTGAACCTTGAGGAACACACTTAATGCCCAATTTAGGGTTTATACCTCAGAAATGTAAACTTTTACTTCAGACAGTTTTCAAATCTATCTTTGAATAATAGAAGGTGTAAATTGTGTCAAACGTTGCACTATTTGAGCTGTATTAAATAGAATATGAACATATCCGCTTTTGTTCCAATTTGGTTATTGTAAGTGCATGAGTAAGAGTCTTGTTTGTGCCTTTCCAACTGTGGACGGACCACTGTGAGGAGCCCTTCAGCTCGGGGAGTAATGAACAAACGCCTTCACCTCATTACACCAGCTTCAAGACCACTGATTGAGCGTTGTGTGTGATAAACTTCAAGAAGAAAGCCTTTTCACCCACACATGAGCCTCAGCTTGGTTCAGTGCTTCTCAATCTATAGATACCACGCCTAGGTCTATATTCAACAAAAATGTAGGCAGGGTCTAATTCCCATACCAATTGAAATAAATAGCCTATATAATTAGCTTCCAATATTTCACAACATAACGGTTATGAACCAACTCATTACTAGTATTCCTCCTCTTGCAACATCAACTTCATCTGATTATCAGCCTCTGCACCGCATCTCTCAGGCCTTCAGCGCTCTTGCCCCCATATCATCTCTTTTTTGTCTTCTTAATAATAATAATAATAACTCAATAAGAATAGACAGGATGCTCATATTTCAGAGGCTTCAGCTCAGGCCCAGGCCCCTTTCTGTCTTTGCATATCCCCGTGTTCCCTGTTGTTATCCAACTTTGTACCTCCAGGTCCACAAACCCCTGCTGGATATCAATCAGAATCTCTCACTCTGACTATTCCTGCTGCCGTTGTGTCAGAATTCACAGGAACTTCATCAAATGGGAAACTGTTTCATTGTGACACGGAATCCTCGCTGGGTGAGCGCGTGCGCATCTGTGTGTGCGGCGGCACGCGGACCGCGCTCCAAATGAATGTGCGCGCGAGTCACCCGGCCTCACGTGCACACATTAGGGTGTTAATTGTTGTGATGACACCTTCCCATAACAAGGCTCTAATTATGAACATGTTTGGTTGTCGAAGTGTGTATCTGGCACTTGTGTACGGAGCATGGGGCGCGTGCGTGAGGTGTGGCGTCAGGGGAGACGTGTCCTGTGCGTCATGTGCAAGAGCAGGTTATACAGTTATGCAGTGGTGCTGATGCGAGGAAGGCTCAGTCAGTCCATTGCAGCACATGGAAAGGGTTGCTTGTCCTTTATTTGATACATCGGTGTAATCCCTCATTCGTCCAGGAGTCTTCCATTGTAGAAAAAGGTTCAGTTGTTTCATCTGGACTCAGTTTAGAAAAAACTAGATGTTTCGACTCTCATCCAAGAGTCATTGTCCATCCATCCATCCATTTTCTACCGCTTGTTCCCTTTCAGGTTCGCGGGTGATTGGAGCCTATCCCAGTGACTTCGGGCCTTAGGCGGGGTACATCCTGGACAGTGGCCAATAAGCGAATTTAGGCCGGGAACTCAGATATTTATACTATTCTGTGGTAAGTCTTTTATTTGATACAGATGTTCTGTTTGGCAAAGAGAACAATTAGAACCAAGCTCTAAGAATGTCACTTTACCCCAGAACAGACCTGGGCATTTGTGGCCCCAGGGGTAAAATGTGGCCCTCGGCATGTTTCAATCCGGCCCCTAGAAAGATTTTAGTTTCCATTTAACTGTCTGTAACATCTGTCTGCACTTGTATCCTTAATGGAGATGACATGGAATGAATTAAATAATAGATTCAATAGCCTATATTTGACAGAAAAGTGGTATTTTATTTGATATTTTGTTATTTTTACTGTATTTCTTTCACACCAATGGTGGCGGGCCGGCCCTCCACTACTTGCCTGGATTTGAATATGGCCCTCGGAGGAACATAATTGCCCACCCTTGCCCTATAAGAAGACAACATAGTATTTGATTTACTCTATGAAGCCTTTTTCCCCCTTTACAACTTCTAGAATAGCTATTAACTATGTATATTTTGTGCACTTTCATATGAATACAATTATCATAACAAACCAAGCCCCAAAAGATAACCTTTGGCAGAATGATGTAGTGTGTTGTCTCTTACAGAACACATAGCCCACTGCAGGTAGACAACAGTAAAAGGTAGTTTGTTGTTCCTTGACTAGCTGCCTGACTGAGTGTGCGTCTGGCCTCTTGCCCGGCTGCTTGTCTGACTCTCTGGCTCTTTGCCTACTTGCTGAGCTGGCAGTCCCAGCTGTGTCCCAAGCCAAGCCCCTACACCCCACCAGATCTTAATTGGGTTAAGTTTGTCCGTCACAGATAACATTTCCTCCCTCTTCAGAGAGTAAGGAAACAAAAATCGTCTGGCACTAATGATGTTCTTTAACTGAGCTCTTTTCTTTATAGGTGGAGGGAAATTAGGAAGAGGGGGCCGGGATCACTGTTGGGACCAATCACTGAGGGAAACATGGCATTGTTAGACACAAACCGTTATGCATTAAGAGCTGAGAATGCAGAAAAGGAAAGAAAAATGAAAGAAAGTCAATTTGGTTTTGCTTCAATGAATAAAATGTTTTAGAAAACATATGGACAAGAATCCAGACCAACAAAGAAACACCTGTAAGCTTTCAAAACCAAACACGCAAGGGTACAATAACAATGAAAGATTCCTACATTTTGAAGTCTTTTTGGCATGCTTTAATTAGGTCAGTGAGGTTCAGTTGGTTCTTTCAGCGAAGATACAACTTACTGTCACATTAATGTTCACAAGTGTATGCTTTGTTTTGGGACAATGTGGCTACTTGAACTATCCAGTTATATGATGATCTCTATAGGATCAGAGATAACACAATTCACTCAAATGTAGTGGGGCGTCCCGACTGTTTTTGGCCCTCAGGCTTTCTGCTAAATTGGTCCAAATAGCCAAAAGTACTGCTTTACTTTACTGCTTTACTGTAAGAATCTGCTACCATAACCTATATAACATTTTTTTTATTTTACAGGCCGAAAGTTCCTGTTGTCTGTCATTATCATGTCATCTGTGGCCCTCAGGTCTGTTTATGCGGAGAAGGTTTGACATCCCTGGCATAGAACATCATTGGCATAATCTTAAATGTACAGATTATACATTTCCCCCCAAATTTCACCATTTTAATCAAATGTGATATTGTATTTTCTGGTTATATACAGTCTATGGGTTAGAAATGAGCAGCAGATGTGAAGTAATTCTATGACCGTTAACTAGCAACCATGCTGTAAAAGTTTTTATTTGGTAACTAAAAATACTTGACAACAACACTATTATTTCATAAAATAAATGTTTAAACTGTAAGAAAAATATGTCTCTTCATGCTGTAAATTGTCTCTGCTTTTTGGGTGGAATCTTGTCATTTTAGAACTCAGAGCTGCTTCCTGTATTCATAATATTCATAACTTGATTTCAATTTTTCTTCCCAAAACTTCCACTTGATTCATGTGAAACTATGATAAATATTTACCGCAAGTCCTATCTCACCAAACAGATGAATAATTAGAAAACCAGTCTTTGCAGTATCAGTTGTGGGTCTCAGGTCCACACTGAAATAGACAATATCTGGGGCAAAAGAAATGATTTGGAACATTGTTTTCTGGAGAGGGGAAACCTGGCGGATGCAGGCTACAGTTCAATGCAGCAGAAGAAAGAAGGAGTGAGGGATGAGGAGGCAAGGAGGGATGGACAGAGATGGAGAGAGTGTGCTTTAGGCCACATAAATATAACATGAACCTGGTCCGCTTGTGGCCCACCAGCGAGCTGCTAGCACAACGGGCAGTTGTTCAGAGGCGCTTTGTGAGGGCTTGAACGACAGATCGCTCCAGCACTCTGCCTCAGTGAAACCTAACTTTGATTCTATGGAGACAAAAACCTGAGAATGATTGAGAGTTCAGTACTGCATGTTTCACACGAAGAGCCTGCAGTCCGCTCTTGGCTGTAGCGGATGCTTTATTTGTGCTCCACATAATGTATTTTAATAAGGGAGAAAGTATGGGCCTATATTTTGGCCACACCTACTGTGATATTTCCAGTCAACAGTTGTAGCCTATATCTTAGTCATGTTGCAGAGCCATTCATGGTATTTAAAAGAAAACAAAGAAACCAAATCAAATATGAGCCACCCCACAGTATGCCTAATACGATCATACATCTAAAGGTAATACTTTCAAAAGGCCATCAGGTTCAGTGAGTGTTTCCATGAATATACAATCCTCATTTTAGACCAGCAATTGTTCTAGTACATGGTTAACTCTGTCGATGTTCATATTCCTGTCAATATCAATTTCTACCTCATGTCATATTGGTAAGTTCTTGATGTTCGCTTGTTGTGTCTAAAAAACCCAAATCCATGCCAAGAAGACACAGGGTGTAATCGCAAGCTATGTGATTCAACAATACAGCTCTTAGAAGCTATTCAGACTGGGGCCTGTCCTTGACCCTTAAGGAGCTTGTAATGTGGGCTTTTTTTCACTCTTTGTATTTACCCTCAGAAATGAGGTGGGGGACAGGGGTACAGGGGGGATCAACCGCTGAGAAGGGGCTTCTGCCCCTCTATGTTCACGGCAGTCACACTGGGGAGTGTAGCATGAGCACGCACACACACACTTGTGGGGGACTGGGAGGTTGGACAGTGAGTCAGGGGCACATGAACCCCCCCACCCCCGTCGGCCACAGCAAGGGGTCAGTCTTAAAGTCTTCTGGGTTAGGGAGCAGCAGTCCTGCTGCTCCATGCAGGGAGCACGTTACCCAGTTATCCATGACAACCAGAGAGACATGGAGACTGTGTGTGTGTGTGTGTGTGTGTGTGTGTGTGGGGGGGGGGGTGTATGGAAAAGCTCAGCTGTGGTCAGAAAGTGCTCGGCTGGAGCAGGGAGCCAAGAACAAAGCACCCACTGATTTTCATTTTTCCCTCTCTTTGTCTGCTCCACGTTGTCCATAACATCATTGCTTTTGTCTGCATAAAAGAAGCTTTGATTGCACAGTAACAGAAATGTACACAGTGTTACAGAGTGTAAAACGTGTGTTTGTACCATTGATTTTATGACAGTATGTGTGTAGGTCAGGTGTACCGTCAACAACCTTTAGCCAGGGCAGGTGAAGCAAATAGGAACGAGAACCAATAAAACCTAAAACACTGAAACATGGATCCTGTAACTCTCCAGCCTAGAATAAGGCTATAGACAATTCTAAAGTTGTACGGTCGGAATGATCTTTTTTAATCACCTAAATTGTTCACGTATGTAAAATGTAAAATTGTGCTAAAACATTTCCAAATACCATTGCATCTTGTATTCTGTAGCCCAGAGGCTGCTCTAGTCTCTCAAACTTTACACATCATAATAAACTCCACTTTCAGTCTTGATCCAGCTCCACATTTTCCCCTCTCCTCCCTGTGTGTTTGCTCCTGCAGTTGCGCGTGTCCGCCGCGCATGGGCGCTGTTGCCTTGCCGTGCCCCTGGCCCCGCTCTCTCTCCGCTCGCGCATCCCGCCTCACTCCTGCCTCTCTGCCTCAGCCAACCCGGGCTGCGCCGAGCTGCTCCCTGCGGGATCAGAGCGCTCCCCCGCCGGGACCCTTCTCTCACATCCCCCTGCTGGGACGCGGCTACATTTCCAGCCAAGCAGTGCCTGCCTTGGCTTTATTATGTGTGTCTGCGCCGCAGCCCCGCCAGCAGAGGCAGGCAGAGGAGGAGGGAGACCGGTAGCCAGAGTCAGGACAAAGAAAAAGCAGGGAGACAGAGGCTAGCGGAGGGTGATAGTGCTGAAATATCCGCTTCACATTCACACCTTGCACCGACTAAGGCGCGGGGGCAATATTAACAAAAAGACAAGCTTGAGCGGTGTCCCCTTCGGGCGGACATGCGAGGCAGCAGCGCGGCGCCATCCGGACTCCTCTAGTGTAGAGACGCGGAGCGGAACACGGGAAGACTCCTCGGTTCTTTGGAGTCGCCGCCGCGGGTCTTGGAGGGGAAAACAACACAATAAAAACAAGCGAGAAATAGTTATTTGTCGCACTTAAAAGTCCGCGACGAAGACGCGAGGACTGCCGAGAAGACGCGTCTTATTTGACTTAAAACGCCACAGTCTCGCCACAGTTTCCGCCACATCCCGCCGCCGACGCCGGGCATCATCACCATCACCTGACCGCGGCGCAGGGCTGCTTCGTGCTAGGACCGCGCGCGCGGGACCCCGGTGCTCCCCGGTGCTCCCCTCGCCACAACCGCGCGAGAGACAGCGAGAGACAGCCGAGCCGGAGGAAAAAGACCCCGTTGTCGACGACTGCACGCGGAAAGTTGCTCCCCGGCTCCACAGGTTGTGCTCCGGGGGCCAGTAGCGGAAAAGCCGGGCGCCTCATCCCTCCGGTGCCGCGGGGGGGGGGGGGGGGGACTAAACGCCGCCGTATTCCCCGCTTCTCCAGACGCGAGCTGCCGCATTGCAACAGGCGGAGAGGAGCAGCCGAGGCGAGGACGGGGACAGGACGGGGACAGGACGGGGACAGAGGACGGGGACAGAGCACCTGGAGGGCTGCTGTATGCTGAGCTCAAAACGCGGAGCGGAGCAAGAACTACCGGACAAGAAGAAGCAGCAGCAGAAGCAGAAGCAGCAGAAGAAGAAGCCGCTGCAGCGATGTCGAGGCGAAAACAAGCCAAGCCACGCGCGGTTAAAGGTAAGAAACTTCCCCGCGAGCCTGACACAAAAATTGCACAAAAACAAAAGAACAAAACGTGCACATTTGTCATTTTCTGATGCATTCGCGTGTCTGCTCGTTTAGCGTCACTTTGGACAGTGTCTCATTGACCAGCACGCGTGGGTAATTGTTCAATGAGCGTCCACATTGTCTGCAGATGAGAGGTGATGGTCGTCTCGGGATGAACTTGACGTTAATTCACATAGTTTATTAGTTTTATGGCGCTTTTGATTTGCTAAAAGTCCAAGTTCACCACAGTATTAGGCAAGTTGATGTGACTTTGACCCCTGCAGTAGTCCCTCTCTCTGTGTTGCCACAGTCAGGCAGGACAAGAACATTAGTTAGTTTAAATTCAAAGGGATTTCGTCTTGATCTTGCCTTTTTGAATACATTGCAGAGACAATTTTTGCATTCTAAAGTCTGGCCCAGGACTGTTGCCTCATTGCTTTAAACTAGTATTCATTGGAGCACATGGGTGAACGGGCATCAATGCATGAGGGCATGTGGTGTCTCTGGCCTCCATGTTTCCTTTATGGGACCCAGATGGGCAACGGGACGGGCTAATCGTGTACCCCCAACAACACCCCAACCACCCCCACGTTACACCAGGCATCTCATTCCAGAGTTGAGAGCACCTTTTGATAGCTTTTTGATTTAAAGTTGTAACAATTAGAAAGTGTTTTGAACTGTCATTAGCTGTAAAAAGAAAGAAAGATAGAAGGAGGTTTCATTTGGGAAAGCCTGTACTACGTCTTGATCAAGTAATTGGTTGATTCATGTTTGATTTAAGTTAGTTTTGACAATTTAATGAATTGCAAGTCAACCATTCCACATCTGCCCCAAAGGTTGTGTTAAAATGCTCTCTCTTTCTGTGAATGAAACACAGTCTGACACGATCAATTCTCAGAAAAGTAACATTGAAGAGGGAAAGTTGACCGAAAACAAATAAACTTAGGACCATATTACCGCCATATTCTGTGATATGTTGTGTTTCATTTTCACACAGTGGTCATTTCAGTGCGAGCGGAGTGAATCTGTCGCGCCGTCGCCACAAGTCTGTGTACCCATAATGCACCCATGCCTTCTGTTTGTATGCATCACGAGCACTGCATTTGCCTTTCTGCTCTCTGCAGCCGGGATAACCAGGGCTTAGCTTGAGCCAGGCAGCCAAGTGAAGCCGAGCGAGGCAAAGCTGATGCGAGCGGCCACTGCGTCTTGTTTGTGTGTGTGTTTGTGAAGGTATCCCTTGTTGTGTGCCACCATGTGTTTTATGTTTGTGTACTCATGCATCTGGGCACTATCTCCCTGACACACCTTGCTCCGCAGACAGCTTGGCGAGGCCTGGATTGGGGGGGGGGGGGGTGGCGGGCGGCGGGCGGCGCAGTGGCACGCGGCAGGTGAGTGGGCAGCGGGAGGCAGAGAGGTGAGCAGCGCCAGGGGATTATCTCCTGTTTTTCACGTCCCTCCGTCTTTCACCTGCTCAACCAACTCTGACCATCAGGGCTGCCAGGCTTACGGACTTAAGACCACTCAGGCATGCTCAAACAATAACAAAAAAGCCCCAACGTCCCAGCATGGACGCCCGAACTGAAATGACAAAAGTGGCCATGCTAGAGAGGAGAGCATCTGGAATCGTGAAGGAAAGTGTAGTTTGTTTTTGGCAATGTTCTTGTCAGTGTGTTTGGAAAGTGCTATTTGAGCAGAAAGGTATGTTCTGGCATATGATTTCACTTTTAGTTATTGAATGTAGAAGGAACTAGAAATGGTCAGGGCGAGCCAAAGCGGTTCACATCCAGGCTTTTTGTTTAGTGATTGAAATGAACCGCTGCATAGTTTTTGTTTTCTCTTCAATCTTTGCTTTGGTGACGTGCGCTATTAGAATATTGAGTATATTGCCTATAATACAATATATTTGAATTGATTTCAAAAAGAGACATAAATGTCTAGTATAATCTCTCAAACAGAGGGGTATAAAGTGACATTTCTGCCCTTCCATGGTTCATTTTATGATCCATTCACGTTTTGTACAATACATGAATCTCAACTAAGACATTTACAGGCACAATTGGGCAGATTTCTGATGTATTATTAAAAAAATGTCTGTATATTGTTATTGAGATAATGCAAACACAAACAGAGATATTCATTTCTGTCAATATTGCCCACCCCTTGGTGAAAATATACTGTAAAACTATCAGATTTGAGCATGTTCGTTCATCTACTTTTAAGGCTTATCAAAGCCAGTGTGAAATTGCTGTATTAAGTCGTTCCTCCTTTGAGGTTAGGCCCCTCTGCAAAGTTCTTCTTACGGTATGGATTTTCCTGACCAGTTTGGCGTTTGCACTGATTGGGCCTTGTTAACAGTGGGGGGGACTTGACTAATTGCAGTCTGTTAATTGAACACAGACTAATAGTGCTGTGATGGGCCATGAAACTAGCTGCACGGAGGGGGAAGAGAGGGGAGAGCTGAGCCGCAGGACCTAACCAGAGCGCGTCAGCTCCTCTTCTTATCAAAATATTATTTCAGCGGATTAATCCCTTTTTAATGTGTGTCTTTAGCGAGGCACGGCGGCAGAAATCTACTCGGCTGTCTGCTCCAACCGCCCGGCTATACGCTATCTTTCTCCTCTGCCTCGCTCAGCTCTCAGCCCCTCGAGTCTCTCATGCATTATGTAGTGATGATTACTACTTAATTACACATTAATAAATCCGCTTCATTTGCAGGACATTAAACGGGACTTGAGCGCATGTGACAGGGAGACGGAGCAGAGCAGTGCGGAGTGTACAGCAGCAGGACACCGGGAGATGTTGGCTTTTAGTTATTTTTTGGTTTGGTTTTAAACACAGTTTGTGTACAGTGGAGCATAAATGAGCCATATGACCATAAGAAGGTTAGCGGTGTGAGGGAGTTTTTTTTCTTCATTGCCGTGTGCGTTTCTGTTCGTCATGACTCTGTGGTGAGAATTCTTGCAGACTGATAGAATAGTCATAATATAGCCAGGTTACACAATAAGAACAAAGTCGGTCTAAAAGCAGATCAATTGAGTTGTGTACGCTCATTAAGTGGAGTCAAGGGCCTGTGTGTCTCGTTATCAATCTTATATTATGAACCAACCTCTGCCCCACCATTCTTCATGTAAGTATGCATGCTTTAAATATAATACGAGACTTTGGGATAGTAATTATTCCTTGCCTGGTGTTAAAGTTATTGTCAATTAACTGCTCAGGACTCAAAATTAACAACCTCCAACTCGCCAAATGTGGGTAAAGATTAATTGTGACAGGAAATGCCATTATGTTCCACACCAATATGTGGGTTGGTGAATCTAATTATGATTTTCCTGTTCAGGCAAAGAACAAGCTTTGAGCCATAATCTGTCGCCCTTGTCGCCGGCACCAGTGTGCGCTTCTGGGGTTTCATTTTTTATTATTTTTTTTTAGAATTTTGTGGCCCGAAGGCTTTATTAGACAGGAAAGGTAGGCGTGATGAGAGAGAATGGAAGACATGCTGTAAATTGTCGGGAGTCGGGATTCGAACTGACGACACTGCGGTGCCTGGCATATGTGTGCCGTGCCTTAACCACTCCACCACCACTTGCAATTCTATTTTTCTTTCAGTCTGCTCATGTGTTGTTCACGTTAGAACACGTTTTTTTTTTCATTTTTACCTCACCCTGTATGGAGTCGTTCATCAGGCAACTTAACTTTTGTAAAACACACTCGTGCCTTGGATTAAATCAAGGAAACAATTTGTGTCTTAGCAGGTGGATTCAAAAGTGGCAGCCATTCAAAGCGCTCTATACATTTGTGCTATTATAAATAATAACTGAGCCCATTCTGTTCAGGCAAGTTTTGGTTATATGTTCTGCTGTACGTGAGGTGCCACGACGACGGCGTTTGGCTTTGCATTAAGACTTGCTGAACCATTAAATGGCCTTGAGAGCGTGTTGCCGCAAGTGCAATTGACTGTTCAGCAGGTGGTGGATTTGAATTCTTGTTCATTGTTTAGTAATGGCACAAAGAAGCTAATGATTTCCAGATTTATAGAGCTGCTCGATGTTATGCTCTGAAGGCTGCTTGCCAGAACAGAATAACACAACGACCTGATTTGAGACATTTATGAACGGTGGTTTTTTTGTTTTTTTTAAATTATGAAAAAATGACCATTATTTATTATTAGCAATTACTGCAGGTCTAATGTGTGTTATAACATTTTTTTAAGAGGCTGTAACAGCGGGAGTGCAGTTCCCCAGTGAGGCGTGTTCATGGCTGTTGGTGTAAAAGGGGGCGATGTGGGCCAACACCCAGCCATTGTTGGGGTTCAAGCTCGCCTTGTTTATCAGCTGCAAACTCACTGGTCCCAAACTCCCACTCACCCCTCAGGAGGCACACAGAATTCACTGAGGCTTCCTGGACATGATGCTCGCTGCACGGAGGATATGCTGCGCTTAAACAAACTGCCCTGTGTTCGAACGGTTTCCGGTTTGAGTGTGAAGTTAAAAGATGCACTATGCACCGCCTGCCTGTCTCCATGGAATTTTATTTGACATTTCTTTTGCCAGGAATGTTCCACAGCATGCCATTAAACTTCTCACGCTCTCTTTCTGTTTAAAGGCGCTGTACCTCATATATTTTTTTTACGGTTTTAAAAATGAGAGAAACAGAAATTTTAGAGTCTTTGCATGTGCATGTATTACTCTCTTACCTAATGCTTCCAACGCTTTTCACAACTCTCCGAGGCAACAGCGAGTTTTGTCTGTCCCGGTAAAGCTAACAACAACTAGCATGCTAACAGCGCACTTGGCCGAGAATAAAACGCTGTATAATTGGATGTAAAGAGTGCTCAAGGGACTCATTTTAACCCGAATAGATGCTTTTATAATATATCTGTACTATGGCTAAACATATTTGACTTTATTACATGAATAAGCAGCATTGGAGGTAGTTTTTATTGCTTAAGGTATACCTCGAAAAACATGCATTCTTTCTGTGGGCGAGCTTGCCTCTCCACAGATCCGACTTGTTACTTGGAAAGGTGTCGTCGTCTGCTAAGTTTAATACCACACTAGGGAATATTTCGGGCAAAACTATCTTTTCTGTGAAGACGAGCAGGTGGCAAACCCTCCAGAAGCAGGTACTTCTTGGTTTCTGTAGTTTATATACTTTTACAGGCTATTTACTAAGTTTACTACCAAAATAATGCAAGTGGACCAGTCTATTTTCCTCCTCATGCTTCCTCAAACCTCCCCCTGCCACTTGCTGCATGCCTTGCCTCCCTCCCTCCTGTACATTAAACATTAGTGGTGGGGGCAATTAGCGGTGCCCCTCTGCACACCTGGCTAATGCATAATATATTTATTGCGCCTTCTCTTCTTCACACACTTACACACATTGCCGGCTCTGAAAGCAGGACTGTAGGGAAAAAGAGAGTGTGCGTGTGTGATGTAGCTAGTGGAGGATGGCGCTGACTGTTGGAGGGGGTTACAAAGGGTTATGCCCACGGCTCTGCCCTGCGTGACCTTTTCTGCTGCAGATCAGAAGTTGGCAAAGCAGCCGTGGTCTTAGGAAACTTTTTATAATTATTGTTTTGTTTTACATGGTCCGTTTTGTGAACATGGATACGGCCTAATCCGTGAAACACTTTTAACTTGTTGACGTCCCAAGTCTCTTTCCATTGTTAACTGGCCACAAATGGTTAAACGATCTCTGTACAACAGCCATGTCCAATCTACGGTCCAGGGGCCAACCTGCTAAGTTGGTCCAAACGACAAAAAGTTTTACTTTTTACTATTAAATTGGAAAAGAATCTAGCATTTTGATGTTATACCAACCTAATATTAATGTTCCAAGTCTCATTAAAGTTGTGGAGGCTCATCTAAACAATGTCAAATGCAAAATTTCAAATGATTGACTTAATTCGACAAATTCGACATTGTCGGTTGTTTGTGGCCCTCTGCCCCGTATAAGTTTCAAAATGTGGCTCTCTGTGAAAAAAGTTTGGACGCCCCTGCTGTACAACAACGATGATGATGGCAAAATTGATTTGCATACATCTACATACATTCATTGGCATTGTCCACTGCAGCAGAAATTCATCTTTTTCTTTGTGCCAGCACTCCCATCTGCTTCTCCATACTGGAGATTTACCCGTCTTCCAACTAGACTTTTGGTATATCCAAAGTTTTTTGGCAATGTGACTCTATGTAAAGTATACACTGATTTGAGACCGTTCTGTAGAATTAACATAGCGAGGGGCAATGACATGCAGTCACTCCTGTCCAAATAGTTTTCAGGCATAAAATCTTGCTTGCCAACTTTTTGATAATATATTAAGCATATTAACATCAACTTTAGCACTATTTATCCTCATTCCTTTGCTGATGGCACGGCCCTCCTCACAATGTTGCCTAGTGGCTGTTTTTCATCCACCTCATCAACCCTTTCTGAGCCTTTTGCCTGTCTGTTTGTGCGCACTCACAATAAGTTCTCTCCCTCACCATAGACTTGGTCTAATGTGCTTTATACTGGGAGCATGAAGCCTGCTCCAGAACAAGATGTCTGTATTGTGTGGCTCTTCAAATGGGACACTGCCGGGGCTTTGTGGCAGACTCCACTAAGCAGTGGTCCTTTTTAGTGTTGGAGTTGATTTTTCTAACTTCTCCCAGTCAAAAGGCAAGAACCCCCCACTGTGTTTTACAATAGAGAAGGAAAAGAGTTGGAGGAGACTGGAATGGGAGTGCAAACCCATCAGTTGAATAGTAAAAAGCCTAACAAATACTGTATAAGTATATTGTTGTAGAACATAAGCCACTAAATAAAAGAACCTTGTGCTTATTAGTATTTGCAATGTGTTTTTTGTTTAAAAAACTGGCCCAAAGCCCACAGAGATGTTTGTTTAGGTACAAAGACCTCATGTCGCACAACAGTGGTAAAGAAACAACTCCATTTAATCAAAAGCCCAACTATTGCCGGAGTTGTTTAGTGTAGTTTGCCATTATTACATATTTTCATCCAACATTTTGGTAATAAATTAATATCACTTCATGGTACTGATACTTTTGAAAAGACCTAATGCATGTAAGCAATGTAAGGCTGTGTAAATAATGTCAAATAACAAAGTATTATGACATTTTGACCAATTTTCATGCATTTTGCCATAGCTTGCCACTTTCAGGTCCACATAAAAAACATTTTCCCTTTTTTATAGCATATTTTAGATTATAAACCAGCCTTTAGAGATTCAGCTTTACCCAAAAAGTTAACTTAAAACAAAGTGGATGCCTGCAAGGATGCCTGCCTTCACCTGACCGTACATCTTCCAACAAACAACCAGTCACTTCTTGAGTCGAGTATATTTTTCTTGTCAGTCCCAGAAGGAGCTCAATGATACAGTTAATCTGTCCACCAGCGATGTGGCGTGACACAAAGCTGTTTATTGCATCTTGCCGCTCTCCCTCACGCCTGCTTCCGTGCTCCTCGTCTAAAGCTTAATCAACTTTGTATCAAGCTAAGTAATGCCAGAGCGTGAAATCAGTGTACAGTCAAATGGCGCTCTCAAGTTTGAACTACAAGAGCAGACGATTAGGTGGCCCTCCCCTCCTCTTTGCACCACTGTATATCGATGATTCATTTTAAGTTGTCTTTTGAGTGAGAAAGTTGGATACATCTCAGAAATTATCTATGAAATTGTTATAGCATTTACCTTTTTATCATTTGTGCTTTGAGATTTTATGAGATTTTTAGATTACATACAAATAAAGGTTGAAATATGGAGTTTGAAAGCTTCAAGATCACGGGTGTCCAAACCTTTTTCACAGAGGGCCGCATTTGGAAACTTATACAGAGGAGAGGGCCAAAAACAACCCAACTTTGTCAAATTTGTTGAATGACAAAGTGAATCATTCGAACTGTTGAACTTGACATAGTTTCGATGCCTCCACACCTTTTTAATAAGACTTGGAACATTCATATTAGGCTAGTATAACATCAAAATGTTTGAATTTTTTTAATTTTACAGTAAAAAGTACTACTTTTTGTCGTTTGGACCAACTTAGCAGGAAGCCAGAGGGCCAATAAAAATTGATCTGAGGGCCGCATTTGGCCCCCGGGTCGTAGTTTGGACATGCCTGTTCTAGATGAAGAACATCATGTTTTCAAATGTGCGTCTTATTGATAAAAATGATCGAGTGAATGAATTGATCTTGATGTCTATTCTTTTGCACTGAAATCAAGTTTTGAATTTTAGCATCACGACAACACGAGTAGAAACGAAATGTCTTGCGCTCGAGCTGAGAAACGGTTGAAACGCTATGTCAGAATTTAAACTCTGTCCTGAAAGAGTGTTAGAGGATGAACTCTGAAAGCCCCCCCCGCAGTCTGCCCCACCCGCAGCCGCGTGACTGAGTGTTGTGTTCTCGGTGCAGTTATTTCGGGGCCGTCCCGAGAGCCCAGGTACTCGAGGGGACTCCTCCCTGTCCTCGCGCCGCCCTCACTGTCCCACTGTCCTCCTTCACGATCCCTTCTCTGCTCGCTCGCTCCTCTACCGCTCGGCTCGTCTCCTCCTCCTCACGTATGCGCCGCTATCGATTGCTCTTCCTGCACGCCGCGCGCTGACAGACAGAAAAACAAATGTCAGATCAGAGAGGCTCTTTAATCTCAAGCTGTGATGTTTGGCCCCGAACATCAACTCTGCTCTTGTCGGCGGCAGCGTGTGCATGTTCTCGCTGTGTGGAAAGGAGTAAATTTGGACGGTGTTAATAGCAGTTCAAACAGAAGTGCCCATTTCACTTTGCACCTAATTACAAAACATTTGATATAGTGGTTAGTCTCATTTAGTGTATTAGGTACTTTGTCACTGATAGAGAGTTGAAATAAAAGCCCTGTTTTGAATTAAGCAGAACTCGTGCAGACAAGAGTAGGAGCTGCAAAACATAATTTACAAGAGTTTGTAGAGTTTTTGAGTTGTTCCCATGAAATAAAAGACAAGCAACTGTTTCATAACTTAATGTAACACGACCTTTAGAAGCAAAGCTAGAAGTTGCCTAAAAAGTAAATCAATTTTGTCCCTCACACAGTGCGTTCAAACTAAATACAAACCACGAGTTGGAATGACTCAAGGAAATCTGCAGAAAAGCTGCGTTTTGGAGAAGTTAGTGAACCATCCGACGCTGGAAATATGGAGTGTGATTACAGCGGGATGTGGCACGGAGCGACTGAGAGGGCGACCAAGCTTGTCCGCCAGGCTTTGTGTTGTTGTGGCATCCATCTAAGCCCTCTGCTACCTCTGTCCCCCACAGCTCACCAGTGTGCGTGTGTTTATGTGTTTTAAGGCTGTTTTATTCAGAATGCAAGCGGGTAGGGACGGCCTTTCACTGCTGATAAAAGTATTTGGTTAATCAGCTTCTGTCCTCCGTCCCAAGTGTGTGTGTGTGTGTGTGTGTGTGATTGTGTGTGTGTGTGTGATTGTGTGTGTGTGTGTGTGTGATTGTGTGTGTGTCCATGTACGATTTTGTGTCTGCGCCCGACACAGGCCATTGAAGTTTGGGAGACTCCCTGGAGGCGGGCTGGGGATGGAGATTGGCATCAGATCTCTGCCAGTAGAGTCTCAAAGTTGTTCCTGTGGGACCGCAGTGGCAGCCAATCACAGAGTCCCGTCGGAGGTGCAGAGGGGCGAGTGGGATGGGACAGGCAGTTGGGTCATAAAGAATCATTTTTTTTAGTCAACACATTTAGTCAAAATAAAAACACGCATGAATTTAATGTTGTAAACCTCCATTTCTGTTAGAATATTACTCAAACTGGATATGTACTGATGCAATTTAAACTTAAAAAGGGGGACTATGTTGCCATGAACATTACACTAAGTTAGGGCTACTTGTCATGTAGTAGGATTCTGTTTTGAACTGTTACAGACCACTATCAAAACATTACACCCACATTCAGGAAGCTCTGTAACAAGCCACATGTTCTCAAACTACAGTGGTGCTGGTTGGAACGAGGCAGGGGAACAGAGGATGGATGTGAAGAGACACGCTGAAGGAAAAGAGAGAGTCGGATGACAATTACCCTCTTGACTTGTGTCCAGCTCTAGTTGTCAATCAGTGTGACCCCCGGGAATAGGAGATGCTTGTGATTGGGCGTGCCGGCTGACATCCCGCCTCCCAGGGCCACCCGGCCAATGCGTGATTGGCCACACTGACCTGTTCATCAAGCGGGATGTGGGAACACCAGAGCCCGGGCCGCCAGGGGAATACATGGCCCTGATACGCAGCTTGCATTCATGTGTTGTGGAGCTGCCGCAGACAAAGGGCTTTCTTACCCGGCTGGAACTGCTAACATGGGAGGCAAGAGGAGCTAAAAGATGGAGAGCTGCTGCTCAGGGAAGTGTGAGAGATTTTCTCATACCAAGTAGAATAGTACAGGGGAGTTCAGGAGTTCACTCATAATTTTAACCTGGACTAAAACATATTTGTATTTCACACTGGATCATTCGTCGTTTTTGTTGCTGCTTTTAATGTAGATTAAATTTTCCTTTCAATGTTTTTCCTAAATGAACTTCGGTGTGAACTTGGGCGTGTGGTGTTATTACTCTGATTTTAATGGTGTGTGATGAAGATTTTGGGCTTTAGTTGCTTAAGTTGCTTAGAACATAAATGGGTTTTATGCTCTAATCTTGATTCATATAGCACAAAACGGGGCAGATGTGAGCGTGAAAGTGGGGATGAAGATTGTAAAGAGACATGTGGCAAATTGGAGAAGGGATTTGGTCTCCAAACCCTAAGGTTGGAACAGAGCTCAGCTTGCCTAATGCCCTGTGGCAATGTGCAGCTCCAGGGAAATGCAGACTGAAATTTGTGTTAAATATGGAATTTTTTCTTGTTGTTCTGAGCTGAAATGAGCCAAGGAAATATAATTGGCTGATATGATGGTGACTGTGTGTTTAATTAGCAACAACAATGTAAATATTTGTTGATGATGATGCTCAGCACTAACAGAACTTGCAGCCCTTTGTCCCATTTCCCCCTCCGCTTTTAGCGTGTGCTATAGTGTGATATGCTGTCAAACTAAAATTAGATCACACTTCACTACTCTGTGTGTGTGTGTGTGTGTGTGCTTGTGTGTGTCTGCGTGTGTGTGTCTGCGTGTGTGTGTCTGCGTGTGTGTGTCTGCGTGTGTGTGTCTGCGTGTGTGTGTCTGCGTGTGTGTCTGCGTGTGTGTGTCTGCGTGTGTGTGTCTGCGTGTGTGTGTCTGCGTGTGTGTGTCTGCGTGTGTGTGTCTGCGTGTGTGTGTCTGCGTGTGTGTGTCTGCGTGTGCGTGTCTGCGTGTCTGCGTCTGCGTGTCTGCGTGTGTGTGCGTCTGCGTGTGTGCCGTCTGCGTGCGTGTGTCTGCGTGTGTGTCTGTGTGCGTGTGTCTGCGTGCGTGTGTCTGCGTGTGTGTCTGCGTGTTTGTGTCTGCGTGTCTGCGTGTGTGAGTCTGCGTGTGTGTGTCTGCGTGTGTGTGTCTGCGTGTGTGTGTCTGCGTGCGTGTGTGTGTGTCTGCGTGTGTGTTTCTGCGTGTGTGTGTCTGCGTGTGTGTGTCTGCGTGTGTGTGTTTGCGTGTGTGTCTGTGTGTGTGTGTCTGCGTGCGTGTGTCTGCGTGTGTGAGTCTGCGTGTGTGTGTCTGCGTGTGTGTGTCTGCGTGTGTGTGTCTGCGTGCGTGTGTGTGTGTCTGCGTGTGTGTTTCTGCGTGTGTGTGTCTGCGTGTGTGTGTCTGCGTGTGTGTGTTTGCGTGTGTGTCTGTGTGTGTGTGTGTGTGTCTGCGTGTGCGTGTCTGCGTGTCTGCGTCTGCGTGTCTGCGTGCGTGTGCGTCTGCGTGCGTGTGTCTGCGTGCGTGTGTCTGCGTGTGTGTCTGTGTGTCTTGCGTGTGTGTCTGCGTGTGTGTGTCTGCGTGTGTGTGTCTGCGTGCGTGTGTCTGCGTGTGTGTGTCTGCGTGTGTGTGTCTGCGTGTGTGTGTCTGCGTGTGTGTGTCTGCGTGTGTGTGTCTGCTTGTGTGTGTGTCTGCGTGTGTGTGTCTGCTTGTGTGTGTGTCTGCGTGTGTGTGTTGTGTGTGTGTGTTTGCGTGTGTGTGTCTGCTTGTGTGTGTGTCTGCGTGTGTGTGTTGTGTGTGTGTGTGTGTGTGTGTGTGTGTGTCTGCGTGTGTGTGTGTGTCTGCGTGTGTGTCTGTGTGTGTGTGTGTGTGTGTCTGCGTGTGTGCGTGTGTTTGAGGTGACTTGAATGCAGCTTGTGGACTCTGTTGTTTCCAATGCTTCCATAATCTGTAACTGTGCAATAAAATCAGTCAAATATAGTACAAAATACACTTTCAACTTCAGCATGTCGCAATAATTTGAGAAACGAAAAAGATGCTGTTGGTGCTTCTAATCATCATGAGTGGGCTAGAATCAAAATCGAGACGGCTCAAACCTTTAGCGCTAGTGTTTAAAACGGATTCAATTTAAAATGATTTGACTTGCTCGTGGATGAAGACGTTGCCTGTATTCCCGTTGGCGTATTGTTTCATGAGTGTTGGCGTAGTGTTGGCGTAGTGTTGGCGTTCCGTTGGCGCCCCGTTGGCGTTGCGTCGCTCGCAGAACATGCTCCGGGGGGTGTTTACATGATTTTGCTGAGTACACGTTTGATCTGGAGCCATCTGCACTCTCCATATTCTTTTGGCTTGTGTACAGGTGTGACACTTGTGCATTGTTGTGCGTTTCTTCTAGTCTCAATAATGTACGGCCATTTGGACAGACGACAAACAATGTTCCTAGTAGAGTTGGGCGATATGGGAAAAAAACAATCTTGATTTTTTTTCTTTTTTTTTTTTCTTCCTCTTGTACCGTGAATCAATCTTGATAAAAAAAATTAAATATTGATTTCAGTTTTAATCACAAAAAATATTCCATCCTCTAATATATTCCCCATTTGGTGCCTGCCCATGTAGCACCTGAAAGGTCAAAACCAAGAAGATTTCATAGTTTTCCATCTTTTTGTTATTGTTTACAAAAATAATGTGTGTATTCAATTCAATTATATCATACTTCATAATTGACAATTATTACAAGGAATTTTGTTCACTGACAATGTTAATAAAACCTTTTCTGATTCCAGTTCAAATTCATGGGTACTTGACGTTCCATTTCTTTGTCAGTGAAAGACGAGCAAAATAATGTTGTTCTTCCTCCATAATTCAACTCGACAGTGCACAATAATGTCTTCTATAAATTACACATTTATTGTTTATTTTTTTATTTTACTGTAATTTGATGTGATTAACACTTTTCTTCAGTCAGAGGCAATATTAATGTCAAATGTTTTCTTTACTTAAACTACATCTTTAACTCCACTTTAAATCTACAATGAAAAGTTAAATGGGTTTTATGCTCTAATCCAAAGCGTGTCCTGTGAAATAAGAAAAATAAACGCCTGAATGTAAAATTAACAAAATAAGACGGTACAGTAATACAATTATGACATTTGCATTACAGACATATTGAATACTTTTATCTATTTTTAACAATGCATATTTGTAGTGATGGGCAATGTCGCACCGAAGAACATGTTACAATGCCTAAAACTAAAAGCTGCATAAAAATGTATATTATAGCTTTGTATTCTGCTACAAAAGCGTGCCACATGGCAGAAAAAAGGCGTAACACCCTTAAACGTCAGGTACTCATTTGTGTTTTTAGATTCTTGCTTCAAAATGTTTTTACAACTAGAATCTTACTGTGACGAATAATCGCATGAAATATCCATATGCAAGCCTGCCAGATATTATATATATTCAACATATGTATTCAACAGGGGTTTCATTAGATATACGGTACTATATTTTGCATATAGGTGTCTTAATTGTATGTTTTTGTCCTACTATATAATGCACTTAAAAGCCCCATTTTTTCCTCATAGACTGTATTGGCATGTTAATACAAAACAGCCCTCTGACAGCCCGTCGGCAGCCCCCTTGGCGCCCCCCTGGTGTGTGTAGGGTTCACTGTAGCTGGGAGCCTGTCTCAGAGGGGGGCACAGGGAGGATATGGGAATCTAAATAAAGCTGTGTGTGCTCGCCTAATGAAACACACTGTACTCCCCAGCGCCTCATCAGCAAAAAATGGCTTTTATCAGACACCAGACGTACCGCATCTAGGTCTTTCCATAGTGCCCAAAACTTCTCCTAACGTACACCTCTCACAGCAGGCCCTTTGCTCACAAATGGGAAGTTTGAGGTTTTTGTTGCACCTTAAGAAGACCTTGTTCATTATGCTGATTTTTTGAATTCATTAATCCTTTAAAGACCTTTTAAATGATAAGTCTGTTGTCTGAATAAAAGTAGAGCTGCACAATTTTGGGATTTTGTTGTTGTTGATAATTAAGTATTAAGATAAGATGATCCTTTATTGTCCACACATGGGGAAATTTCATTGTTGCAACGCAGGTAGATACAGAGGAAAAGGACAGATAACTTATAGGAAGTTTAAAAACACTCTCAGTAGAAGATCTCTTATAAACAAAAACTCCTATAGACAAAACTTCCCATTTCCCAACAAGGGATGGAGGGGAAAAATAAATAAAAATAAAAAATAAAACAAAAACAGCTAGCTAAGATAATAATAATAATGGAAAAATAAACAAAACTATTGTGATTAGATTTGCAATTTTATGTTAGAAAAACTGTATTCCATTCAAATGTTTTATTGTTTGAAGAGAAAGTTTAGGTTCTATTTGATTGCGATTGATCTTGCAGCCCTAACCACAGGCACGGTCTCACGCCAGAGTATAAAAAGACAAAAGTTGGATGTAGCATAACCACAAAATCCCACAACGGTATTCGCTATAATCCCTCATTCGTCCATTTAAGTTTGTGTTCCATTTCAGTGTTGTCATCTGGACAATCTGTCAACAGTGACTGCACTTAAATCTTTTTCTAAGACACACAACTATCGTAAAGTGCTCTTGGCTCAGTAAGAACTTCCATTGGACACGACTGTAAAGCTATATTGGGTTACAAGAGAGTCGACAAGTTAACAGACTGTCCAAAAACAAAGGAGCCTTGAAGTGTTTTATTTTGCTGCTAAAAGGAACCCTTGAGTGATTTATAACTTCTTGTTTTGGTCCGCGCTCCTGGCTTGTCTTCACTGAGGATGGGACTGGGGGAAGGGGGCGAGGATTTGGAAAGAGAAGTGAGAGCAGGATTCAAGGATAGACCCGGCTTACACTGAGGCACTGACGACCAGACTGGGCCACGGGCGAGCAGGAAACCCCATTGTGCGGCCACCCGAGTCACTTCCTGTTTGTGTGCCAGCTCCACTTCCCTCCTTCCTGTTGTACCCAGGAAGTGAGCGCCGCATTCAGGCTCTGATCAGCTCGGCGTGTGGGACCGGGACCTGTGTCAGGAGAGCGTGTTGACAAATCGCGGTGTTTACTCCTGTCTTTATTTTTAGCAGTGCCGAGGATCTTCATTTGCCTTTAATATTATTTCCCCATTCGCAAACTTCCATCATTCTCTTTCTGCTGTGAAATTTATATAATTCAGTGCAGATGGTTGGGTCTGCAAGATTAATTGCAATCAAATCAAAATTTTAATGGACACAAAAAAGGGCTGCAATTTAAAGTACCATACATTCCACCACAAACAACTCTTATTCTGCATTTAAAAAAAAAAAACGATAAACCAGTAAATATGTGTGACTTTTGTATTAGTTTGTCAGTTTATATCAGCTGTTTGCTCCTTTTTGCCATGTTGAACCTTTTGTACTTTGACCTTATATTAAAACATAACTGTTCCTGTCCAGATTTGATATTTATAAGTGCTTTTGTGTCGCGCTGAATGCGATAATATTACGCATTATAATAAAACTAACATTTAGTAATTAGATACTCTCTTGAGCAGCTATCAATGCTAAGGAAATTACTTTAAGTTAGATCTTTCTGCATTGCTTTAGAATGATCTTGATACATTTCAGAAGTAGCATTTGACGATTGTAAAGGATCTTTACTATTATTTGATCTTGAAAATGACATTAATTTGTATATAATGGTGTTTTTAATTAGAGCTGCATGATATCGGGCTATATTACAATATTCAATACAGCTGTTAACATCTGAAGTATTGATATTATTGAGATGACTTATGACACAATAATTGACAACAATTCCAGCTACAGGTGTATATTCAAACAAAAATGTCCAAGCTTTAATTTATGGTCTGACTGTGTCCAAATAAAGCCTCAACAGAGACTAAACTGAGACTAGTCAAGGCATATATAGGCAGTACATTTCTGCTATTTTGCAATACTTATAATCTACAGTATTGCAATACTTGTACGATATATTGTGCATATTGAGTATCACGCAATTTCCTTAGTTGTGAAATCAAGTTTTTGGACATTTTTGTATCAGTGTTACATTCATTCCTGTATTACCATAATATTATCAGTCCCTAAACGGTGTGTTGGAAATGTAATAAAATATTGTATGCATTTTCTGCCGTCTTGGTTCTCTGTCGTGCTGTAACTTTTATTGTTCTTGTGTCCCCCCCCTCAGCAGTGGAAGAAGGGGAGTCCTCCAAATGCACCGGGCCCTGGGATGAATCGTCCATCCAGACAGGTCAGTGCACACTCACTCTTAGGCATTTACGCTGCTCCGAGCCAGCGGTCACATCTCTACATCTATACGCTTCTCACACGCATTTATAATATCAATTCCACATGGTTTACGGCGGCCCGCTCTGAGGGACGTGAAGACGGAGGCTTAGGAAAGTATTAGTAAAAGGCGAGCCACATTAAAAGAGATTTGATAGAGGAAGTCTGAGGAGAAGATGTGGACGGGTCCCTGGGGCGGGTGTGAATGGAAAGAAACCACGAGGGGCTTCTGCAGGAGGACCAGTGGGTGGAGAGGCTGGGAAGAAGGATTTGTGTGACTGCGTTTGACTGCACTCTGGGACCAAAAGCGCAGGACGAGCTTCTCTTTTGGATTGTGTCTCTGGAATTGTGTTTTTCCTTGTGGTTTCTCCAAAGCTGTAGCTCTATTTTTCTTTGGACATCTACTGAGGACATGGAAAGTATCCTCATTTGAACTATTGCATTTCTGAAGGAACTAGAAGCAGATGCTGACTCTTTGCGTTCACGTAGGCCTCTGGAAAGTGATGATAGTTTGTCACATCATTCAACAAAGAGTCTATTAAAACCCTATAGATCCAGCTATATCAGTAAGTAAACTTAAGTATAATATATTGCTACAGAAAATATCACAATAAACGATAGCATTGACTATAACTATTTAACCTACTACTTACTACTATTACTATACTTTGCCACCAACAAAATAAACTAGAATAAAATAAAGAAGTATCATCACAGTAGGTAATGTTCTAAATGTGTATCATCAAACAAATTAATAATCACGAGCTAGAACAAATACAAAGCTGAATGGCACACTAAAGTAGTTAAGATCTTCTAATCTTCTAATTATAATTTCTCACTAGTGCAATGAAAATGCATATATAATAAACATTGAGCCCTGAAATATATTGTCACAGCTGTAATTTACTGTAATGATAAGTGGATATAGTAATTATCGTCGACAGGATTAAACAAAAGCATATCGCAACAAGTCTTTTGTATTCTCGTTGAACGCTCTAATGTAAGTTTTTGTTGCCAATATGTGAATCCACAGCTACAGCTGTGTTGCTGTATTTATTGAAAAGCCGTAAGATGCATATGGATGTTATGTATCAAAGTGATTGACAGTTGTTCATAGCGTCTTGTCCCTCCCAGTTTTTCCTTTGTACTCTCTCCGAAAAAGATCAGCAGCCGAAAGCAGTCCGACCAGTTTGAGTTAGCAGCAGCTACTTTTTTGTGCTTTGGGTTGCAGCCAATCAGAGGCGAGTTAAACACTTCCTCTGACGGGCACTCAGCTGGGAAATCAGATCCTGCTGAATGTGGTGAATATGCGCTTATCTCTGTGCATGCTCGTCTCTCGTTCAGACCTTCAGGGAGGGGAGCATAGGAAAGTCTGACCCCTGGGGTGTGCATGACGTAGGCTAAACCCTTTCTACCCCTCCCGCATCGTATCTCCAACTTGGTGCTAACTCTCCTCCGGGGGCCTGCGTGGAGCTCATTGCGGGCGTGCGTGTTAAGGGGGGGTGCTGACGGAGGTCCTGGGTGGTTCAGTAGAAGTGCTGTGTATGTCGGATCCTGCAGGAAGCCCGGCTCCCTGGGCACACACACACCTCACCGCGCTCACACACCCGCCATAAAAAACATACTGTCCCATATTTCCTTAGTCAGCCACTCTTTCAATTTGGAATTTTTACAGTCAATTCCCCGTCCAAGCGTCCTCCCCATCACTTTTCTCTGCATGCTCATCTCTTTTACTACTTTCTGCTGGCTTCAGGCTCGTGGATTTTGTTTTTTTGCCGTCACATTACATTTTTTTTTTCATTCTTTGTTTATTTTTGCCCATTTTTGTACAAAACTGTAATGAATAGATTTATTATCTTTTAAGCCATGTGACGAAGTGAGGTGTCCAACCAATGATAAATCACCAACAATAAATTGTATTTTTTCATAGCCACTGCTTTATTATTGAGTAATCAAAATTCAGTTCACTCACTTTAACCACAATATTAAGTGATTCTGGATTAAAGGCGCTCATGCATTTCTAGAGGGTTAACACTTTATGACACAACCATGATATGATGAAGCCTTCAAGCTGCAAAACAGATTTGCTGTAGCCAGAAACACAGATTTATTTGCATAGCTCTTCGTCTGACCGGCTGCACAGTTGTAACCTTTAAATGGCTAATCATTTTTAATCCTAGATGTATCAGATACAGTTGGGCTGTTTTGAATGAGCTCATCCTGACGCTGTACTGTAGTCATTGTGTTCACACTGGTCCTGTTTCTTTTGGCCATTCTCAGGGATTTGACCCAGAGAGAGTGAGTCATGGAGGAAAGGGTTTGTCAGATCCCTGTGCTAAAATCAACACTCTGTACTCAAGTATCTGTACGAATGTATGTGAATGTGTGTTTGTATGGCAGGTTTTTATGATGTGCTCTGTGTATACATTTGCAAGAACATTGCCATGAAAAACGATTATAGTTATACTTCAGACCAAGGCGTTGGGTTTACAGTACATGCAAAGTCTAAGGTGGATGCACGTCTAGGGCATACTGTGTTACTGTGGCATTTAGCGTCTGCGCGAGTTGGAAAACTTCACAGCCAATCAGCAATTTCCTTCAGAGTAGCAGTCATTTCACAGGCAGCGAGACAGAGATTTCGAGTCTAGATCTGATGCTGATGTATCTGACTCGAACTGCACTTACATGAACCCAACGCTCTGTACACTCCCAGATCTCCAGAAGCTCCAGGCCTATATAGGTCTAATATAAATCCTTATAACAGCTTCAGTGAATAACGAGTCCATTAATAAATCGATGGTGACTCTCAGACCCCATTGACCAATCTAAAGTCTTACAGCCCTGCTAAATAAGTTTGCTAAACCAAGAAGGTATATCTTTGACCCCCTTCAAACATAAGGTGATTTTTGAATCAATTCATTACTTGCTTTTAGTTTTACTAATCAATACCGTGGTGCTTGTTTTGCTTGTTGTATGTGATATGTTAGCTAAGGCCAGCGCAGAGAAAAACAGGACACCGGTTTCTCTGCCACTTCCCTTATCCTCCCCTCTCCTCTGTACCCTCTGGAGGTCCATAATGTAGATTTAATTTCCCCAAGGCCAGCACGGGAAAACAGCTTCCCAATGTGTGCGCGAACTATTATTGCCTGCTCGTGACAGCACACCCGCCGTCGCACTTTTGGTCTCAATAGCAGCGTTTAGGCTCAGCCACATTTTAATAAGTGGGCATCTGTCATGTTTTCAAGTGTGCGCTGTGATGTTTGGTACATGTTTGTCTTTTTCAGCATCTTTCCATGACGTGTGCAGTGCTTTCATCATCTTCTTTCCAGACAGCGGTATTGGGTGCTGCTCTCCCCTGTCGCAGCATCTCCCTTGGGTGCTAATGCATCTGTGTGTGTACTGCATGTGTGTGTATTGGTCCTGTAGCAGGGCTGGGCATCTCCCAGAGGGGTAAACCTTGTATTGGGAACAAATAAAAGAAGCACTAGTCTTACGGTGGGGGAAAAGAACATTAGGTGGGAGGCAGAGGGGGAGGAGAAATGGCTTCTTTATATAGCCACCTAACACATTGTCGTCACAAACTGAGAGTAGAGGTGCAGAGAGGAGAGCGGCACTCTCCTGAGAGCTGAGGCCTGTGTTGTTTTGTCCAGTTGCACCTGTTCACCCTGTTTGTCACATCGCAGGGAAGCGTGCACTCGCGCTCAAACGCGCCCACTGTTGACTGGACCTGTGTTTGCAGCAAAGTCACAATGGTTCTAGAATGTGTTTTTTCCCACTAGAAACCCTCTTCCACATTGAAGAGGGTCAAAATTGTAGACTATCCCGTCCCATAAACACACACAAAAAGGCAATCAATGATTATAGCCAGAGAGTCATAAAAGGATCTTTCTTCTTAATCCTGGCATATTTTATGTGTTACTTTTATTATGTTTGAGATAGATGATTAGAAAACTCAAAAAAAAAAAAGCTATGAAGTGATGTTTATTACAGAACACTTCCAATTGATTAAATTGTGTCTACGCTTAATTAAGGCTGATGCAAATGTGTTAACTCTTTTAGCTCTCACAGAAGTAGCCCCTGATCAGATTGAATCATCAGAGTGTTGTCGCCATGCAGACAGTAATGGTGCCCGCCAGGTGCCTGTGTAACGGGGTCCAGCGAGCCGCGCCATGTGGAGCAGAATGAAAGCCTTGTGTGCACTCTGTTTGGTTTCTAAACATTCTGCTGGAAGCTGCACACACGCTCACGCCCGCCTTTTGAAGCCCTTTTCCTCTCACACAGACTGTGTTTCTGTGCACTTGGCCCGCAGTCATAGACTATATACATCTGTGTGAGCGTGTCCCAGACAGGCCGCACGAGCTGCCAAATCCACCACTTGAATAAGTACCTTACCTTTGCAGAATGGCACTATGTTTTATTCCCCTTTAACTGGGGCTGTGCTTCCTTCACCCTGGGGCAGCTCAGGAACAGTTCCCAGAGTTCATTAGCTCCCCGGTTCTCTTCCCACTGGATATATGGAGACGGAGCGCTCCTGCTGACTCCGTGTTTGATTTCCAGTGTTCCAGTTTGTGTTAGTACCAGCTCATCTTGGCAAGTGCTCACGGCGATGCCACAGAATCTGACTCTGTAGCATGGTCCATCCAGAACACTTAGTGGTAAGGTCTTTGTTAAGTCTCTGACACTTTGCCAGGCTCGCTATGCTTGACGGTTTAGTTTATTATCAATTAGCCCCTAATCGTGTGCATGTAATGGCGACAAAAACACACAGCGAGTGAAAGTGAAATGAAAACAGCCAGCACGTGAAGCGAGTTCTTAACGAGCGGTGATTAGTGGGTCTGGCTAGGCGTGGCTAGGCTTTGTAACATCATTCTGCACTGTGGACTCTGCTAATTTACTTCTCTTTATCTAATTACTCAGGGTGCGCTCTAACACTTGCTCATGCACACATGCAGCAGCAGCACAGTGCCACACTCTCTACCTGCTTACAGTGTATATTTCCTGTAAAGTGACCTCATTATTCCTGAGCCATCCATTTGTATATTTATAATTGTATCTGTTAATAAACAGCCCATTGTCTTGAGTTAAGAAGGCGGCTGGAAACACATAGACTCCATAGAGGTGGGATGGAAACATCTTTTCTTCACATGACGTCCCCGCCTGTTCTACTCTGGCTTTCACTATTGTGCTGGTTATTGTTCTATTGTATTTGTCATTTGAGGTTTGTATTTTTTCTTCTTTGCTGTTGCCCGACACATCAGAGCTGTGAAAGGCAGTGAGTGAATTGTTTCAATATGTAACAAACAACACAAACAAGCAATAAAGTTTCTGGATGTGTTGTCACGCTATCCCAGCATGCACCACCAAGCTCCACACTAGCAGTAAAGTGCAGGGAAGTTGCACTGGAACTAACGGCACAGGCAACAATTGGTAAACTTTAGCGGATTTTCAAATGATCATGCGCTGAAGAAAGACCGAGCCTTTTACCGGGTTATCAAAGCAAAGAAGTGGATTTCTTAACAGACTAGTAGTGAGTCAAACCTCACATTCACTAAACTAATACTGTAGTTTGGTGTTAATTTGGGTTTTTGTTTTGGGAATATTTTACCCATCATCTCATAAGGTTTGAATATCTTTATTAAGATTGTGTAATTGTGATTCTAATAATAATCTATTACCTAAACTTGAGAGAGTAGTTTGAATAAAAACGTCACAAAACTGTTGTGCATAAACTGTTCAGTAAAACTTAAACCAATGATTTTTGGGTGTTTATTACATTGACATGAGGAAATTAGCTTCATGTACAACAGAGAACAAGATGTTGTCACTATAATCAAGATTGTGTACTTTTTATTATCTTATATTTAATTATGTCAGTAAACTTTATATGTTCAGGGTTGTATTATAGAGGTTATTCCTCACAAACACTATTTTTAATGATGTCCGTGGAAAGTAAACCAGATGTCTAGATTTTGAAGATTTAGGGTGCAATCTACGCAATCTTCTCTTACAAAGCACACTTGGACCAGACACTCGAGGTTGATAATGTTGAATCTGATTTGATTTTTAAATCGCGTCTCCAACTAATTTAGTTACTTGGGTGCAGGAGCTCTATTGTCAATTGTCTGTTATGAATGATGAAACCAAGAACCACAATAGATCTACTATTATATTTAGCATGCATGTTTAAATCGTACACCATATTCTAAAGGTCCTAAAAACAGTCCTGTAATCTAGAAGCATGTAGGATTAAGGATTAGTTTGAAGGATTAATTGATGACATTATCTCAGGTAAAAAACTCCATTACTAATGCCTCATTGGCTAATCCATATCCGTGCACATAATGAGCACATGCAGAGAATGAGCTGTTAGTCACCTCTGCAGTCATTTTAATTAAATTGTGATTAAATGCCTACCATTTGCACTTTATATTAACGCAGTTCTACTCTATCATAACGGTAGATAAATGGTCACGTTAATACAAAATCTCTAAACAGTGATCCTTAAATGGAAATCATTGTGCATATTGCCACATATCTAAGTCCCTTTTTTCTGTGGCTGCTGCTGCTGCTGCTGCTGCTGCTGGAGCCAGAACCCAGCTAGTTAATTTGATTTAATTGCATTCACTGTGCATCCCAGGTGTGATTCAGTCCCTCATTACATGGCTAGAATAAAAATCAGCAGGACACGGGGACTTGAGGACAGGGAGAAAACCAACGTACCTCCACAACATTTTCTCTTTTGCTGTGAAAAAAAATCTCCATGTTGTTGTGCATGTGGCCGCGACACACATCGTTATTTTTTATATTTCCTATGGGTTAATTGCAAGATGTGATTTCGGCGTATTGTGCGACTCTCTGCGGTTGACGCAAGACTGGTGTTTGTGTTCGATTGTGAGAGCGAGTATGTGCAGTTTTTCCTGGCGTAGGGACAGCCTGTGACTCAGAGATAATGGTCCTCAGCAGAGCGCACCAGTCCGACCATCGCCGCGTCGTCATGTGTGTTTATGGGAGCGGGAGACGGTGTTGTATGCGGCGCACATGCTATCTGCTGTGGGACCGCTGTCGTACTATTCAATCAATACCCCAGCACACAGTCGGCACTCCTCCGCACCCAGGCTCACATGGGAGCTCCCTGCTTTCATTAAGTTGGCCTGCTGCTTCTCTCTGCTGGGGCCCGGGCGGGGGTGGGCTGCTCCTCCAGGAACCCGGGGAGATGGCTTTGTGAGAAATACAGAAAGATCCAGTGCAAAAAGAATCAAGAGCGTGATCAATACGAGCTGCAGCCAATTAACAGCAGTCACAGAAACAAAGGATTTCTAAATGAGTAATACGTGTCGTGTTCCGTAGTTCGAAGTGGTGCATAGGCCCGCCACTAAAACATATTTTTAAGTACTATATATTGTATGCTACACAAAATTATATTCAATATTTCACAACGATAACATTGAAACTACTTCATGCCACTGCAAATCATCCTAAAAGATGATGATCCCAGTAATCCCTTTTCTCAGAACCATATGGCAAAGAAAACACGCTCTGGAATAAATAAATAACACAATAACAATGGAGTCCATAATGAGCGCAAATCTAAGCGTACCGTAAAAAAATGAGGAGAAAGGTCCTCTCAAGCGAAAAAACTATAAAAACTAATATTAAGCCCCCAAAAATAGTCTTCCAGCTTCAATATAGTGACAAACATTTGATCACCTTCTGCTTGCCTCTATAAAAATTGTCCCGTTGGCTATAATATTCAACAATATGGCATAAAACTTGTCTCTATGGGGAATGTTTTTAAGTGTGGTTAACTTTTTATTACTATAGAATCATGCAGTATGTTACGTGACACAGCTTTATTTTGATGTCCTTTTCGTAATGGTAGAATTAGATGTTTTTTTGCACTACTTTTTGTTGTTGTTGTTTTAGGCCTACACATTAACACAAAACACCTACAGCATCTGAATATATAAGTGGAGGTAACGCAATTTTTAACGCTAATGTGTTTCATCAATACCTATACATAATGGCAGTGGAGGCCGTCGTCCACTCACAGCTTGTAGTGAGCAGCATAATGGTAGAGAGTGTAGTCGGCTTTTCCAGGAGGTCTTCTTCCTCTGTGTGAGAGCGGTAATGATCACACCGCTACTGCAGCCCGCTTCTTCACACTGTGCCTGGAACTTTCTCTACACCTCCTATTTTATTCTTCTCTGATTCATAAGAAGCCCCTGATTATGTTAAGCGAGTAAGTGAAAAGTGCTATAGGAGGATAGACAAGTTGGAGAAATACTTTTATTTTGAAAATCCTGATCTTTTCACAGGCACGTCGTTCTTCGTTTGGGTTGACGTTTATTAAGATGTAATCAAGGAGGGGGTAGGGGGGGAGCTCCTCCTAGGTTACCATGGCAGCAGATTGCGCTGGCATGTGCAGGCTTTGGCAGTGCCCGCACCTCTGGCATCAGGAAGCCCCGGGGAGCGCGCGGAGGCCGGAGTCTATAGACCGAGCGTTTTTATAGACGTAGAAACGATAATGAATCCTTACAGCGGTTCTCACAATACCTTTTTTTATACAGCTGTGTATGACTGAATGAGATTAACCTGTGTGAGCGTGCACGTGTGTGTGAACTGTGCACGGGAGTTGTCAGCCGTGGGGCCACTTTCCCTCCCTGGCCAGACGGCGCTCACCACTGGACAGATGGCCAACACCCCGCCTCCTCTTCCTCCTGGTGCCTTCATCTATCTCTTCTCTCCATCCTCTTTCCTCTACATCCCCCCAAACTCCCCGTCACCTCGGGCCCACGCTCCCAGCCTCCCAGCATCCCTTTCTCCCTCTACACTTCTGCCGTAATAAATTCAACTTGTGTGGAGGCATTTGCATTTAGCTTCAAATACTCTCAAAGTCTTCTCAGTAACATCCTGCATTACCTATGTTGTGAAGTCAATGTCAAGCTAAATGTATGACCGTTCATCAAATATATACACACGTGATGTAGCCCGAGATCTATAGTGGCAAGATGATTCATAATACAATCAAAAATTGCAATTTGATATAGGCAATATCGATATTATGTCAATCAAAGAGAAATGTGTTAAAACATGTCTTTAAACACATCAGGTGAGTTTAAAAATATGAAATGTCTGTCAAATGAATCACAAAATTGCAGAAATATCACCATATAACCTTATTTGAAACTTATTTTATTTGAAAAATGTTTTAGTCTTTTTGTCTTATTCTTTACTATTAACGATATTCTTAATTTTCAAGTTTTGCCAATCAGTTTTCAAAACAACAATTCACATATTATACAGTTCACGACATTATAGATATTGCTAAGGCTAAATTGATAAATATAAAACCTGAATGAAATGATTCAAGCAGCCATATATTTTTCAAAGAACAGTCAATCCATCCAAGAAAATCCAATTTCGTATAATATTTACACAACAAAAATAAATATCTTCATTTCCTTTACACTGGATAGCAACTCAAACATTGCTGGCTCAAAGGTAATAACTGAGAGAAACATAATAAAGACGTTGATGTCTACATGTTGTGTTCCTTGGACTAAGAGCCACAGACACGCTATCAAATGTCTCTTCCTCCTTCAGAACTCCTCTTACCTCTTCATTCCACCGCTGCTCTCTCCTGCCCCGTCCCCTCCAGCCAGGGCCTTCAGTGTCAGTCCTATTGGATCCTCAGCGTTATAATGTGATAATAAGGTGTGAAAATGGAGACACAATGGAGCAGTGTGGATTGGGCCGCCACAGCCCTCCACCGGTCCCCTCTCACACTGCCTGTCTGTTAACAGGACATGCACATTTCGAGCGCACTGCCAACACCAAATGAGATGTTCCACTCTGTCAAATTCAAAACTTTGTTAAACCCATTATGGCTTTTTGGTGGATTGTGGTGATCTTGTGTAAGGTAGAAAATGGGTCCGGTCATGTCATTCCGATGTTTTAGGCCATGACATGTCTCGAAATGAATATCGGTCTTGTTTTCCTGTGTGCAGAAGATATAAGAATGTTGGTTCCTAATTGCACTGTCCGGCGCCTCTTAATCAGCCAGGATCAGGCCAATTAATGCGTCAGGACCTGATTATGTGTGGAAAACATCTCCTCTGAATGATAAGCTTGAACCGTCACAGGCGTGAGGGTCTGGTCCATCTCTTTTGGAGCCGATTTGATTGTGACTATGTGCGTACGTGTCAAATGTTTGTCACCGCCTTTCTCGTTGTTGTTGCAGGAGTCCGTGCCTCAGAGAAAGAGCCCAAAGAGGGAGAGGAGGGCGACCAAGAGGACCACGAAGACGACCGCGAGCACGACGACGATTTAGATGACGAGTCCATATTTACTTGTGACAACTGCCAGCAGGACTTTGAGTGTTTGGCGGAGCTGACGGAGCACAGGACCAACCTCTGCCCTGCCGGTAAGTCCCTTTGTTCAGAACCGCCCCGGTCACAGAGCAGAATAGTGCCACAGAATGACTAACCTGCTCCTGTGCGCTCCGCTGGGACAGGCCCACAACACATACAAATGTTGCTGTTAGTTTAGTTCTAATTAATGAAAGCTCCATTGAACACGTGGCAGATGGTACCTACATATTAATCCAAAAGGCAACGCACAACAAACACGTGTTTAGAGGGTCTAACGTAACAAGATGGAGTGTGTGCAGACGGTCGCTGACGTGAAAATATGAGCTGAACGGTGGCCTTAATTAAAAGATAGTGTATATTATTATATGTAAATTACTGTACATTTCCAAGAGATGTAACCATGTTTTTAATCTCATTGTCTGAGATTTACTATGCTGCTTTTGCTGCTGTCATTCTTAGTGTTTTTATTTATTTACCACACCGCTGTAACAAAACGGTACATTAACGCAAAACAAAGACAAAAACAAGACAAAACAAGACAAAAACAAGACAAAAACAAGACAAAAACAAGACAAAAACAAGACAAACACAAGACAAACACAAGACAAACACAAAATCTAAACGGACGACGATGATGGCGATGATGATCTGCCATTCTGAGATTTCAGTATATTATTGTGATGGCACGTTCACACGTCGTCTTCTTTTCCCTCAGCCATGAAAACAAAAAGAATTGTAACTGTGCAAGATTTGGGATTAAACTGGTATTTCATCCCCATCTCTTAACTCGAGTGTCCACGGCACAATTTTGAATTTAAACTCACCAGACTCTGCCACAACGCGCGATAGTTCACACGATCAATCATGTCTATGACCAAAGCTTGTGAGAAATGGTGAAACGTGTCCTTGTGTTGTTGTGTTGTTGACAGAGATTGATTGTATTGATGCTTACTCTGAAACTGAAACATCAGACTCGGATATCAATCTTAGCCCTTTGGTCGTACAACGGTTCTATGTTAAATCTTCTATCTCTAACTGCAGTCTTCACAAACGGAAATCTTTAATCGAAGACCTCCAAAAATTGTGCTGTGGATTCCCCTAATTGATCGTACTTTGCCATATTGCCCACAAAAAAATTTCCATGATGATGAGATAAGATATTCCTTTATTGTTCACACATGGGGAAATTTTGGTGTTGCAACACAGTAGATACAGGGGGAGGACAGATAACTTATAGGAAGTTTGAAAAAAACACTTAATAGAAGAACTCTTATAAACAAAACAAAAAACTCTTATTAACAAAACTCCTCTCATATCTTAATAGGGAATGAAGGAAAAAAAAATAAATATAATTAAAAGATAAAGAGAAAAATAATAATAAAATAAAATAAAGTTAAAATTGCTAGCATAAGACTAAATAATACTAATGGTAAGTAAGCAAACAAAACAAAACAAAACACTCTTATTTACATCAGTTATATGCAAATGAATATGGTCTTAATTGCTTGTGAGTACGACAGTAATTGCACATGATTAAGTCAGTATTGCACATGGTTAAGTCAGTATTGCACATGGTTAAGTCAGTATTGCACATGAATATGACGGATTTGATATTACAATCACATTTTTGTCATTAGATTGCCCTCCAGCTCTAGTTCCAAAGGTCTCGTGACAAAACAAAACATTGCACATTTGTACGATGTCCTGTTCTGAATAATGATGATTTGCCGAACATTTGGAAGAAAAATATGCCAGATATTCTCCACAAAATGAAACCACACTGTGCCATCTGTAATTACTTTGTTTTAAATGTTTTTTTAAAATAGTCGGCGTTGCACTCTGACCCACTTCTACACTCACACTCATTTAGCCTCTCCCTGCTGCGTCACCCTGAGCCGCGCACACAGCATCACCACATGGGCTGCTGTCATAGCTGGATGTGCCCTGTGATTCCAGCGCAGGAGTCTGGGGAAGGCTACATGTTGCTGAGCGAGAGGGGAGGACAGACAGTGCACCAAAAAGAAAAGAAATGATAAAACATTTTCCCCCTCGAGACGGAGCAGTTGAGATTGCAGAGTAATCCCACAGCTCTGCAGAGGCTGTTGCAGCTGTATGCGGATTCCTCCTCGTACACTGCTGTTTATGGGTGAATGTAATGGGACAACTTTTATATGAGGTGACACTACAGCCAGACGTAGATGGCTTAGGAAAGTTCATGCTCTTATTTGTTTTGCACATAAGTGGATTGTCGTAACGGGAATGCAACAACTATGATGTGGAATCCTGCTGAACCCACTGGAGTCCAGCAGTCATCTGTTCTTGAGTATAGAGTGAATAATAGTCTGGAGGGGGTCTCATTAGGGGCTGATATAAATACCAGATATCATGCACTGGCCCAAAAAGTATAGATTTATTTTAAACACTGTCTGGCTTGAATGGGGCTCTTGTGTTCAGGTTACACACCTATCAGCCATACAGCAGATTACTGTATGGCTGATATAAACCATGTCTGTCACTTCCAAGAACAGATTTTAGAGAGACTTGTAACAAAGAGTCATCTAGATTTCGACAATCGGGCCGGCCCACCAGTTGAAAGGAGACTGGACCAATCACAAGACGGCATTGTGGTTTGTGCAGAAGCAAAAAACGAAATGCCCAAACTAACCAAACATGGCACAACATACACACATCTGCCTGTTTATGTGGAAACATGGGCTTTTTTGTCTTTGAAAAACGCCTTTTTCCAAATGCTTTTGGTGAGAGCCATCCCAGAGTCATAATACCCCAGAGTCATAATACCCCAGAGTCATAATACCCCAGATTCATAATATCACAGATTCATAATATCACAGATTCATAATGTGTTGAACTCAAATCAAGAGTGATAGACATATGCATCCGACCACTGCCAAGTTAAATAAGAAATGAATTTTGAAATAGGCTATTACTACCAACTATTCACTGTTTAGAAGTGATGGATCCCAAGTGTATATTGTTTTGAGGCAATAACAAATATGTGTTGTTTAAGCATAATTCATGATTGTCAAGTTTAATGACATCAGATCAGTTTGCTGGTCTCAGTCTCACACGTTTGATTTTTAGTTTGCAAAATAAACGATCCCAGGTGGTGACCTTAGAACCAGGTTATTGGTAGTTATTGGTAAATTCTAAGCAGAACATCACTGTTGTCTGTAATGCTTACTATGGTACTGTAGCAAATGGTTCCCTGGTTAGCATCTAGCTTTGGCTGTAACATGGAATGGGTCCCAGGTGCGAGAGTGAAGCACCAAGTAATTCAGTGCCACTCCAGCAGAAGGCCTATAAAGTGGCGCCATTAATTTGAGTGGAAATTGGACAAACACGTGCACATCATGGCGTGTCAGTGGTGTTAATGTGTGGACCCATTTCAGCGTGCATCACACCCATCCCACCAATCGAATGCTGCCTTATAGTGAGTCTATTCTTTTTTTATCTGGACACTGTGAGGTACTTGTTTTATTGCAGGTAGCTGAAGCTCACCACAGTCTTTACTGGAGTACGAAAGACATTTTGGAGTGGTCATTTGGCACAATTACAAGTGTTGTATGGTAACACTCTTCTCAGTTTTCTTTGTTCTGATATATTTCTATAGTATATATGTTCACCTAATGTAATCTGACCCGCCACCTCTCCAACTCCCCAACAACACTGATTGCCCTATTTACTTTCTACTTTAGGTATTGCAATAACCCCTGTAAAAAGCCCATGCAAAATCTTCCACTTTTACAGTGGCGGCACAGTTTTATGGCTGTAAATCATAAAGATGAATGTAAAGCTCCTTGGCTCTAAAGTGCAGATAGTACCTCCTCCCAGTGCACCCTTTGTCGTGAGAGTGGCACACACATGACAAATTGCACTATTAGTGTTAGCAATCCTAACAAATAACTTTTGGTTCAGATATGTACTACTAGAGTTTGACACTTGAAGTTTTTCATCTGTGATAAAGCGACACACAGACTCAGAGCCCTGTATATATTTTAGTGACATATGTCTGTGTCGCCAGCCTGTGTGTGCACTTCAGTTGTTCTGTGCGAGTCGGGGTAGTGTCGCGGGTCTCTGTAGGAGTCAGAATGTGGAGCAGGGGCTCCCCAAGGAGATGAAGAGCGGAAAAAAAAACTCCTACACGTCAAATGGAGAACTGTCTCTGGCCCCAGTCATCCACACACATACACAACACATCCCATTAGGGAATCCCAAAGCCATTTTCCTGGCCATAGCGTTCCAAGGTTGGGTCAAAGCGATGCATGCAGAGGTTTAAACACTGACTCAGTCCTTTTATTATAAATCATAGTCAGACTGTGCTTGTGGTTTGATCAAGTCATAAAATTACATGCCCAAGTCTTACAATGTAATATTCGCATCAAATGAAAATAGTCTCATTCATATTGTCGAGCCATCTTCATTTATGTAATCATAAAAGCAATATAAACTAGATGGTTATAACCCTAACACATGATTACATTGCATTAAAATATTTACCAAGTATTATGATATTAGAGCATTATTCCAATACAAGTCTTGTACTTGGCAAGCCACAAGACTGTAGAGAATAGATGAGAAAAGTTCTGTGTTTTATGTTTCGCGACAGTATATTAACAGCTTATTTGATCTGTAAACCCATGTGAAAATCAAATATAACTGCTATCACAACTTCACTGTAACTTCATATTGTGAGGTCCTTTGCTTGTACATGAGCAGTGTTTGCGTGCACTAAGAGGCTGTTAAAGGTTGTTAAAGACACAGGGAAGAGCCTCTGGAGAGAAAGGGGAAGTCATGAGGAGTGAACGAGGAAGCTGTCAGTTCAGGGGGCGGACGCGACACCTGTCACTGACAAATAGGCCGTCATTAACCCAGCCGCTCGCCCCGGGTTTGAGATGGTGATGGAGAGGTAGGGAAAGCCTGCCGTAGTCGTGTGATAGCGAGTATGTTCACCGCGAACGTATTTGTGAGGTCTGTTAATCGAGCACATCCAGCTGCACTCTTGTCTCCACTCTTTCCTCTCACAGCGGGGGACGGACAATATTACTAGGGAGCCTTTTGCAGCATGGAGGGAGAGAGGAGGGATGGATAGAGAGATGGAGAAGAAAGAAGGAAATGTACTGGTCGAGCCTAAGGGACTTAACTTTACAATAAGGCTGGTCAATAGAGAGTCGAGCCGTGTTTCATTCTCTGTGAAGTGGACCATCAATTTAACCAAGGAGCCACACTATAGTCTGTAGTGCTGTACAATACCTTACCCTCCCTTTCAGTGTGCTCTGACTAGATCGCTTATTCAGTATTTTTTACTATGCATTCTGTTTTAATTTAACTTTCTGTATATTTAATAAAGAAATAATGACTTAAGGGTTACATAATGCACCTTTTAAAAGAGACCTAAGTGCCCATTTTCAGGTGCTATAACATAAGTTGATAATATTTTTACATTTTGTTCATTGTAAACCGCAATATTGATCAAAAACATTATTATATTATTATATTAACAGCTTGGTCCACTGACTTCCTGTTCAAAACTGTAGAACTGATCATCTCCACCTCTTCATAGTGACACCCCCTCAACAACGATTTTATTGCGACTACGTGACATTTCTCCCACGTGATCTTCATTTTTCCCAAAACACAACAACCACGAAGCACAGGGATGTGGGCGGGGATGGGGGGTGGGTGAATACAGGGATTTTCAAAGCACTCGCGCCTCAGTCGGTGGACAGTACAGACAAACTTTTGAGCACACTAATAACGAAGAAAGCGTTTGTGACATGGTTGAAGTGGATTCAGCGTCATATCTGGAAGGTTCCCGAACATGGAGCTTTTGTATTGAATTGAGTCCAACTTGATCCCGCTCTGTAACGGTAGAAAAAGCAGGTGAAAGTACGCGAGTGAGGGAAAAAACGGCAGCGTCTGTTTTGCTCGGAGGGCCCTTGGGTGACTGGTCTGGCCCCCCCCCCTCACTCTCCTGGGACATCTCCCCACAGTTAAGCTTTTACCGTCTGTTACAACCCGCCGTCCCACACATCCAGAGACGTGCCCTCTCTCGCCGCACACACACAGCGCGCGCAGACACAGGCAGCACAGACGTATGTCGTCAGGATAGCAGCTGAGTCCTGCGAGGCCCGCGTTCTTATTAAAAACCACAGATCACTTTCTACCAAAGAGAGACCGAGCGCCCGTTCCAGTAGGAGTGTAATGTGAAACAAAATTACCGACAGCCTCCTGCACTCTGGCCCCGCTGCTCGCTGCAACAGTTATTTTCCAATCCAGTAACTGATGCTGATTGACAACTTAAATATCGGCCGTGTGCACTTCCCTTTCATGTTCACGCCTCCTGTTTACAGCAGCGCCCCTTTAAGAGAGGCTTCCACTGATATCCTGTGTATTAGTCTGTTTATCTCCCGGACACGATATAAATTACAGTGCTAATTCTTCAGCAATGTTTTTATTTGAACATAAAGGTCTTGTATGAGCATATTTTTGTTGTTGGTGTTATCGTTTCATTTCAAGGAGTCAAATTTGTACGGAGCCAGTCCCAAGGTGCGGTGATGAGGGACGTTTCCATACATTGTGGTGTAAAACTTCTGGAGGTTTGGCTAGATTGTCCCATGAAGGGCTCAGGTGGACAAATTGCATCTATCGTACCAATTAGTCATTTCTTTGCCATTTTTGACTCGACTCGTATTGATATTCCATTGTAGAGTTAAATGTAGAATGACCTCAGACATATAGTGCCTTTTATGTGAAGGTCCATTTAAAGAGACAGAAGAATGTCTTTGCCAGAAGGTGCTCTGAAAGGGTCCAGTGTCCCCGGCTCCCTAAGTTCTGCTGCACCCGGGGGTGGCCTGCAGATTCCAGCGCTAAGCCCTTGGCACACAGACAAGCGCACTGACACAGCTGGCTGCCGCTCAGGTTTTTACTGGGAGAGACAGAAGGAGCAGGAGAGAGTAAAAAAAAAAAGAGCAGGAGAGAGTGAGAGAGAAAAGACAAGGAGAGGTGCTCAGGGAGGGGGTGTTGTGAAGTCATTTTTCATCACCGGGTTCATTTTTCACCAGCCGAGTTCTCCCACTCTTTATCTGTCCTCCCCTCCCTTGATCCCGCTTTGTCTCTCTTTATCTTCCTTTTCCTCTTTTTCCTGTTCTCTCTCTCTCCCCCTGTCGCTCCATGCCTAAACTCCGTGTGTCCTCTCTCCCTCTCTTTCAGCCTAGTTTCTCTTTATGAAATATGGATGGGAGCAGTTTTGGGCGCGCAGAGAGCTTTGCAGCGGGAGGGAGGGAGCAATGGAACTTGGGAACTGGCAGTGGCAGAGGGGGGGGCTCGTGTCTCAGCAGACGTGCCTTATGCATGCACCTAAACACCTCACTGAGCAATCTGTCAACATGTCAGCAACACATGTTTGGTAAAAAAAAGGGCCTTGCGCGGCTCGGAGCGAGAGAGAAGATGGTGAAAAACTCTCTCTCCTCCTCCGGTGGGAGTAATGGCTCCCACCAGGGCTCTGGAAATGCTTTGAATTCAGCAGATTTCTATTGCGGGGTCCTCCCCTGGGGGCGTCTTTTTACAATGCCTGCATCTCAGAAATTTGAGCCCGAGGACCCCTGGGGGCGTCCTTTCATAATGCCTGAAAATGTAGGGTTATATTGTGTGCTCTTCCCCATGGGGCTTTTATTAATACCTGTATTCACTGCCACTGGAAATTACACAGGCGGCGCTGCAGGGGCCCGTGCTCTCTCCAGGAAGGCAGAAAGACTCTGCAGGGACGTTTTCTCCTCTCCTCCCTGGAACCCCTCCCTCTCCCCTTTCCACTTTTCTTAGTTAATGCAAGATTGGAAAAGAAGAATTTGCCAAAGGACACAGGGAAGGCTGTGCATGTGTGTGTTGGCACCAGCTAACCCCTTGTATTCAGTTTTACTTTGCTCAGAGGAAAAGAAAGACACGATTAAAAATGTAGCTTCCACTTTCTTCTCCCTCTCATCCGTGTCCCTCCATCCCCCTGTCCTTGTGTGCCCGCGTGTGGATCTAGCAGAGAGTAAATATTTGTGTGTCATGTTTGAAAGAGTGTGGTAGAGGAAGAGCCTAAATCTATAGTCCAGTGGAGTGTGTCTGCATCTGGCCTTGTGTCTCTAAACATTCATTAGAAGGATTCTGCCAGCAGCTCTGCAGTTTGTTTGTGTGTGGCTTTAATAATCAAATATTGACACTGTCAGATTATAGAAATATACATTTACATAACTTTGAATAAATCTCACTTATCTGATCCCAACAGTCTGACAGGCGGGATTTTGAATTCTGGCAGTCTTGACCCGGACCACAGCAAGAACTCGCCAACTAAGTTTGGCCGAGTCCCTCTCTTGAAGATGACTTATAAACCGTGATAAAAGACAATCCTGACTTATTTTCAGTAGCATTCTTGAGTTGAATTGAGTATTTAGCATAGATGTAGAGGATTCTTCAAACCACGCAGACAGATGAGCTGAAGGCGACGCAGCAGATCAGGGAGGGCCCCCGGGGAGGCTGCAGGAACCGGCCTCAGGTGAGTGTGTGGGATTGAACACATACAAACAGTGACAGGCATCAAGGACGAGCTCAATTCAGCTGTTGCCGTGACAATACACTTATTACAGTCGGTACTGAGCAGCTTGTGTGGCTTAAACCTCACACTTGAAATGATATGACTTTGTCCAATGTGTTGTCAGATGGAGTCTCTCTTTGTAAAGCTTTTGATGTCACTTTTGGTGCAACGCTTGAACCTCGACCGTGACATGTTCATGCTCACTCCAGTACTTCTACTTCAGTAAAGTTGTGGAGTACTTCTGGTAACAGCTGTAGTATTTATTAAGTAGTCCACTGTATTCTCCAGCGAGTGAGTTTGTGCAGATATTGCGAGTGTGTGCGTAGACGGGTCAGGATAGAGCTGTCATGGGGCCTGTGTGGGGGCCTCTTCCGTGGGGTGCGGGTGAGGGGTCCAGATAATGAGGAACAGGCCCTTCCCTTGGATTCCTGCACCCCTGCCAACAACAGGACCCCCAGACCCTCGGCCCCATCCTTTCTCTGCTCTCCACCTCCTGCTGACTCGCAGGACGCTCGCACTTTCGTCTGCACTCAGTCGCTGCCCTTTCTTTCTCTCTTCTCAAGTGGAACCTATTCTGTCCATTCTCATCAAACGGCGACATGTGACAGACTGACGTGGAGCAGTTTGTTTAAAATAAATTGTAATAAAAAAAAATATCGCAACTCACATTTGAGCTTGATTTGTAATTGTAGATGATACTTTTAAACAATATAAAAAGTGTACGATATGATACTAAATTTGTTAGTTTTTCACTCAAGTTAGCTAATGAAGATAAATTACTTTGTGTTAAATTTATAATGCTGCTTGATAGGAATTTGCTCCTTCATTGCAGATCAACAATCACTCGAAATATTTTAAAGGGGTCGTACACTTTCTTCATGTAATAAAGTAGATTATCTTCTGCCCTAGTAAAGTATTTTAAAAGCAGCTTTTGGTGTGAAAAGGAGACCACTGTGTGCTGTCTGAGATCCAGGAAATCCATGCTAGTTTTTGTTAGCTTCACAGTAGCCAAAAAGACCTGTGATAAACGCTCATAAACTCATTATGGTGAATTCTGCAAACTTAGCTATTTCTGTTTAACACCTTTTAAATGAAATGTAACACCACAATGTGATATACTCACATACTTGTTAAGGGGACATATGCTTTATTACGGGTATTTAGTATAAAATCATAACATGCATACAACATTATTTTACACTATGTTTGTGTTCATTCACTTCCTGTTCAATATTGCAAAATCGATAAGCCCCGCCTCTTCAAAGAGACATTTCACACAACACGCAATAGAGTGCCATTGTGCCCTTTGGCCACCATTTACGCATATTTTTTTGATTGAATAATGACTGACATATTTAACACTCTAGTCTCAGTTAGAGGACAATCAAAATACAACATTGAGTAAACTAATAATTACGAAACACTGTTAAGAAGGTTAAAAGATCATTAAAGTTGATTTTGCACAACATGTCCCCTTTAATGTTTTACCAGATTTGCATGATTTATATCTAAATGTTTTAGACGTTGCTGTTGTTGACCTCCGGGCCGCACGTTCCATTAACATCTCGACTTTGTAACTAGCGCACATATGCACCATAATGTCTGCACGTCCCGCTGAGTTCTCAAACTCCACACTGACCACATCCCTTCCTGTCACCCCACGCCTCCCCCCTCGCCCCCTCCCGCTATCCCGCTCTCCCTCTCGCCCTCTATTCTCTCTCCCCTTCGCCTGCGTTCCCTGTGGAGCCGGCCCCCAAAGCTCTGATCCTCTGCTCCATGCCCCGGACCCCCCCACTGTGCCCTCCCTCCTTCTCTCTCACACATACACACACATGCTCATATGCACCGTCCCCTGTGGCGGCTGGCCCCAAAGCAGGACCCCGCTGCTCCCCCCCCACTGTTGATCCTGCCTGTCCCTCTCTCTGCACCTCTGTCTCTCACACCCGCTTTGATGGTGCACATTGGTTACGCACTTAAGTCTTTGTTTGAACTGGAGACGCATTGTTATTGCATTGTGGGATAGGCGCTGTTTACAGTAGGCTTATATTTAATTTGTTATGTCACAATGTTGAGCTTTTGATATAATACTGACTGATTTGATGATCTTTGATTAAACCTCTTTTACATTTTTCATATTATTAGATCATTAAGATGCACATATTTGTATTTTATGAGCATATATGTTCATATGAGCATTCCTTCCATATGTCGTGAACAAATCGATTGAAACCAACATGAAAACATTTGAGTAGTTGAAATATCCCTTCACATCAAGAACATTAAACGTTGAATTCAGGCTGTAAAGAAACACAAACTTATTACCATCATCTGTCGCTCTAGATATGTACAATTTTTTTCAACAAATCTCTGCTGTTCAAACTGTCCTTGATTGAAGTTGACTTAAAGCAGTGACTCACCAGTTCTTTATCACTTGAACAAGAAGCACTCTTCAATCTTTTGTCCAGACGACAATTTTCTTTTTGATAAGGAACCTACCTGGACCACTAAGGGTCTGCACGGGCGTTAGCAGTTTTTGCACAAGAGACGGTTCTGGACGCCATGCATTCAAAAACACATAAAAAAGGTTTACGCTTAATTGTGTCTCATGATTTATGACACATGGCTAGGAGTCTGGTAATTGGTAATTGGATTGTTTCTCTCTGCTTTTGCTAATTTCATGATCTTGGCTCAGCAGATTTTTGGTCTGGAATAAAAGCATTTGTAAAAATAAAATCACACCCGAGTGCACCTGGACACAACCAATAAGCCCAGACTTAAAACATGCTACATTTGAACATGCACTCCGACACACACACACACACACACACACAGTAGAGTTTCAGTCACAGACAGAGGTGGCAAAGGCCAGTGTACCACAGGGACCAGGCCTATAATAGTTTTAACCCAGCGCTCAGGTGTGACTCGCCTTTGTCCTGCCAAATGTCAGAAAAAAGCACAACTCGAGGGAGAGACTGTGAGCGTTAGAAAGAGAGGGGGGGGCAATCTTTATATTGGGAATCCTTCAAGTGTAAAAGTAAAATACTCGTATATACTTTCATTATACTTTCACAATACCATACACATCATGTGGCTCAATATGGACAGATCTAAAACGAATGAACTTTAAATCGGGATGTGTATTGAATCGTGGGAAAACTGTCCTTCCATCCGATAAATAAAATCACATGTTAAAAGGGTAAAGGGCTGTACCTGATTGTTTTTTTTTTCATGTAATAATGTGAAATCTGTCCTGCCCAGCACAGATATTCTAAAAGCAGCTTAATGGGCCAAATTGAGATCTCTGTTGTCATTTTATAGCGTTTTGTTCTCTACAAAGCAGGAAGTGCGCTGTTGGCAAGCTAATGTTTTATCGTGATGGTAAACTATGGGCTCTTAGAGTTAGGGACTTCCTATTAAAGTCACTTGAGGCTGAAGAGATTACCTGGATGCGTGTTGTGAATCATTCTATTAGGTAAATGCCCGACGATGCAAAGGTTAAAACTACACTGAAGAATCCCGCTCGTTTGACCGCTCACTATATAACTATGCTGCGTCCTGAGCGGCTGTTCCTCTGTGGGCCCTGTCTGTCAGTGCGGGGGGCTGGGAGCAGCTCTGTTTTCCCGCTGCCTTTAAGAGCTCTCCAGGGGACGGCAGGACCAACTCTGCCAGGCCTTCTCTCATACCCCCATTTACCCCCACCCGAGCGCGTACACACGGGCACTGACGTCAGCTGCTCCGGGCCGTCTCCCCTGGGTGCTGCCAGAACCCTTTGTCTCCCTCCCCCTGCCTCGCTCCTCTCGCTCTCTCCTGCCACCCCCCCCACCCCCTCCTCGGCGTTCTCCTTGTCCTTTGTCCCTGGAAATAGCTGTCCTGCTTACCGCCTGATTGGAATTCACCGCACTCGGGGAAGTCACAGAGGCAATCCATTATCGAGTGTGCGTTTGTGTGTCCAGGCATGTGTGTCAAGTGAGCGTAGGGTGAGGTGTTGGGTGTTAGGGTTAGTTCAGGCGTTGTTTCTTTAGTGGTGTCCGACTGGAAGGCTGAAGCTGCTGTCGGGGGAAACCCATAAAGTTCGACTGAGATCGTCTGGTTTGAGCAGGACTGAGTGGACTGTAATGAAATGCATTTATTGTGCAAAAAACATATCATGCAGTGGACGTACGGTGATGAATGTAAAGCTGAGCAATGCATTGTTCTTGTGTAGGCCTGTGTTTCACTTGCACAAAGTCAAGTGAGTAAGTTTGAGTAATGTCATGACTAGATCTCATCCAAATTATTATCTGCAGCAAGTAATGTGTTTAAGTGGCAGTTTTTCTCTTTCCATCAGACCAGTACAGCCTTTTAAAGCCTCGGCGGCAGTAATGATTGTTTGCTGTGTGTGATGGCATGTCTGCTTTGTGCGCACAGTAAGTGAACAGTTCACATGTAGCTGGTGTGTTCGGGGACTCTCATGTTCTCGTGTGTGTGTGTTTCGTGCATGCTTCTGCTCTCAGCATGAATCCTAAAATTGGGGTTAAGGATCAAGAGAATTCCTCCCTTTACTCCCTGCCTTCCTCCCATCTCCCACAACTCCCCGTGTCAGTCTTTGTCTCTCGCCGACTCTCTCTCACTCGTGCAAGTGGGACGTCTTGAAATATTAACCAATCTGCTCTTCATTTTTCAAATATGATAGAAAACACACTGCTAAATAAGTCAGCAGCGAGGGCCTGCTGGGGGAGCGACAAGATGGGGCACTCAGATAAACAAGCAAACAACACAAACAAAAACAATGAAGGAGAGGATGGTTGGACTGTTGCAACACTACAATTTAACGCTTTATATTTGAGAATAAAAAGTCATTTTGAACTTTTTTTTTGGCGAATAATTGGATTGGATTGCCATGATGGGGCCTTAAATATACTAGACTGTCCCACAGCAGTTTCCAATATCCTTTTTATTCTCCACAACCTAAAACATGTACGACAGATTCTCCAGCTAAGCACTCTCGACCAGGATCGTGGGATTTGCTGGGAAATCCTTGGGCCCTGCTCCTGCCGTGTCGCTCTATTGTAGCACTGAAGGATGTGTAGTGCAGAAGTTGAAAGTTGTACAGTAACAACGGTGATGACTATGTAAGTGCAGCAGTGCAGCACCAGGGCAAGTCAAGTAGAGCTTAGAGTCGAAGTCTGAAGGTTTGTTGCAGATGGTGGTCTTTTTCCCTCACCTCGTATACAGTCCCAGCGGTTGGAGAAGTACCATGCCCCAGTAATGACGTCCCCAAGGACAGCCACTCTCTGCTGTGTGGCCCAGCCCGTCCCTGAAGTCCCCTGTATGGAGTTTATGGGGGACGAATGCGGGGGGTTTTAGGTGGTACAAGGCGGGTGCATATTCTTTCAGTGCCAGTTGCCAACTCCAGCGGCCTGCGAGCGGGAAGATAAAATTCAGTGACTTGGAAAACTGGAGATTTGGATGCAGAGTATTCGCTGCATGTCTGGGAGTTGGTCCTCGGAGAATAGTATGTTTGGTGCTAGTATGGGGGGGGGGGCAAGGGGGATAGTGACAGCTGCAGTGGAGGGCTAAGGGGGGAGGGAGGGAGGTCTGACTGGTCGCTGGCTGATAAGGGTGGCTTCATATCAAGAGACATGAGGAGAAGACAAATAATGTGCGCAGCCGAAGCTCATGATGGTCCAAAACAAGAGGGAGAGGAAGTTAAGGAAACCTAGATGGCCCTTTGGAGTTTAAGTGGGGAATGTAGATTAGAAGTATCACCCAGTCTATTGTAATTGTTGGCAGTTACAGACCAGAGCAGGTGGACCTGCAGTTCTCTCTCTATTCCAGAGAAGAAATGTGCTCATTTTAAATCATTTTAAAATGTACGATTAAAAAAATGAACAGGGACGCAATGTCACTATTTTCTAAAATCAGAGCGAGAGAGAATGAGGGAGTGAAAACGAGAAAGGGAAACAACGTTATTTTACAATAATTGTGGCATAACTCTGCCTTTTTTAGAATGTGCATGTAAACATTTAAATTAAGCCAATCGGTTTTCCTCCATTGTTACTGCTTTTATAAAATGCTCCATCAGTCCTTATTATCCCCATTTTAGTAACACAGTCCAAACTCATGGTTCAAACATTTGTACTTTATAAAACTCACGAGGATTTGCTTATAAATCCCTTTGAATTAAACTCTGGAGCATGCTCGTGTTTGATTATGCTCATAGTGCATGGGAGACGGACTTAAATTGATTTAGATAAATGAGTGTAATGGAGGCTCTGATACAGGTTAGAGACAACAAGATGATTTTTTTATCAGTAACATGTAGCCTATAGTTTCAGTACAGTAATGCATATGACCCTTTTAAAACGGTTAATCAATAAAGTTCTTATTGATGAGTGTTTACCGTTGGTTTGTTAGGCTGTTGACACATTTGCTCAAGAGCATTTCTTTTAAATATTTCTAAAACACTTTAATAAAGGCCTTTAATGTCCCCTTGTGATTTTAGACTAGAATATACTTACTGCAGGTACAAGAGGACAGCAAAGGACACTATTCATTTGCAATGCTAGGTCCTTGTTTATTAGGCAAAAGGCAGAGCAATAATTGTTCACACAGTGCTTAAGGACACTGATTAAAGAATAAATTCAGAATATGGTAGGATCCATACGTGGATAGTGAAAGGGATTGGTCCTGGCTCCTGCTGCTGCTGTGAGTGGGGGTCTTCTCTAAAAGCATGAAAGCACAATGTACCAGTCATTCCACCTCTATCACAATGTCTGTGCATGCTCCTCTGTTTTTGAAGTCAGAGCGCCGCGGTACAATAGAGTCTGAGACCAATCGGCTTTACCACCACACAGTAGTATCAGTCAAGGTTCCTCACTGATCCGCACCCATCCTTCATGGGACGTCCCAATGCACACTGCGCCGCTGCACCTGTGTCGCATGCGGCCACTGATACCGGCTGGATATGGGTTTCCAGCCAAAAAATATTCATGGGATTTGAATTTTGGAGCAGGGATTTTAACGGGATACTCATTGTGTGGCTTTTGTTCAGTTCTTTTTAAGTTGTTGCCTGTGGAGACTGTGGGGTGTAGTACGTGATGGTAAGACCCTTGTCTCCCAAATGAAATGTGTGTGGTTCTTTTGAAAATTAACATTGATAAAATGTTTATTCTAAATCCAAATGAAATGTATACTGGCTTACAGACCCTTGTGCTACCCTCAAAGATACACGTGCTTAAATCAAATGTTTCTTTTGGACAATTTCTTTTTTACACATAAAACAACAAAAACAAACATGAATAAAATCAACAAAGTCACAACAACTTCTACTACAGACGCCTGTGGGTCATTCAGACCTGAAGATTGCACACGGGTACGAAAGACGGATCTAAAAGCAGGGCTCTATGGACTTTGGTTAAGCTTTTTTTTGAATTAAAAATGTGATCAGTCACTGAATACATACGGTCTATTCTTTGACCTCTCCACATCTCATGGGAAAGGCCACTTTAATACTTGAGTAATTATTATCCCTCACGCACACAGGCCAGGTGATGTCGGACATACATTTAACAGCTCTTCTCTCAGAAATACTGTTAGAGTTGATGTTCCATTTGCTTTCATGTGAGTACCTCCTGCTTTTTGGTTTTGGTTGTTTGCCAGTGTTTCTGTGTGTTTATGCATATTACAGTAGAGCGCCTATGCAGCGTTTCCCTGGACGCCTCGTCGCTGCTCGTTTCTTGCCGTCTGTGCCTGTAATCCCTGAGTGTGTCAGTAATGGCAGGTCCAGGTGTTCCGCTCGGCTCTGCTCCTCCCCCGGGGACCCCTCTTCAGTTGGGACGTGCTTGCCCCCCCCTCTCTCTGAGCAGGGGCTGTCCGCTGTCCTATCCTCCAGAAGGGAAGGGATATGTGAGTGGAGCAGTGGGCAGGAGGTACCCGCCTCACAGCTTGCTCTTCAGGCTCCCCCGGCTGTGGGACCCCCCTCTGCCACTGCCTCCTGGGACATGGAGACCTCATGGCTCCTCTATCAGTCTCCTCTCCCTCTGTCTCCGCTCCACTCTGTTTGTTGGCAGCTGATCGACTTTTCGCTCCAGTGTTGGGCTGTGGAGCTGCAGAGTCAAATGAACTGCATGAATGGTCTCTCTAAACTAGGAACAGCTGGAGAGTTAAGACCTCTGCCAAGGCAATTTTACAATTCTCTCCCTTTACTGACCCCTTGTGACTGGAGTTGTAGTCATAGTTTTTATTTAATTTTTATTTTGTCTTGGAAAAATGGTGTAGTTTCTTCATTCTCAGGTGCAGAAAGCCATATTGAAGGCAACAAAAACAAATTGTGCAAAATCCCTATAAAAGCACTTTAAATGTCTTTGTGGTCTTTTTTGTCTTAAAGTAAAACACCAGCGCAATATTACTCTAAAAGGCATCTGTGCCTTACTCTGGCTCATCATGTTATAATGAATTGCTGAGCACTAATTATCCATTAACACTCACTAGACAGCCGTAATGCTTGAGGATAAACTCTTCTGTTTCCATTCATAACTGCGTTGGCTCTTCTGTGGCTCTTTAAGCAAACATCCACATGTCTATTTGAGTTCTATATTACTGTACTACTGCGTGTGACTCAGGTGTGTGTGTTTCTGGGTTAGCGAGCGCATGGTCAGTCCACCAAACCTCATTCTTATAAATAGATGATGTAGCCGCCGGCATGCACTCAATGGGACCACACCACTCTGTGTTGTGAACCTTTTAATACTAGCCTCTTTTATATAGGTGTGTGTTTGTGTGGACATAGTGTTGTTGTTTGTCTAACACTGGTTCTCGGTTTAGCACAAACAAACATAGGATGGACATAGTATAGCATGACAAGTTGTTTTACTCTGGGATTTGAAACAGATACTTATGGTTGTCATGTTTTGCTGATTTGACGTGAGAAAAAAAAGATACATTTACACAACATACTGTAGTTGAAGTGGGAGTATAATGATACTCTTAAGTGCTTCTGAATGGCTCCAGGAAATGTCTGTCATTTAAAACACTGCTATTGAGGGCTGTGTATTTAAAAGTCGTGTTGAAAGGGATCATGCTGGTGATTGTAGGTGAAAAATTCCACTTGAAGTGCTGTCCAAATAAGACCTGTAGTTGTAATAACCCTCGCTATAATATAGTATCCTGAGTCTGTTTAGTTTACTGAGTCATAAGAGAGTTGCTAGAACACTGTACACCCCCTTCAAAGCTGGGGTACCTGATTGTGACACTGCAAAACCCGAAGTAGGAATTAAAGTCTAACTAGTTCCTAGTGAACGACGAGTTTGCCCCTGTCCAGGTTTTACCCTGCCTAAGGCCCAAAGTCACTGGGAGAAAATGAAAGAATGAATAGTTCCTAGTTCTCACAAACCCTTTGGCATATTGATTCATTTTGGCACATGCTTTAAGGCGTATTCTTTAGATCCGCTTTTTTCAGCCGGTGGAGTGAAACTGGGGTGGTCTGCCCATGTACAGCCAATAAGAGTGCTGCTTTCGGCTCCTCCGGCTAGATGTGAAATAATGCTTTATTATCTGCTGCAGACAAAGCACTGTGGTCTAATTTTGTCACAAAGTGCTGCTTTGACAAGATTTGGTGGAAAACACAAAATGTACTACAGAAAAGTATTGTACCTCAGCTTCAAAAGTCTTCATTATGAGCTAAAATTCTGAATACTTGTGAATTTGTGTACAAGAGCAAAGACTGTTTCCGAGAATGTGTCATTAGTCTCTCGTTGACCGATTCCAATGGCCTGAGCACAGTGTTTCTATAGAAAAAGATGTATTTATTTATTTCTCTTACGTTTTATGCGCTGTGGTGTGGACCCAGCTCGTCATCTGCCAGCCCACTGTCCACCCACCCCCATCCTTAGCCCCCTGCCCCTAACCTTCTGCCCTTCGACTCACTGTGGCGCACACACAAACGCACATTACCCATATGGAGCAGTTGGCGCCCAAAAGCGTCGAGAGCAGCCGGACCCATTCCCAGGGCAGAAGGTGAGGGTCCCTGCGGCCAGCATACTGTGTGCGGTGTGTGCGAGTCCACCCTGTCCCTCTGCGGCCCAGTCCTCACTTTGGCCAGTCTGAACGCCTGGGTTTGAGTCCCATGTGAGATACAAGGATGACAGCAGAGGACCATGGGTAATCCAGGCACAGATCGGGGCCATGTGCATAATGTGAACCGCTGAACTTGGTCGGATAAACATATTGCGCCTGTATTCTATTCAAGCAGAGAGTAAAGTCTGGTTAACTGTAGGGATGTCGTAGTATTTCATTTTAGGGTTATGCTTCACGGTTTAATGATTATTCATGATTCAGCAAGTCAAATTGACAAAAACAACCAGATATTAAAGTACTTTTAGGTGTAAATTTGCACCATAGATTGATATAAAAAGATTTAGTTTTGCTTCTAAAATGGTCCTGATTATTTATTTTTAGTCCTTACTTATTGTGACATGAATCATCACGGTTATCGAACCAAATCATCTTAATATCCCTAATTCGCTGTGGTATTGCAAAGACTGTAGGAATTTTGCTACTCAGTGTTCAAAATGAAACGAATGAAAATTGCTGACACAATAGACGTACATTTAAGTGCAACATGGTGCTTCCTGCAATATTGCTATGCTATATTCTGTGCTACTGTCACTTGAGTGAGATATTTATTCTTCTGCAAACAATATGAAGACATCCTGTGTGTTTCTAGGGGAAAGAATCCCAGCCTCTTCCTCACAGCTGCATCAGATAGACGACACAACAGGTAGTTTGAGCCAAACAATCTGACTGGTCAAATAAATCAGCCTACTGTGCAATTCTCATAATGCATGGCAACCAGTAAGCTGTGCTGAGCTTATCGGTTGTCATGCCAACCCTGACGGTAATCACCGAGGCTAGGTAGGGATCTTTCTTGTTTTCTCTCGTCTAGGTATCCCATGCACGATGTGAACTATTTTGTGAATGCTTCAGAGGATTGTAGCACAGCCGCAGACACTGAGTGGTTCATTACTTGGTCACCACTGTTAAGGCAGGTACACTGTCTGCTATTCACATAATGGAACAAAGCACTGTGTGAAAATATGATGTTTGAACCATTAAAAACTTACTTTAACTGTTCTGGGGCTGTTGGTGCTTGAATGAAAAAAAAGGGAACAAGAGCTATTATTGTAAATGGCAGGTGGCGGCACAGATTGGAGGTTTGGAGGTTTGTTTTTTATCACACTTGACTGTGGAGTATGCAATAGTACCTTAATTGTGTGAGAGAGTGAAAGCAGGAGTGTGTGCTGAGCTGCCCTGAGTGAGCCAAGGGTGGAAGTTGTTTTTCTGCCCCCTATGGCGAGTGCAGGGCTGTGAGTGTGTGCACGCCTGGGGCAGCCTGGGGCCATCCGAGGGGGCCTGGGGAGCGCAGGATGGAGGGATGAGGCAGAAGAGGGATAGAAAGATGGTGGAGGTCAGCAGGGGTCTCCCTGGGAAAGGTGCTGGTCTGAGCCAATGACCAAGCGGGAAGGAGGATCCGTCAGATGAGGGTGGGAGGCGTTTGAGCGCTGTCTAGGAAGGGTTACAATTCATACGGATTCAAACTGGATTTCAGCAATATTATGTCACAGGGGAGAGATGATTGGTCAGGCTTTTCATCTGCAAATATGTAAATGTATATTTATTCATTTGAAAAAGGACATAGCACATTAATCGACATCAAGCATCAAGTATACAATAAAACTGCAAAGACAAATACATATCTATATTACAACTAGCGCTCACAGTGTTTCTTCAAGACACTTTTTTTTTGTATTATTTTAAAAGAAAAGTACGAAGGAGGCTCCTCAATGGCTTCCGGTGCAGTGTTCCACAGTTGGGAAGACCAAATACAGTTCTTCTGCAAGGAACGACGCAGTCTTCCCTGATCGCCCCTCTGGTCACTCTTCTCTCCCTAGATAGAAAGTCAAAGTCAGTCAAAGTCGTTCAGTGAAGGAAAAGCAAAGCCATGTTTGAGCCAGTACAATAAGATGTATTCAAAAGATTGTCCCAATTCATCAACTTTGTGGTGGTATCTGTAGTGTTTCTTTGTCCTGTGTTTTTAGAGCCCGTTTATAGCGTGATTCCATGGGTTTTATTGTTGCGGATCGGGTATTGTGTATGTGATATGTGAGAGGATCATGGCAAATAAGTATGTTTTTTCTGCCCGAGTTGATAAACTGTGTCAAGTTTGGTAGACTTCTGAACTTTCTGAATGTGGGTTTTCGCTGGTATTTGAATTCTGTACCGACCTGTAGTCTTTGCCCTGCTACAGAGATGTCTGGTTTTGAACTTCCATGACGATTGCTGCTTAGTTCGGACGAGTCTGTTCGGCTGCAGTCGTATCCATTGGTCTTTATTATGGGTTCACTTGGAGAGACCCGGTATTTCCACGTTAGAGCAGACATACAATGAGCCTGGATACTTATTTCCGGAACGTGACTTAGAAGTGACTTAGAAACACGTTTTTTGAGTACATACAAACCGTTAAGTCGAAAGCAGAATGTTTTCAAGCCAGACTGAGACCTGTCGATGTCTTCAGATGTTTTCCCGTGGCAGAAAGTGACATCGTCCTCAGCGTGTATTAAGGCGTGTCAACTCAAATACTGTCACACACCGATGACTGTTAATGTAAATGCTGAACAAAACTGGGCCGATTATTTAACCCTCTGGAACACCGTGCGATAATTGCAGAGGACGGGAACGATGACTATTGACGTTTACAGTTTGAGTCCGGGCTAAGAGGCAAGACTTGATGAGATATAGAAATTCTATTGAAATATTTCTATTGTACATTTAATTCAGATCAATTTCACCATGCATCATTCATTCATTGTGCTCGCAACAGTAGCAGCTTTAGCACTTGTCGAAGCAGCTTGGGGATCAGAAACCTTTTTGCAGCAACCAGCTGAGCTCCTTTGATTCAAACATCAAAGCATCAGAAAAGAGGGAGAATGACATACATGGATTATATTTCCATGTCAGGCATTTAGTCAGCACTGTTCTTCCGAGCTAAGCTTTATTGGACTAATATATTTCTCTGTTTGATTGTGGCAAAACATTTGTCACACTTGGATGGAGTTCGAGGGCCTTTTGTGTGACAATGGTGAAGGTAATATAAGAGTTTTCAGAACTTATTTGACAAAGGGAAAGATTGTACTATTGCCAGTTTAGGGACTTATACATATACCGGTGTGTGTGTATATATCTAGTCACAAACAGCATAAATCAGTTGGAGAAAAATATATTTTGTAGGCCATTGAGTACCCTGGACTCTGCAGTTGGTTCATGTCTGGCTAACATATTGTTCGACGGGGCCAGTGCCATTGAACGATAAAATCATTTCACCCAAACACAGCTTCACAAAGGGCTCTATCTGTCTGTTAAAATATTGGTTTTCTTAGTTTTACGATCACTTTAAGAAGCTTGCCTCCTTTGATAAGTCTGTGTAACTCCGTTTGGACGGGGGAGATTGAGAGACATGAAGAGAGCAGCGTGGGTGTCCCTTCATTAGAGTGTTTCACCAAGGCCTCACATCGTCTGGCCCATTATCGAGCCGCGCACCACGAGCCGGAGTCCTATCAGGTGCACTCAGGCGGTCCGTCTCGTCCAACGCTTTTGGGTGAATTCCATGTCTTATCCCGGACCCCCTGTGTCCTCCTCTCCTCTCTCTATCCTTCTTCTCCTTTTTTTTTTCTCCGGTTTGTCCATCTGGAGCGTCCCCTCCCTCCGTCCCTCCATTCCTCGATCCCGTCCAGGCCGAGACACGGGGGTGAAGGCCAATACCGGTAGGGGGACAGGCGGCGAGAGAGCCGGCGGGACGGGAAGAGACGTGTCACCGCTATAATGAGTAACAACATGAAAGCTAGAGGAGGGAAGGGATGGAGGGATGGAGGAGACCGCGGTGCCACAGATAAAGCGGGAGCGAGCGCTGGGCCCGCGTTACTCCACGCGGCTCCTCTGCTTCGTTTGTGGCACCAGAGAAGAGCAGCGTGTGTCGGCGTCTGCCCGCTCCCGCCCGGTTTTGTCTTTCTTTTCAACCACTTTTGCCTCCCCCCCACCACCACCACCTCCCTCGGCCAGCCATTCTCCTCATCTCCGCTCCTCTCGAGAATCCTCCTCTAATTTAACTTTTCATTTGACATTTTTTTGCACCCCCCCTCTCCACCACCCGCTTTTTTCCCAGTTTGCCATTGGGCCTTGTCTTGCTAGGTCCCCTCGTGGCCCACTGACAAAGGCGCCGTTAAAAAGCCGTGTGATCCTCCATTTTAGCGCCAGCCACGCTAGTCAGAGGATTAGGGCTCTTTAATGACGCTAATCTCTCCTCCCCTTCTTTCTCAACAACCCCTCCACCTCCCATCCAACCCCATACAAAATGTGGTCCCCCAAGTCCGATCCCAGTGAGTCTCTTTGATTTCACTTCAGCTTACTTCCTCTGACTTTTTGAAAAGAAATTTACCCTGCGTGTTTACAGTGTGGTAAATGTGAATGTGGTGAACACACGTTGTATTGTTGTAATATTGCTGACTGACACTGGCAATGTCGATTTAGATGTCCAAAATTATTCTGGATTATTCTTAATACTTCATTAAAATGTATAAAATAGCACTTACAATGCTATGATTCTTTGAAAGACATATACAAATATCAGAATAACAATCAGATTTTGCATTTAGGACACTTAAGAACTATAAGTCTCACTGGAGTATAAGTCGCACCAGCCAAAAAATACATAATAGAGAAGAAAAAAAAAATATATAAGTCGCACTGGAGTATGAAATGCAGTTGCAAGTGTGAAAATAACAAAGAAATCTCACATATAAGTCCCTCCGGAGTATATAAGTATAAATATAAGTATAAGTCGCACCGCGGACAAAACTATGAAAAAAGGTGCGTCTTATAGTCCGGAAAATACGGAATAAATATATATATTCTCTCCTCTCTGATGTTTTTTCCTGACGCAGTCACGGAGCAGACATGCGATAACACTGTTTGTTTTACTCTTCCCTCTCTGTCAACACTTACAGACCCAACGCTCTGCCTCCTGCATTTCCACTAAAGCTCGTGTTGACATCTCTATCCCTCGTATTTTCCTAAGTCGTTTTTTTCCTAGCTTCCAGTCAAATTTATAATTCATGCCTTTTTTTACGTACCAGACCCCCCTGCAGAGTTTTATTTGCTCATCGCGTGCCAATATTTTTCTGGAGATCGATACATCACAAGATTCTGTTTTCCCTCCCCTCTCAGCAAATCCACTGTAGACTTGCACGCCGACTCAAAACACATATAATATATCTTTTAAAAAAATGCTATATTTGCTTTTGACAGGTGTCCGGATCTGTCTGACAAGCTGTGTTTGTTGGAATGTTTGCATTGCCGAAACATGTGCAACTCAAATGTTTGCACACCAATAAACAAACCTGCTGCCCACACATTCCATATTAATAATAGTAGTAATAACGGTAATAACCCAAAAAAAACATGCACTTTACATTTTATACACCTGTAAACTATACAGTATTTATTTTTATTCCAAATTGTGAAGGATTTTGCCGCCTCGTGTGTGTTTCTGTGTGAAAATGGTAAATAGCGTAACCATGCTTTCTTCCCTGTAAAGCAGTGAAGAGTATAAAGCATTATTCAGCCCCTCTTTTGTCACCCTGAATCCTTTCTGAAGTGTCTATTTAAGGAGTCGTGGCCTTTTTGTCACTCGCTGCACAGGAAGAACGGCACAAAAGAGAACGGCGAAAGGGAACTATGCATAATCTGCTATGTATGACAGATAAAGGCAAGAGAATATCACCATCTTTCCGCTCGGCTCTCCACATCTCCTAATCGCTTTTCCGACGTTTCAATCTGCCAGGGCCCTAATGAAAATATGATGAGGCGGATCTGGGTTCCTTGGGGACGGATGGAGGGATGGGTGAGGGGTAGAGAGGAGAGGCAAGGCAGCAGAGGGAGGATGAGGGAGAGAAAATACACTCTGTCCTTATTTCTGGGCTCCGCCGGGGATACATAGTTCTTGGAGCTTTCTATTTAGATGTTGCAGCCGCTGCCGGAGTGCTACTCTTTTCTGTTTTATTCTCCGGCTTTATCTCTGCCTTCCTCGTTTTCCCCCTGTATATGTATAACCAGGATAAATGTGTTTATTTTTTGTTTGTTTATTATGTGCTTACTCTCATTTTAAACTCCCAGAGGCTGCTTTTCCGTGCCTTCCAAGAAAGACGTAACTTCTTCATAATCATTCTAATGCTCCGTGGTTTACCCCCAACTTTTTAAATCCAAATACTGTAAACAAAAGTGTTATATACCCAGTCCATTTGAAGCTTATTTTACAAATACAAGAGCTTTTTGATTGTTTTTTTTAAATTAAATTGTGAAAATGTACGTTACATTCCTACTGCTGTCACCATACTGTCTATATGTACAATGAAAGAATATTTGTATTATATGAAATTACAATTTATTTTAACTAATTATATTACACAGTACATCTTCTTCAATCATTTGGAACATATTTTACGCCTCAACATTGTATCTTAACTAGTATCTAACTATTTAACAGCTGATCGAAAGAAAAAAGTGTAGAACTGTGAACGTCAGTAAAGGAAAAACATCAAAATATCTATCTCCATAAGCATGATTACATGAGGTGTTTTCTGAGCATTATTAACATATGCTGTAACTGTGTGTTTGTCAGATGGTGATGATGACCCAGCAGGGCTGTCCTGGGTGCCTTCCTCGCCCTCCAGTAAAGACGTGGCGTCCCCCTCGCAGATGCCTGACGGCTGTGACCCTGGCATGGCCACAGGCGGAGAGGAGGAAGGAGGGACCGGCCTGCCCTACCCCTGCCAGTTCTGTGACAAGTCCTTCAGGTATTTGGCCCCCTGGGGATGCAGCAGCCTGCGCCATACTGGATTGTGGACATGAGTGATAATGTCAATTTTAGACAATGACAAGAGGAATAAAGTGTTTTGAACATTTTCTTCACTGGTGTAAGTCCGGTTTATTAAACTATCTATTCTCGTTATGATGGGTATATACAATTTACATAAAGGTGGTATAAGATCGATACAAGTTAAGTGGAGGCTTTTAGAAGGAGACTATAACGCTTGTAACTCCAGTTATTCTGACTGTGAAGTGGTTTTTATTATGTTTTCAAAATGTTTTCCTTATCCTCAGTCGTCTAAGTTACTTGAAACGCCACGAGCAGATCCACAGCGACAAACTGCCTTTCAAGTGTACCTTCTGCAGCCGCCTGTTCAAACACAAGAGGAGTCGAGACCGCCACGTCAAACTGCACACCGGTATGTACAGCACGCCTCTAAACAACTTCACATTGTTGCCCATTTTTTAACAAATTTTGCTATTTAAACAGGCGACAAGAAGTACAGTTGTCAAGAGTGTGAAGCTGCGTTCTCTCGCTCTGATCATTTAAAAATCCATCTCAAAACTCACAGGTAATACTTCATAAAATGTATCTTTTGTGCCAAACAAGTGAAACTTTTCGAATGAAATGCCGATGACGCAAACACTGACATTTCCCCCCCCCCTTTCTTGTCACTGATTTAGCTCGAGCAAACCCTTTAAGTGTAGTGTGTGTAAGCGAGGTTTTTCTTCTACATCTTCGCTGCAGAGCCACATGCAGGTATAGTTAAACTCTTGTGACCTAAAAGTCCTACCACAGTTTATATAAAAGACCATATTGGGCTTTTTCATGAAGCGTGCTTTCTGTTGGTCCCAGGCTCATCGTAAGAACAGGGAGCACCTAGCCCTGAGGGGTGAACGGGACGGGGGCAAGAGAGGCTCTGGGGGAGAGGGCGACCTGGAGCAGGACCTGTATATGTGCGATTACTGTGAGGAGACGTTCAGCCAGACGGACGAGCTGGAGAAACACGTCCTTACCAGACACCCCCAGCTGTCTGACCGCGCCGACTTACAATGCATCCACTGTCCTGAGATCTTTCTAGACGAAGCCTCCCTACTTACACATATTGAAACCCAGCATGCAAACCGCAAACACAAGTACAACAGCATTTTGTTTTTTGCTCTACAACTTCTAAAACCACAAACTTCTAGCAATATTCTATGAATTATTCAGAATGTGATGGACTAATTGGTAATTTTCTGTGTTTTTAGATGTCCCGTGTGCTCTGAACAATTTCCTTCTGTGGAGGATGTCTATTGCCACCTAGACAGCCATCGGCAGCCAGACTCATCCAATCACAGCGCGGCGAGTCCTGACCCTGCTCTGGGCAGCGTGGCATCTATGAGCTCAGCCACTCCAGACTCGAGTGCCAGCCTGGAGAGGGGCTCCACACCAGACTCCACCCTAAAGCCCAGCCAGGGCAGTGAGCGAGTGCGCAGGAGAGGCACAGACTTAACAGAAGAGCTGGGGATAAGTCTGGGACATCAAAGTGGAGGTGGGTTTAATCATTGTTAAAACAATTTGTTGTAAGGGTGAAATGAATGGACCTCCTTTAATGTTTATTATTCTTAGGTGGTGGAAATAACTGGTCAAAAGTCACCTATTCGTGCCCTTACTGCTCCAAGAGAGACTTCCACAGCCTGGCCGTGCTCGAGATCCACTTGAAGACCATCCATGCAGATAAGCCCCAGCAGAACCACACGTGTCAGCTGTGTCTGGAAACACTGCCCACCCTTTACAACCTAAATGAACATGTCCGCAAAGCCCACCGCTCCAGCTCAGGCGGGAGTGCAGTCGCCGCCTCTTTTCCCCTGCTGCAGTTCACCAACGTCACTGCGTTCCACTGTAACTACTGCCCCGACATGTTCGCCGACATCAACTCTCTCCAGGAGCACATACGGGTGTCCCATTGTCTGCCGGGGGGCATTGTGGCCGGATCCACCACACTAGGTTTGTATAGCGACGATTATTGCGCTGTGTTTTGTGTTTGTGTATTTCTGTAAATGAAACCATGTTTGTAATTGTAGAAGGAAACCACGCCTTCTTCTGCAACCAGTGCTCCATGGGATTTCTGACAGAGTCGTCACTGACTGAGCATATACAGCAGACGCACTGTAACTCTGCATCAGGGGGCGGGTCTGGCTCTGTAGGGGGTGTGGCCAAATTGGAATCCCCTGTTTTACAAGCCGCATCCCAATCTTTTATGGAGGTAAGAATTTAACACTAGAAATCTACTCCACGATCATGTAAACCAAATCTGAAGCACAATTACTGGTTAAACGACGTCTTGGTGCTATCAGGGATTCCACTCATTAATTGGTGGGCTGTTAACTAAACGATGCTTTTTGTACATTCTGTCAGAGCCTAATGCAGTGTGTAATGAAACGCTGTGCATCTAAGCCTAAATTGAATGCACTCTGATCACTTTTAATCAGCTATTTAAAGCAAATCTTTTCCCGTTCTCCTCTTGTTTAAAAAGATTAGAGCATTATCGTGTATTTCTATGATCTGCAGGTGTATTCTTGCCCTTACTGCACCAACTCTCCCATCTTCGGCTCACTCCTCAAGCTCACCAAGCACATAAAGGAAAACCACAAAAACATCCCACTGGCCAACAACAAACGGCAGGCAAAAATGGCCGATCTCAGTCCCGCCTCGTCCGACGTCGAGATCTCCTCCCCCAAGCGTCACAGGCTGGGCGGGGACTCGACGCCTTCCGTGGGGAGTAACGGCGACTACCCGTGCAACCAGTGCGACATGAGGTTTTCCAGCTTCGAAGGTTTCCAGGCCCATCTCAAGTCCCATTTAGAGATGCTGCTGAGGCGACAGTCCTGCCCTCAGTGCAACAAGGAGGACTTTGAATCCCAGGAGGCTTTGCTGCAACACCTGACAGTGCATTACACCACCACCTCCACCCAGTACGTGTGCGAGAGCTGTGATAAGCAGTTCTCCTCTGTGGACGATCTACAAAAGCACCTGCTGGACATGCACACGTTTGTTTTATACCACTGCACTCTCTGCCAGGAGGTCTTTGACTCCAAGGTCTCCATCCAGGTATGTGATTTCTTTTTTTATTTATTTATTTATGCAAAATATGAACCTTATTATCTCTTAGAAAATATCTGGAGTATCTTTATGAACATATTGGTAATAATCTTGTTTGGGATTTTCTCCTGCCCTCGTAGGTGCATTTGGCAGTAAAACATAGCAATGAGAAGAAGCTCTTCCGCTGCACAGCTTGTGCCTGGGACTTCAGAAAAGAGACAGACCTCCAGCTCCACGTCAAGCACAACCATCTGGGCCAGAGGTCGGGCCTGCCAGGAGGGCTCGGAGCAGGTACACCCATGTTATTCAACCAATTAACATTCTTCACCTTTTCCTGATGGTTTAACTTGTGTTGAAATCTATTGTAAAATAACCCCACTCTAATGACTGATTGTATTTGCCGACATGTTAAACGTTTACGGGTGAAAGTTGTGAAAGGATTGAGATTGAGATTATTTTCATTTAATATACTTTTCATTTAATACATACAATTTTGTCTAATTGTTTTAACAATTAAGATAAGATAAGTTATTCCTTTACTGTCCACACATGGGGAAATTTCATTGTTGCAACGCAGGATACAAGATACAAAGGAAAAGGACAGAAAACTTATAGGAAGAACTCTTATAAACAAAACTCTTATAAACAAAAACTCCTATAGACAAAACCTCTCATTTCCTAATAAGGAATGGAGGGGAAAAATAAAGATAAAAGAAAATAAAAACAGCTAGCGTAAGACAAGATAATACTAATAATAATGGTAAAATAAACACTCTATTTTCATCACATGAAATTATATGCACATGAAGTCAGATTATTGTATTATTTTAAAGTTTCTTTAATAACAACCATACAATAAAATTATTAAATTATGTAAAAGTGTTCTAAAATAAACGTTTCTGACAAAAACAACTTTTTGCTTTCTTCTTGTGTATCTTCCAGGCCTTAAGCCGAGAAAGTGCATCTTCTGCGGAGAGACATTTGGAACTGAAGTGGAGCTCCAGTGCCACATCACGACACACAGCAAGAAGTTCACTTGTCGCTTCTGTGGCAAAGCGTTCCATGCCATTTCACTGCTCGAGAGACACTTGAGAGAGAAGCACTGCATCTTCGACGGAGCGAGCATCACTGGTAATGGAGGAGGTACAGGGAGCAGCAGCAGCCAGAACGGGACCCCCAACGGGCTCGCACAACCCTCCAAACGAGGGAGCAGTGTGGCTAATTCAGGAGCCGACAGGGCAAGCGTGGCAGCGACAGAGCAAGCTGAAATTCAGAGCATGTTGCTAAAAAGTGGAGCTCAGGGTGGAGATGCAGCAAATAGCCACGAGGCGAGCGGCGGCGAGGAGGAACTGGACAATTCAGAGCCGATGTACGCCTGCGATATCTGCGGAGCGGCCTACACCATGGAGTCCTTGTTACAGAATCACAGGCTGCGGGATCACAACATCCGGCCCGGAGAGGATGACGCATGTAAGGCTTCTACGTCTTAGAGATATCTTTATTTTTTTAAACTATTTTATTTTTCATCAGAACACAAAACATTCACAAACTCGACAACAACACCAGAAGAGGGGCCAAAAAACAACAAACGACAACAAAAAAAAAACAACAAAAAGCAAAACAAATGATACGGGAAATAGAAATAAAGTTAAATAAATAATAATAATAATAAGTTAAAAAACCCAAGAGCGTGCTAGACTTGGTGAGGCTTAAGTTTTAGGAACAAACGTTGAGAATAAGGGAGTGGCATCAGACAAAAAGGGGGGAAAGAATAAATGAATAAGACATTTCATTGGCGTACGTATCCATACTTAAACGCCCACATATATATATATATATATATATATATATTTATATATATATATTTACACACATGTGCACATAGTCGGCCATATATTCATATAAATACACATATATGTACCGCTCGCCTACATTATATTATACATACACAAAGAGGAATTACTCAAAATAATTCAAGATAATTTTCCCATTTTGACCATTGTCTTTTAAATTTGTCTATTTTTAAGTCCTGAGGTTATTTGTTCCATTTTGCGTGTGTCTGTTATGATATTTATCCAGTCCTGTGGCGTTGGAGCGGTTTGAGTCATCCATTTTTGTGTAAGCGCTTTCTTTCCAGCCGCCAGGAGTATTATTCCACAGATAGTCTTCCTTTGTGTCCTTTGTAGGAGGTTTGAGGCCCAAGTACATCATTCCAAAGTTAAAGGGGATGTTAAAGACAGTCTGCATTGCTTTATTGATTTCTGTCCAGTATTTTTTAATGATGTGACTTAGAGATATCTTTACATACTTGTGTTGGAGGTCACAGTTAAGACGAAGCAAATTCTAACGTGGATTTGTTCTCAATAGGTTCTCGGAAAAAAAAGGCAGATTTCATCAAAGGCAACCACAAGTGCAACGTTTGCTCCAGGACGTTCTTCTCTGAGAATGGGCTTCGGGAGCACGCTCAGACGCACCGAGGGCCGGCCAAGCATTACATGTGTCCCATCTGTGGAGAACGCTTCCCCTCTCTGTTAACTCTCACAGAACACAAGGTGGGTTTGCTGCTCCAGTCGATGCGCTGCCGACGTCTGGAAGTTTACACTAAAGAACAAATCAAATCATTGAACGTCCTTGTAGGATAAGAACACAGACTTAACAAGCACTCACTACTTACTCTCTTGTGTTTAAGGTTGTTTGTTCAAGCCTCTTACTTCCTCTATGTACCTGTCTGGCTGTTTTGATTCTCACTTCTTTGGAGTTGTGACTTGAAATCTCTTCTTCTCCTCTGAGAGATAATTTGTGCTTTACCACCCTACAGGAAAATGTTTGCATATTCCAAAATGGGTTGTGTAATGCAGCTCGAGCTATTATACCAACAGTGTTAAATATGTTTACATAAACACGGTGCCACAGCTGGAGCCGCAGGCAGATTCTGATTTGGTTTGGAGAATTCTTGTTCTTTTCCAAATAATAAGCTTTTTGCAAAAATATAGTTCTTATTGCACTTATGTAAATGAAATGAAAAACTATTTGTCCAGCTTTTTTCTAGAGACTAAAGCAAAATATATTGGTGCAAGAATAATTTCCAATTGAGCATAAATACATTGATTATATCAGACATTTAACTAATAAATGAACATAAAGAGCAGTATCAACATGGGAAAAATAAAGTACAAAGTGTGTACAATCAACAAAGGTTGAAAAGTCCGATCGACTGCAGCAGGAATTTGGCTGTCTGAACATTTAAAGTGATGATATAGTTGGATAATGGAGGCGTCTGGTTGTGTGCAGGTGACCCACAGTAAAAGCCTGGACACAGGCACCTGTCGGATCTGTAAGATGCCCCTGCAGAGCGAGGAGGAGTTCATAGAGCACTGCCAGATGCACCCTGACCTCCGCAACTCTCTGACGGGCTTCCGCTGCGTGGTGTGCATGCAGACCGTCACCTCCACGCTGGAGCTCAAAATCCACGGCACCTTCCACATGCAGAAGCTCTCCTCGGGGTCTGCCCTGGGCGGAGCTGTGGCCGGAGGTGGCAATGGAGGAGGGAACGGCTCGGCCTCTTCATCTCCCAATGGGCAGCTGCAGCAACACAAGCTGTATAAATGTGCTTTCTGCCTCAAAGAGTTCAAAAACAAAGGAGAGCTGGTGAAGCTGGATGTCAACGGCCTGCCTTATGGCCTCTGCGCTGGCTGCATGAGCAGGTTTGTACCATCATATCAAGCCTCTGGTATGTTTGTATAGACTATACTTGTATATGCTACTTAGACATGTAAAAAACAACAAAAAATGTGTTCAGTCTGTTGCCTGTTGCTGTGCTTTCCTTTTTTGACAAGTCAAATAAAAATCTGTTTTTAAACCAAACAGAGGAACCAACGGCCAAAGTCCCAGTCAAGGAGGAGCCACCACACCAGGAGAGGTGGCAGGAGAGAGGCCTTTGGGTGGGCTGCGGTGTCCAGAGTGTGGGGTGAAGTTTGAGAGCGTGGAGGATCTGGAGAGCCATGTCCAGACAGACCACCCTGAGGTCAGCCCGGAAAACAGCGCCAAGAAGGCTGAAGCTTCCCCAGCCCCGAAGGTGAGACACGATGGACTAGAGTCATGTGTCTGTGTGCAATACACCAAGATCTAATAGAAGATTATATTGTTATGGCCACTATGTGTGTTTTAGAGGAAGGAAAGATCATAAATGATCATAGATTTACTCAAATATAGTTCACATTACTTCCGCAAAGGTGAAGACATTTTCAGCTCAGTTTGAGGCCTATAACTATGTTGAGATGTGTGCTGTTGTGTTGTCATATATGTGGTGTTCGTGTGTATTCTTGTATACCTGTGTGTGTAAGGCCAGCCCACTGGGTCCTGCGGCTGGGCGTGCTGAGGCATTGTGGGAGCTGTTCGCTCTACTTGATATTGACAGTCAGGCTCCCCGGGACGAGCCGCGTGTCGGGGGGAGAGAGAGAGTGTCAGGCAGGCGTGTGCGTCGGTGTGTGTTGGAGCAGTTTCCAGGGACCCTTCGTCTTACCTGCACCTTTGTTTCTGCTTAGTCTAACAGCACAAAACAGGCTGTGTGAGTGTGTGTGTGAGAGTGTGTGTGAGTGTGTGTGTGTGTGTGTGTGTGTGTGTGTGTGTGTGTGAGTGTGTGTGAGTGTGTGTGTGAGTGTGTGTGTGAGAGTGTGTGTGAGTGTGTGTGTGTGTGTGTGTGTGTGAGTGTGTGTGAGTGTGTGTGAGTGTGTGTGTGAGTGTGTGTGTGAGAGTGTGTGTGAGTGTGTGTGTGTGTGTGTGTGTGTGTGTGTGTGTGTGAGTGTGTGTGAGTGTGTGTGTGAGTGTGTGTGTGAGAGTGTGTGTGAGTGTGTGTGTGTGTGTGTGTGTGTGAGTGTGTGCACCGGCTGTAACAGGCGGGAGCAGAGGAAGAGGAGAGGCCTTTGTGTATTTTGTATGCGTTTGTGCATGAGTGATCGCAGTGTGCCATGAATGGATAAGCAGACCTGCTCTCATATTTTGTTTCTGTGGATTTGCTTTGCTTCTTCCCTTTCTTCTGTCTTGTCCTCTGTTCTGCAACACTTCACGCTTTTGACGTGTGGCTCGTTGCGTCTTTATCCAAACCATATACACAAGTATTACAAGTCATTCTTTAATACAGCCAATGAGAAGTTGTACTTGAAGCTACTTTATTAAGATGAAAGATCTGTTTGTAAGTAATGGTTATGTATTTCATTTGTTTGGTATGTTTGTCTTCCAGAAAAAGACGTACCAGTGCATCAAATGCCAAATGACGTTCGAGACAGAAAGGGAGATCCAGATTCACGTGGCCAATCACATGATCGGTGAGTCAGACATTTGTAATCGGTTGTTTTTAACAACTAAACCCATTGACTACACACATTTTACACACCAGCACGACCTTGTATTTTGGCAGAAAGATGTGTAAGCGTCTTTGTTCTTCAGGCAATTGCCTTGTAGGCCACCTCAGGACCACTCATTTTAACAGATGATAAAATATTGTATTGGAGTTGCTCTCACTTTTGTCACTGCGAGAATTGTCTTAAGTTGATTGTATGATTTTGTATTTGAATATGCAGCAAGTGAGACTATCTGAGATCTGTATGTCTCCGTTTCCTTTGTTTAACATGTTTAAAAAGGTGTGATATCAAAAGTAGTCATTTTCTGTTGCGTAGGATATACCATAAAAACCGGGGCTTACGATTTCCTGTGTTTTGTGTGATTTTGATTTGATTTTTAGATTAAAAAAACAAAAACTAAATAACACACTAGACATGATAATGGCCATGTTGGTGATGCTATAATTTGGTGTTTTCGGTTCACAAGATAATTATCCGAACCTTAAGTGCACAGGCTACATACCCTGTTTAAATAATTGTAACTTTCATGGTTTGATCATTGCAACAATTCAAATTATAATTTTGATGCTATTGTTATTAGTTGTGCATAAAACTCCATACTAATGATGTGATAAGTTCAGCCAAGATCTGTTATTAGACTCCGGACATTTTTATGTGCACTCTACCAATCTGCTGCATTTGCATTGCTGTCGTCATGGAGATTAACGAGTGGGACCCCTGGGGTCTGCTTGAGCCCAGACCTGACAGGCGATCCCAGAGAGACTGATGCACAGTGTGTGTGTTTGTAAGCGCTGACACAGCTCTGAGTCGACTGCTAATGTCTGGAGAGCTCTGAACACGAGTACAGCTGGAGTAACTTTTCCTCTGCTCCCTGGGGCCCACAAACACACCACAAGTATAGTCGTGGTCATCTTTTATTCAGTTTACCGCTTCTTCTGGCCCCATGACCTCGCTCTCACCCGCGTTATAAACAAGTGGCTTCTCTTTTCTCCTCTGTGTTGTGCACTTCGTCTCCCAGTGCTGTTGCCCTGAACTCCTCCGTCTAATCCTCCATCATGTAGCACCGTCATGTAGCACCATCTCGCCTCCGTTCTGTCACTTTTACAGTCGCGCTGCCTCTTCACCTCCTCTGACTCGAACACGTTAGTCTGTCCTTGGTAGAGGTTTTGGGGTAATGATGTACCAGTGGTGTCTCTGTGGTGATGTAATAGCTTATCCTAAAAGCATCATATTTATCTCCATGGTAACAAGTAGGTGACGGCAGGCCAAGTTACTGGTCAGGTCTGTGTTAAGGTGAGTCTGCTCACAGTAAGGCCTTATTTAAGCAATACAAATCCATGAAATTGAGTAAATGCAAGATAGATACGTTTAATGACATTAAACAAATCCTTTTAATAAATCATTCTGGTTTGATATTTTCATTGTTATTACTTGCCTAATCTATACATTATTAATGGGACATCGATGGCATATTTAGGTCACTTTACTAATGGGTCATTATTTCAAGCTTTGATATGATAATTATGCTGTCAAGTAACTTAAATAAATAGAAGTACATTCAATTTAAATGTATCATAATTGGCTTATATACGATTTTCCTATAGTTTGCCAGGGTTCAATTGTTTCTTAAATGTTTTTACTTTTTAAGGTTTTTATTGCTTATGCACCTCACTTGTAGTTATTAAAACTTCAATTATACATTTCTTTAGAAATGCTTGCACTGATTTTGATTCATAGGGGGGGCTCTTCCCAGCCCCAGCTTCAACGCAGGAGTTAATTAAAGCTTCATGTGGTCATTGGCTGCAGTGGAGGCCTGAAGGGAGAGGACAGACCACTGCTCCAGAGGAGGCACACAGAGGTTAAAAGGGCACATGAACAGAAAAAGACTTCTAGGTGTTTTCAATGACAAATTTGCAATACCATTTATGCCAAGCGTCATTTTTATTTTCATTTTTATCACTGAGATATTGAATAATTATGCTTTATGCTTGTCTATAAGATTTCAACTAGTTATAGTCTGATTTTCAAACTTTCGGGTGTGTGTTTTGGTTTATGGAATAGTGGAATGAGAGACGTTAACGTATGACCGCACCCCCTGCCACGCCCACCCCAAATGTGTTCTTGTTTATACAGAAATGTCATTAAATTCCCTTCTCAGTAAAAGTCACTTTTTCAAACACAATACTTGTGTTTTTTGGGGGGAAAACACCCCTCCCCCACTTCCAGCTATATATCGTGCAGGCCTAATGTTCCTAATGTTAACGTTAACATTATTGTCATACACTTGTCTGTTGAACAGAGCCTTAACTCTCCATCATAAACAGAACTCTGTGGCACTTTACAATTCTCATGCAAGCAACAATATATAAATACTTTGCATTCACATATTTAATTAATTACTAGCTTTTTTATTGGTCAAATTGTAATATAAATTATTTTAAAATGTTGCCATTTTATCTGAAAAATGTGTTTATGCTGCTGAATCTGCTGATGCCACCCAGTGCCAAGGGGCGCATGGGCCCCAGAAAACACCAACATTTATTATTGTATTTTTTTCCAAGGAATTTAAAAGAGACGTTTTGGTTTGTTTTATTTTTCATGCATCAAACTTTGAAGTGACAATCACATGTTGATTTTACTATTCCTTAGTGTGGCAGGCTTTTCTCAATAGTTTTAGATTTTCTCCTTCTCCTTTTCCTTTTTATTTTATATTTTTCACCAAACGGCAATGACTGAGTTTAACTCAAAGAATTTGATGTATGTATACAATACATTAAATCATGTAAATAAATAAATCATGTGGTTAGTATCATACTTATGATACTAACCACACTAAACAGAAGAGCGTTGTGTTCACCCCTTGAGTCACCTCTTTGCTCCCACATTTTTTCATTGTTGTGGGTTGTGTTGGTTTTGAGTGTGTGTGTGTGTGTGTGTGTTAGAGAGTGTGTGTGCATGTGTGTGTGAGTGCTCTGAGCGTGTCCCACCTGAGCATGAGGATGTGTAATCACAGAGCTGGCTGTGTTGAACACTGCTGAGCAGGTGGGAAAGGCGCTGAAGGCTGGAGGAAATGGATCTGAAGGCAGAATATAGGCACTATTTATTTGTGTTTTTGGCTGGGCTCACTTGGGGGGAGACTTCTCACAAAGCGGAGATGTGAGGGGGTTAGCGCGGAGATGAGACATGACAGAAAAAGTAGTGAGCGCTGGAGCGGAGGGTGGTGCAGCGGTGCTGGAGTAGAGCGATGACAGTCAAGTTTTTATCTCTGCGTGGGTACTCTACTGTGCACTTTTCCTGACAGGGAACACCACGCAGGAGTTTACACTTACAACGCTAGTAAAATGCTCTCTTTTTCAGGGCATTATTTCATCCTTTTTTTATTTATATGCTAGACATTACTTTAACCTTTTATTTATGTTAAACATATCCTATTGAGTGTATTATATGCATTTATGTATATAATAACATGGTGTGGAACAACTGTATCGATAATATAATCTATCGATGCAATATTATACTGAGTGTGGTTAATTTTATGGAAGATATAGAGGCTTTACAATAAGTGGATGCAAACAGCAACAGCAAAGACATAAACAATAAATGAGCACATTGCTTTCATCTAGTGTTTAAGGACCTCCACCTCATCAAAGTCTTAATTGACAGATTGTTAGATTTTTGCTACATTCACCTGCACAACCTTTAGTACAACAGCTAAGACTTAGCTTTAGTGTAATTATATATGTGTCAGCTTTAGTGTAATTATATATGTGTCAGCTTGTAACAATGTGACACAGGGAGTGTAGATAGACTTGTATAGGTTTTATTCTGCTCCACTCAAATAACAGCAGGCGGTTTTAGTCAAACACTAACTTCACATTTTATTTGAGATCCCCTAATAGAGTCTAGAGCGTTAGCGTTTCCCATTTCTTAACTATTATTTACAAGTTGTCAGTTGTTATTAAGTGAGCCAAAACGGTTCAATAAACTCTATCTAATGTCACTTTTATGTTCCTCCCCTCAATAGATTATGTGTTCACTCAGTATGTTTGTGTGTAGGCACAGAAGTACTGTTGTAAGTCTAACACAGTATATTATGCATATTCCCAGAACACTTAAGTGATCCGTTCACTTGTCTTTTGGACACTAGGGTCACTGAAATATGACCTTGATGGCTTCATCATGTTATGAGCACAGCTGAGCGGTGCTCTGCATGTAAACATGCTGAGTGAAAGTCTTTCTAACCCTGCCCATTTTCTTGCTTCCCCATCCCCACCTGCCTATTGGATGGCCCATAGATGAGCCCACCTGTCGGCAAGGTTTGTTTCCTTTCTGTACCTTTAGCCTACACTTTGAGCAAGGCAGCCTTCCCTTGTCCCACTGCTTGTCCATTTGCATCTCATTAATAAACATTTAGTTTTTTGGAAGTTTGAATAAAATAAGAATAAGAAAGAATAAAAGAGCACATTTGCATGGAAATGGGAGGCACATATTTAGGTTCCTTCATTGTAAATTAAATGACACTGTTCATTAAGAATGCATTTCAATTGGACTCATTTTTTTTTCTTCAAATCTTTGCACAATTATCCCTCACCTCAGTCCTCAGTCTACTCGATCCCTGCTGCCAGCTGCATGCTTCATTGTCCTTCCCTCCACATACACACTGGCTCACACGTGCACACACGTGCACACTCGCACACACGTGCACGCACTAGCAGCACAATAGCAAATGCCTGAGGTATCCAGTGGCCACTCACCTGGATCTAAGTGCTCCCTGTGGAGAGTGCTGGCTAATGATGTGTCCTCAGCATGAGCTTTACTTACCTATTTACATCAGTGCTCTCTAATAGTGTCGAGACGACTCCTTAGCATCTAAACACATGTGGCATCAGAAGGGCGAGGAGCTATGGTCCAGCTCATTGTTTTTTCAAGTTCAAGTCAATTCCAGCAATGCTATTTGAGGTTAAAGCTGTTACTATTTAATAAGATAAGATAAGATAAGATATTCCTTTATTGTCCCACATGGGGAAATTTCATTGGTGCAACGCAGGTAGATACAGAGGTAGATACAGAAGAACAGAACACTTATAGGAAGTCTGAAAAATGCCTGAGGTATCCAGTGGCCACTCACCTGGATCTAAGTGCTCCCTGTGGAGAGTGCTGGCTAATTATGTGTCCTCATGATAATGATAATATTAATATTACTATCAATACTAATATGAATAATACTACTACTAATCATAATAATAAAGCTGTTATGATGGAGAAGGAATGGTAATAACATACCTTACCATTATGATAATAAATAATGATTGTCAATGGATGGTAATAAAATAAAAACAATAATTTGATCGCACAATATTAACATTGTAAATCTTCTCTCAAAACTGTGGTTTTCCGTCAGGGCATTAACTCAAAATGTATTTAATTTTAATTTTGTAGCTGGAGGTCAGAGCCATTTGAGAGCACTCTCTCAGGCTTGCCTATTAGCCCGCAGTCAAATGTGTGATGTGCTTGGCTAGTAATGTCTGTCTACTGTCTAAGCAGGCGTCCCCAGGGCTGTGTGCCTCTGAGCGTCCCCTTCCTTCCTCCAGTGCACTTCCTGTTTTGCACACGCACACACACCTCAGCCCTCGTGTGTGTGTGTGCGAGGTAGTAACCGGGGCCTGGTGCGGTTATTTTGTGTCACTGAAGACTTAATGAGCCGAGTAAGAAGCTTTTAGAGTCAATGGAGGTAGATAATGTGGTTGAGGGTTCACTCGTGTATGTTAGCGAGCGGGATGTGTGCGTCTTTGCCACTGGCTAACGTCGTAGTGGCTGTGTTCCTTCTGCCCCGCTGCACCTGAACTAATAAGACACACTCTACAGGGCCGGTGTGTGCAAATGCTTTGTACTGAGGCGAGCTTTTCATTCACTCTAGGCTAATTTACCTCTGGGTCAAAACGCTAATTGCTATATCTGTGCGCTACAGAAAGAAAAGCCTTAAATTAACTCCATTAAGTTACGTTCCAAGTTACATTAAGCCTATAACATTCCTGAAAATGATTTGAATTAGGTGCTAGCTGGTTATTCTTCTCATGCGTTTTGAAAGTTTGTAAAGAAGTTTAACGATGGGAAGTCTTTAAGCTATGAAAATATTCTCCAAATTAAATGTCTCAAATTTGTCAGAAATCTTTTAAAAGTGGTTGAAAATCAGAAAAAAAGACGGAGACAAAATATTGACACGCTATTCTGGTAAACTTGTTTTTCCACTGCATTTCGAGTACAACGTTGAAATGACAAACGATGGTGGGGCGTCTTTAATGAGCTGCATCCTGAATCTGGTGTGTGATGATGGGAGCATATGAACAGATGATGGGACGTCCCCCCACTTTCTCCTCCCCCTCTGGTCTTCGGAGTTCCCAGTCTCTCATCCATCCTTCCATCCATCCTTTCCTGCATCCTTCCCTACCCTCTCTCCCTCGTTCCCTCACCACCTGGAGCCAGCGAGCCGTGGCACCCGAGGAGGGGAGCAAGGAAGGGAGGGAGGAAGGGGGGGTGTGGCATGATGAAGGGACAAGGGACTGAGGACCGGGAACACCACAGAGGCCTAGATGAAGGAGACGAGAAGAAAGGGGAGGATGAAAGGCCAAAGATGATGCACAAACAATCTTTCTCCAACCCTACTTCATGTCATTAATTTGTATTAGAGATTGGGATGGAAGATATTGACAAAAATGGTTCTCCCACTTTTCCTTTGCATTATCTCAATAACAATTTTCAGGCAAAATTAAAAGAATGCATCAGGAATGTGCTGAAATGCACTAAATATCTTGTTTGAGGTTCAAGTGTCGCACACAATTAAAATGGACCATAACATGAACACAAAAGAGCAGAAATATAATCTATAGATATAAACCTATAGTGTCTTTTTATGGTGGTAATAATTTAGACATTATACTCAATATTAAAATTTAACTCCAACAATAGCAATATTATTCATTTTTTGGTATATCCCTCACCGCTCTGCGAGATAAAGGTCTTTCTTCAGTGATTATTCTAGAGGTATTTATCTATGTTTTATTACATGTTTTCAGATTTGTATTTGTTAAATAGTGGTGGCAAGTACAAAAGTAAAAGTACTGTACTTAAGTAATATTTTTTAGCTATCTGTACTAAAGTTTTCTTAAGTCTTTTCCATTGGATATTTTTGTATTTTCATTGGATTTGAGAGCAGGTTTCTGTACCTTTCTACTCTACTGTAATTTTGCACTGGACTAAAAAGAAAGTATTTCTCATGCAATTTGAGCGTTTTAGAATGTTCATGTGACATCCTGACAAAAGGTATTAAGTTCAAGTACAAGCTAAGAGCAAACAAAAATACACAAATAAAATTCACCAAAGATCATCACATTAGACACTCAAACAGTTCTCAAAATCTGTGTGAAATACATTTAACTCTTAACGTAAATATGTAAACTAGTACCTCAAAGATTTGGTTTTATTAGACTGTAGAGGACAGGGTGAAATGGGGAATGAGAGAGAGGGGAAGACATACAGTAAATCACCAGAGTTGGGATTTGAACTCACAACACTGCGTCCACTGCTTTCTTATATGCTACTTTTAGTTTTACTTGAGTAATCCCCCCCCCCGCCCTCTTGTATCTATACTTTTACAAAATGTAGTTCTTTTTCCACCACCGTTAATCACCAGAAAACCTAATAAGTGAATCAACGTAGTCCAACATCTCAGAGCATCTCAGTGTTTGAAGGCCTTAGTCTCATATCAAAATGAGAATCAGAAGCTCAAACTGCTTTAAATTGCATTCCTCTATAGTATCGGCACATTTTTTTCCCTCCTCGCCGTCGTTCAGTATCTTGTCAATACGAGTTACCGTTTCTAACCTGCCAGTTCTTTTCTCCCCGACTCAGCCTTTAATATTTAAGGCCCCAGTCATTGTTTTTGTGTGTTTGTAATGCTGCGAGCGTGCCGCCCCCCCCCTGGAGAGCTCATTTTGTCGTCTCCTCGCTTGATTTACCTTCTTCTTCTGCAGTTTATTACCAGTCATTACAAGCTGTTTGGAAACCTAATAGGACACAATGACAAATAGACTGGGGGAGAGCCTTCTAGGATGAGATGGTTCGTATGTGCGTGACACGTTTTGAAGTTTGCCTGGGAGAGTACGCGAACATGCCACATCAGCTGCCTCCGGTATACTCCTTGTCAAGTGATGTCTTTGTTAGCTCTGTGAATTTTGTGTGTGTGTGTGTTTGAGAACGCTGACCAAAATCGGCGCCGTATAGCCCCCCCCCTCCTCTGCTGCACCTCCTGTGTGTGTGTGTGTGTGTGTTTTTTTTTTTTGTGTCTTTTTTTTTGTCTCAACCCTTCCAGGTGTAGCTCCACCAGCTGCTAAAGAGAACAGGCTCGCTCTATCTCTGCTGGCTAATTTTCACAAGACAAACAAGGCGCTCTGGCTTTACGCGCTTCATAAACAGGGGCCAAGCAACAATTAACTCCCTGCTTAATTCACTAACTATTCTGAATTCATTTCCTCCAGTGACAGGCACATCTGTCACAGCGGTGCGGGTGTGACGGGGTGTGTGTGTGCGCGAGCGGGAGGACGGGGCTGTTCGGTAATGTAATCAGGCCCGATGTATAAGTGGGCTAAACTGATCATCATTACGCCGTTAGAACTGCGCGAGCGCCGAGGGCAAAGTTTGACTGGTACGCGAGCTTAAAGCGTGTGGGATGTGCAGTAGAAGTTGTAAGTGATTTGAATTGTTGCGCGCGTGTGGTTTGTAAGGCTGTAGGTTTAAGACGTGTGACTCTGCGCTTCGATCGGACGGCGCTTGGAAAAACTTCTCAAACGCATGAAGTATGTGTAGTATTTTACTATAACGTTGTACCAAAATGCACTGACAAAAGCACAAGATTACAGATGTTTATACAGAAAATGTTAGAATTGTGCGTGTATAAGAGGTTATGCTATTTTCTTGATCAAGTTTCTTCTATAGTTGTTGTCAAATGATGCATATTATTTAAATTATCATTGCCACATCTGCTATTGTTTTAAAATGCAAAAAACAAAAAAAAAACATACTGAATTAATTTGCAGTCTTTTAAAAGCTTGAATAAAAAATATAAAAAATTCTAATTGCTGTTGATAATGTTCCTCAGTTAAAAATGATTCTTGAAATGAAGAAAATGTTGAAGAAAGTAGTCCCTGTTTGTAGACGATTTAGTAATAAGTGTTGCATTTACTCCGAGAATATTCACTTGCTCTTCGTGACGAGTGCAGCAGGCACAGGAGAGGAATGGAGATGTAAAGAAAGCAGGATGCCGTCAAGAGAAACTGTGATTCCAGATGAAGTGAGTTAGATTCGTACTGATGTCTGACAGCAGGAGCCCCGAGTTTCCCGACGCCGTGACGAGAACCGTAAACGATACAGCGCCACAGACACAGACGCGTGGACCAGTGAATGGAGATCAATGGGCCGACGGAAAGAGATGCGGACACTGGGGCACAGGACGGCGGCGGACCTGGTTTTTTTTTTTTTTTTTTTTTTTTTTTTGGGCCCAAGCTCAGTCCTCTCACCGAGCAGCTGGACTTCATTAGTGGCTGGTGTTAATTACTGGGACGAACACACAACAAGACACATCCACACACACGACACAGGCTGCGATTCAGGGTCACCTTCCCTAGCCTTGTTTGAACCGGCAGCGAGCGAGCGAGGGAGTGCCAAACGGACAGAGGAACACAAATGTCAGCTCGCCGTGGGAGTTTTGGGTGTAGTTCACGGTAGTTTGAAGCAGATGTGCGCTGGCCGGCTGTCGGAGGGGCAGGTGAGCGCTCGGCTGACACACTTTAGACCAGTCAAGAGCCCACATGCTTTGATATTGTTCTGAAGTCGGATTATTGTGGATGGAATTTTAGCTCATTTATTGTGCCTCACCTCAAACCTGACAGCTAACGTACAAATACCGGTACATGGTGTAAGAATGGAATTGGCCTGACATTTATTATTTAAATTAGGGCTGCACCATTTTGGAATATGTTCAATATGCGATATGACTGTAACGTTAGTGACGGAGCTCCCCCTGCAGCTCCCTCGTGAAAATACACTTTCAGAAAACCGACCCAAGTGTGTTGATTTTTCGTCTTCCCGTTTCTTCCTTTTTTATTGAAATAAGTCAATATAATCGCATACAAAAACATTTAATTTTGCCAAATATGTAAAAGAAGAGCAAGGGTTTTCCAGGTGGGTTGTCTTCGGGTCGATGTCGGACATGTTGAGGCGAAGACGCACACTTCAAAACACCAACAATTTATATTTAGTCATCATTGCGATACATGTTTATAATACATACCAATGTAAATGTTCCACAGTATGGTATTACCACATTTGTCTTGCACTCATTTAATTACCGGTGTTTTTATCATTTAAAAATATATAAATACCTAGTATGACTCTATGAGGATATGTTTAATGCTGCACTGTGGAACGTCTCTGGCAAAGCACCAATTGTGTGTGTACTATCTCCATGGAGACGAGCAGGGGGCATTCCCTCCACCAGAAAATAATAAAAAGTTGAAAAAAGGCTGTGACTAAGTATTGTGGTACATGTTGCTGCATTAAGTAGGCTAATACATCTTATAATTATAGAGAAGACTATCATAATTATTACCAGCTCTATTATTAGGGTTTTGACTTGCAAAGCATCATGGGTAAAGCCTGCAAGACATCACATTTATAGACTTTTAACAGGCAAAGTACTAGAACAGGATACATGTCTGTTCATTGTGGTGGTTAAATGGTTCCCTTGCATCGATACATATCTTTGCCAAATAAACCTGCCATATCGAGGCCTCCTGCCAGCGGTTGGTCCATTACCGTTCAACCAGATTTTGTCTGACAGAAATTTACAATGCAAGCTAATTAATAAAGCTCGTCATGTCAGTGAGAGGCAGAGAAAAACTGAGGAACAGAAGCTGAAGCATTTGGAAAGAAAAAATGCAAAAAGCAATATGCGAATTTGCTCTGCCAGTTTGAGCTGGACAAGAATGACAAATGATGGTGTATTGTCTTGAGTAATATGAAGTAAACCGGAGGAATGCATTCGTTGCTCTGCAGTGAATTCATTAAAAAGTATTTTCATTTGTTGCTGTATTGTAAAGTCATAGAGGCTTTGACAAAAGGTTGAAAAGACCTCCAAGATCTACTTATGTACATTTCCCTTCATCTCAATAGTGTTTTAGCTCCACAAACAATGACATTTCCTCAATCTTTAACTTTTAAAATCAGAGGTTTGTTGTATTTCTCTTGTGGTAAAACGTCTGCTTAGACACTGTTAATGCTGTTCTAGTGACAGCTGTACTTTAGATGCCCCGCTCATGGCCTGTAGACCCGGATGCTCTTCAGCTCCTGGAGGAACGCTCTCTACTCTAGATGAACAGCTCTTCATCTGCCTGGATGAACTGTCTTGCTAGATGAACCACTCACTCTCCTCCTGAGTGGTTCTGGCTCCACAGGTCAGCAAAAGGAAGCTCGTCAGCCTGTGGTAGTAGGGTCTTTCCTGCACCTTGTCTCTTCCAGAGCTTTCTATTTTTCCCCAAAGGGTTTGGTAGTTTTCCCTGGCGAGAAGGAAGGCCTAAGGACATTTATCCTTTTGCTAATTTCTTGTAAAACATTCTTTAATCTGCTTCTCTGTCGCTGTCGCCCTTCGAGGCAACAGCTGTAGTGATTTTGGGCATTACAACAAAAATGTAAATTGAATTGAAATCCAGCACAGCCCTTGTACGTGTTAACTAACCTCTAACACTATTGCTGTGAATAACAGGAAGTAGGAGGAGATGCTTGAAGACAGGCAGCAGTACAGTGTGGTGGTGCGAGATGCAAAGCCACGCAGAGACGTTGAGGGTTTTTTCTGGCTCTTAATTACATGACACCGGAGAAACGGTACAAAGGGAAGAGCGACGAGTTCAGGCGACGCTGTAACGCTGGCGCTCAGATGCCGTGTCTCCGAGCACATGTAGACCCTCTTTATCGCAGTACAAAGACTAACACCTTCACAAAGAGACAGAGGAATGCACACATGCACATTGGCATGGACAAATCCATGCTTTCTGGTTGGCGTAATTTCCCTGGGCGCTCGGCGGGGCCCCTGGAGTGGGAGAGGTGACAAAGCCAGTCTTCTGCGGAGCACTTACTTTCTGAGCTCTGCGTCTTTGAGTCGTGTTTTTGCTCTTTCCCTTTTCTGTTTTTGGAAGAGTCCGTGTCGAGGTGCATTATTGAACCAGACTGGTACTTGTGAGAAATGAGGAGAAGAAGTGAAAGTATTAAGTGTTGTTGGAGCGTCTTAAAAAGGTGTAGGTGTAGGGAATTGACAGAACAACTGAATAAAACAAAGCTTGATTCATAATATAGTGGCCATCTTTTTCTTTAATCTAACTAATTCTACTTTCTACGGGGATGGAGGTTATTCAGTTTATCGAATAATTGTGATCATCAATTATTATCGTAAAAACATAAAAATGGTAATTGTCCTTTCAAATCAATCTATAGTTCAAAAATACACAAAGGGTAAACAGCTTTTTAACTGGCAGCTTGTGTCACATTTTGCACAAACTTGAAACATGGTAAAGACCATTTCAGTTTTACCACTGGTCACGGTCTCGGTTAAATCACGCTGTATTTTTCCCTCACAATAATTGTAACACTAAAATGTCATATTATTGCATCCCCATAAAAACACTATTTAAATGAAACTTACTACTTCTCAAAACGATGATGAAACACATCCACATTGGAAGAATATATTTCTTTTGAACATTCTTTTTTTATCACGATTGAATCTAAATCCCACACACATTTCAAGAAAAGCAACGCGCCAACTTTGAGCAAACTCTTAGCACGTGACCTTTTGTCCTTCACCTCTCATATTTACACCTCCTCCTCAGCACAAACATACGTCTCCTGGAATCAGAGACGGTAATTTGCGGCCCGTGCCAACCCCGCTAATGGCTGATGGCACCGAACAAAAGCCCTCATGCCAAAGACTCGCACTTTTCACACTGGTTAATGTCTTCTAACATGGACACGAGTTTTGAACACTCACTCCCATGTTCCCTTTGGCCGACCCAGTCCCGACACACTGTGGGTAATGTATGCCCGTATCGCGGCGCACGCTCTCCGCTGCAGCGCTCCCTCTCTCCTCCTTCTCCCTGTACATCTGGCACGCTCAGCTGCCGAGGAGTGCCATAATTATCCCGCCGGAGACGCGCAAGCGCACACACACATCCACCGGTCTCCCTGCTGCTCCTCCTTCACTACCGGGGCTTCATTAGACTCTGGGTATGTGTGTGTTGTGATGCATGGTGCTTTTGGAAGCTATCCAGATGTTTTTTTTCTTGCTTTGGAGTTGAGGAGCGGGGCGTGTCCAGATGCAACTGGCCAGCAACTGCATGCTCCGTCGTGCTGCTGGGTGCGAGGACGGGGAAAGGCTGGGTGATGTCTTATTGGACGCGGAGATTTAGTGAGGGACAGTTGAGGCAGTCTGTTAGGTTGAGTTTTGGAGTTTTCTTTTTGATCAAAGACGTAAAGCACAAACGTTACTGTCTACGAACACACAGAAATATTGATCAATTTATTCATCTTTATGTTTTTAGCTTCTTTTATTGCTAATGATTCGACTTTGGTCATCTTTAAAACAATAGGTTTGAATGGATTATGCTAAACTGTTAAAATGTTTTTGTGTATGGGTTTTTTGGCCAGTTTTCTCAACGATGGCACGTGACAAACTTTCTGGCCTTTCCGCACGTCTCTATGTTAAAGGTTCACTTTAACACGTATATGATCTGTGAGTGCGGTTGTAATTGTGGGTCTGTTTTTAGCTGTTCCCCTGTCACACAGTAATTACGGGCCTGTACAGGTGAAGGAGAGGCTGAGGTCGGAGTGCCGCTGCCTGGGGTGTCTTTGGTGGGCGGGGGGCTAAGTGAGAGCCGCTGTGACACAAAGAATAGAGCAGAGAATTGGGCGCTCTGTGTGATTGGCAGTAATTGTGTGTACTCTAATTGTGTGCGTGTGTATTCGGAGTATGATTGGCGTGGGCGTGCATGTGTGTGCGCGAGTGTAACTTCGTGATGCCCGCTGCGGTGGCTCGGAGGGCTGCTGCAGGTTTGATTCCCAGCGCCACTTTGTGTCAGGCTTACCGCCGAGCCAAAAGTAATCGAGCTTTTTGAAAGAGGCTCTAGAAACGCCTCCCACCATTCTATTTTCAATCTGGGCTTTTAGTGCCACAGGCAGAATAAAGCGCCGGCATCAGTCACCTGGATGGGCGCTAAAGACCAATCAGCTGACAAGCTTTGACTGTCTGTATGTCACCAAAGCAATAAGCTGATTGCAGACCTGCTGCACCAGCTACTTTTGACCTGTTAAATAGATTTAAAACTATTCACAAAGAATTGTCCTGGCCATAACATTTATTTAATACAATTTGACAGACAGTTTAACTTTGCATACCTCGGGTCTCATTTCATAGTGAACCTCTTTTTGCTACAGTGGCACATCCATTTTGATCTGAGCTGCACTGATAGAGTACAGCAGATGCAGGTTAAAATAGCCATCCATCTGAGTGCAGAATATGTTAAGTCCTGCCTGTGTAATGAGAAGCGTTGGGACCAGTTGATCGGGGGCCTGTAGTTGGTTTCAGCTCCTCATTCTCCTCCTCGTGTTGATCCCTGCTGCTCTATCCCACTCTCCATCATGTCTCCTTTTCCCCTGTACCCTCCAACACCATCTCTTGCTCTTCATTGTGTGTCCACTTCCCCTACGGTAACACTCTCACCCCCGAGACCCACACACACAGTAGCACACACTGCTACACAATGCTGGGGGCTCGGGCTGAAGCCTAATTTCCCCTGTGTTCTCCCTAACCTGGAATATCTGACATTGTGACACCACAAAGAAGGGAAACATGTGATTGCTAACTTTTACAGTCAATATTTTTCCACAAAATCAGGGCCTTTTAGACGTATGGTCTACTATATAGTGCTTTGTAATAAACCTGCTTTGCACGAAGGTGTGAACAATACAAGTCAATGACTTATGTTAACAAATTATATCCTACTCGCCAACTAATATACTGTATATATTTTTATTTTGACCAGAAAACCCTAATTAAAATCTATACTAGTAATTATACACCTGAGGTGCACTGTCTGACGTGCCCTGAACTTTCAGATTAACAAAGTTTAGCAACAGTAGATGCATATTTGCCTTCTTCATTAGTGCGCTGCCATCATTGAGTATTCCTATTGTAAGCCAGCGCATTATACAGTAGTTTAGTCTCTCCATCTGTCCAGCTGTCTGTAACTCTCTGTAAAGGGCTGCAGACCGCCCTGGATTGCACACTAAAGTTTGGACAAATGGTTGTTCAATCGATAGCTTCCCACCAGCAATATTTGGTATCAATGCATGTCCTCCTCATTACCGCAGCAGGCTGCCCTCTCCATGGACCTGAATAATTCATCCACACAAACAGGCGGCTAACACACACACACACACACAGACACACACACACACACACACACAGCTCCACACAGAAGCGGGCATCAGAGCAGGAGCTGGCCTGTGGCTGCCTCTGTCCATGCCTTTGGCCCCTCCTTCGTCTCTCTCTCTTTCTCTCCTGGTGCTCTTTAGCCCAGGGCCTTAGCAGACGTGTTCCTGTGTATTCTATTTAAACCTGTAAAAGTGGCCCGGATGTAGAGTTGCATCCCTCAGCACTTCTCCTGCTGTGGTTTTTATTTCAGCTTCTAATAATAACCTTTAGATGAGACCACACTTTGTAAAACCACATTTCTTCTTAATGACTTCCTCAGATTACAACATCGCTTCCTGGTTCAGACGCTATTAGTTGGTGAATAAATGGCTCACCTGTAGAATGGGCCAAAAACATTTGTATTGCTTTTTCCCCTTTATGTTTTCTACAGCTGAATGAGCCCAGGTTGTTAATTCCTTCCTTTTTAGACCTAAGGCAAAGTCCAGAAACCATAGACTATAGACTTTCTCTGGTAAAATGGCTTTTCAGTGATGTTCTTTAGTTGGATTTTGGTTCACTTTAAGCCATGCAACTTTATTAATGCCGCTTGAATCATAAAGTTTAACAGCCACGTGTTGTTGTAGCGGTTGGGCACTTAATGTCGTCGGGTAGTGCTTTGCAATGGCTTTGCTTTTGCACGGTGTGGGTGGTGCCGGGGCTGCGGGATAACATGTACACCATTCTGTCTTAATTACACACCACCTTACATGTTATATAACTCGGCCTACACCTTTGCGCTTGCTTTAGTATTTTCCACCATAGTATAATGATGCTATCCTGCAGCTCTTTGACAGAACCGTGTCTGGCTGAAAGACAGAATCCCCCGTCCGCACGAGTACATGGCGTCCAGTGTAGTGTGGGACGACTTGAAGCAAACTGGAGGAGGAAGCAACCTCTAAGGGCCGAGCCCGAGCGGACCAGAGTCAGCAGCTCACCTTAGACAAGACACAGGACACGCCTATGAGGGTAGAGAGAGAGTCACATATTTTAGCCAGAAAAGATAGATTGATTTATATAGGGCCATAACTGGTTGAATTAAATTAATGTTATTAATTAATATCTAACTTGCAAGGAAGAAAGTCTCACAACTATAAAAACTACTTGGCAAGCTTCTTATCCACTAGCCCGGTAGTCTGACTTTTTCTGATCGTTTTGGAGTTATTTGTGAATGCCTTTATGATAGCCACACTGTAACGGACAGGTACCCGGTTAGATTCCCGAGTGTAGTTTTCTCTGCAGAGTTTGCATGTTCTTCCTGTGCCGAAAGAGTCCCATCAACTACACAACAGCACACCATAGTCTATAATGATTTTGAACATTACTTTTGATGCAGTGGTGAAAAGTAACAAAGAACAAAATAAAAGTACTGTACTTAAGTAAAATTGTAGGTACTTTTTACTGTAACTTGACTGCACTCAGGAATCTGTACTTTCTACCCCACTGCATTTTTGAAAAAGACTTTACTCAGGGTTTGAGGAGTTATTTTTAGCACTTTCATGGTGGCAGTCTGTGTAAAGGTTTTGCAAACAATAATATATACATTCTATTCACTCAAATAATTAATTCCCTTTGCAATTTTTAAACAAAGATCAGCACAATTCTTCAATCACAAAATGCAATGCTTTAAAAGTTCTCTTTATCTGTGTGAAATACTTTTTACTCTTAAAGTAACTGGTACTTGGTAACTTGGGACTCTATATGCCTCTTTTCCTCATTCGCACACACCAGGCTGCGTACACTGGTGAATGGGTGAATGGTTCCTTGATGTAAAGCGCTTCAAAAGCCTTGAAGGTAGAACAAAATTCACCATTTCGCTGTGACCATTTCCTTTCTCTCCTCATCTGTTGCTATAGCGCAGTGTGTACCTGACTTGTTGCTAAGCGCTTGCCGGTCGGCATTGAGCCTCTTCAGTATGTGCAGCAGAAGCGTTCACTCAGAGCTGAATCCAGATGAGACGCTCCTGTTTGCATGTATGTATGTTTGTGCGCGTCGGAGGGTGAGCGAGCCCCCGGGCGCTACGTCCTCAGCGGTCGGCTAACGGGGCGCAGTGCGACCCTCAGCCCGGCCCTGATGGATGTGCCCGCTGCAAGTGTGCGTGTGTCTCGTTAGCAGGAAGCAGGAGGGAGGCGTGGGACCCCTGCAGTCCCTGCCCTGGGACACGCTCCGGTCCCAGCACCTGGACTGTCCACACACACTCACACAAACATGCAGATGCAGACTCCAGACACTGCTCTTCTTCCTCTGCTTCTCTTTCACCCTCACCTCTGCTTTGTGGCTGCTGCATCCACGGGCCGTACATACAGATCAACTACGCTTTATTAGTGATGTTTAAGTAATGATGAGTTACATGTAAGTCTGTCAAGATTAGAATATTATTGTTCAATTGTATCCGCAAAGAAATCATACCGTAATCGTGAGAAACGTAGGCGGCAATAATGAGTCATTTCAAATCAAATTATACTCCAAAAATGTCAATCTACATGTGAAGTACTTTTTATGTCTTATGTTTATGTGACCTGTTGATTTCATAAAGCTAGTGAGGTATGTGGATTTATTAGACTTGTGAAAGAAAGTAAATTAATTAAAGATGTTATTTCTGTCTTTTGTGAATAATCATAAATCTGTGATCGTTCTTCTCCAGTAATTGTAACACTACATTTAAAATAAACCTTTAAAAGGAAAACCTTTTATAAAGCTTTTTTTCAAACAAATAATGAGCTGCAATAGATAAATGATATAGAAGAATTAATGACCTATTTGACCATCTATCGTAGAACAAAAAAAAGACAAAACCTTTGTTTGTTTTAAAAGAAAAAGTACCGGTACATGCGATAAATATTGAGTCCTAATATACTTTTTCCAGATATAATTTATTCTAAGTCGATATAGTTATTATTACACACGTCCAGAGTCTGTTTGCACTGAGCAATAAAGGGCTAAATACAAGATATATAAGCAAATGGCCAATATCACAATAAACCTCTGACTGATAATCATTCTAATCTTGACGTTAGCCATATCTCAAGTGAGAAGGCAAAGCGAGACGAGATGGTAATTTAAACTATTTCTCAAACTAGAATCGGCAAACACAATTAGTCGTGTTCACTCCGCTTTTTCTAATTTATGCGCACGGAGTTGAAAAGCCGTTTCAATGTTTCAGAGTTGATGTTCAGAGGAGTGTGAAAGTGCTGCGTCCCATTGTCAAGGACACCTTTAATTACAACAGCAGGGATCCTCCTCGTGCGGGTGTCATAGTGCTCCCCACTTAATGTCAACTAATGAAATCGTCTGGTTTTGATTGAAAATTGTACATATTTTGTTAACATTTGATGACGAACTGATTATATTTTCCTGTAATAATATCAAAGGTGTCTGGACGGACCTACATAAAACAAGTAGCTATTGGCAATATTGAACAAAACAAATATATTTTTAACCACGATAACAATAGTCGGACCAATTAAATTCAATAGAAATGTGTTAAACATGTCTTAACGCATTTGCTGGGGTTTAATTATTGAATAAATGTGAAAAATGAATCTTATAAGTGCAGAAACATCAGCTTGTGCCCTCGTTTGAAGGTTTACAACATAACTTTGACCATTTTGTAGCATTTTTAATCACAAACAACATACTAGATATTCAAATGTCGGTTAAAACAAAACGACATTTGCAAAATTATCTACATTTGATTAATTACCTACATTTAAGCCTCATCATTATACATCGCTTTGAATCCGGCCTGCTCCAGCGGCTTCTAAATACACAGTGTGATGGTGACGAGTTGAACGGCAAATGCGGAAAAAGAAGTAGTTTTAATAAGTTTTCAAATGAATATATTTTCAACCACGATAACAATAGTCGGACCAATTAAATTCAATAGAAATGTGTTATACGTGTCTTTTAACGCATTTGCTGAGGTTTAATTATCGGATAAATGTGAAAAATGAATCTTTGAAGTGCAGAAACATCAGCTTGTGCCCTCGTTTGAAGGTTTACAACATAACATTTACCTTTTTATAGCATTTTTAATCACAACATACTAAATATTCAAATGTCGGTTAAAACAAAACGACATTCGCAAAATGATCTACATTCGATTAATTGCCCACCTCTAACATTTAAGCCTCATCATTATACATCGCTTTGAATCCGGCCTGCTCCAGCGGCTGCTAAATACACAGTGTGATGGTGACGAGTCGAACGGCAAAGAAATAGTTTTAACAAGTTTTCAAATGAATATATTTTCTGTGTAAAGGCATAATCATTCCCGTGCCAATCTACGGTGCAGTAGTCCTGGTTGGAGGCGGAGGTTGGGGGTTTATGAGTTGGCAGGCCGCACGCTGAATGGGTGGACACCTATGGGGACCCTCGCAGTCAGAGAGAGCAGCTGTGTGGCCAGTGGACTGTTACTGTAGTTCTTTGTTTAGCTCTGGCTCAGCTCCACCGCTCCCCGCCTCCTCCCATTTTTGATTTCTTTCACACTCGTTCTTTATACACGTTCAGCGCCGGTTTTTGTTCAAGTCATTTCATAAAAGAGTTTGCCCGCTGCAGGAAGACTGTGTGTGACTGAATTGAAAAGCAAACAGCATTGATACAAAAAGAAAAAAAACTATTGTGAATATCTCTATCTGCAAGTTTTTCAAATAAATTGATACTGATGCACGTGGAAATCATTTAAAAATGTGCAATACTTTTGGTTTTGAGGTCAAGGTGATGCTGCTGCACTAAAGATTTACACTAGATACACCTTACATACAAAGTATAATATATATATATATATATATATATATATATATATATATATATATATACACAATATTTAAAGGTGAATGTAATTAGACACATGGGACGATATTGATATTTTTAGTTAGTCAATAGTTATCATGGCCAAAGCTAATTGTGATTAAGGATAATATTACAACAATTATTAATCTCTGAATGTTATGGATATTCATTAATATTATGGATAAGTTCAATCAATAAAAATCAATATAGCTGTCTTAACTTTTAAAACAATGGTCTAGATGAGAAAATCATGTAGGAGAAAATGGGAAATATGGGAATTAGATTTGTCCCATCCCAAAAGGTAAAACATTTGAATATGTTGTAAAGATTGTTAGAAAAGCTAAACAATAACACAAGGTATATTCTGGGATAGACGATTCCAAAAACCAAAAACTCAAATCCTCACGTCTGTCTCGATCACGTTGCTTTATCTTAATGCATCTATACATTGTCTTAATGCATCTATACATTGTCTTAATGCATCTATACATTGTCTTAATGCATCTATACATTGTCTTAATGCATCTATACATTGTCTTGATGCATCTATACATTGTCTTTAGTCTTAAATAGTCTTGTGTGTCCCGGTCCTTCTTTGTCTGTCCGTGCTGTGGCCGTCTGTGATGTGAGCGCATGAAAGAAAGCATCTTCAGTCACCACGGCCATCAGGCTAATTACAGCAGCTTAAGTGCTTTACCCACGCTCATCACACACTGTCAAAATACACCACTGAGCGGCTGAGAGTGCGCGCGTTTATCTTTAAAGAGCATGAAAGAATCCGGTCCACAGCCCAGCCGGGTTTTATCCTGCTGCTGTTTGTGCAGAATACACTCCTCTCGTGATCGTGGGAGGGGCCCGGACACTTGATGATCACAGGACGTCAGTGCATTTATCTCTCGTTTTTCTTTTTTAAATCCTCTTTTTATTGTTGTTTTTTTGGACATTTACAAAAAGAAAAAGAAAATTCAAGTCATTTCAGCCCAGTCGCCACCATCTCTCTCATCCATTCTGCACATTCTGAGAGTATCCATCCAACATTTCCATTGTTGGAGTTTTACATCCGAGATACATTGTTTTAAAGTCAAATGGAAGACATGTCTGCCATTTTCTGTATTTATGAATATTAGAGTAACACATAATAGTGATGAGCCACTTGACAGCCACAGCTTCGCTAATACGTCCCTGTGAATAATGTGCACTTTGACATGACGACCGTTCATTTCTTATATGTACTTATAAGTTATTGTCATCCTGTGCAATGCAATGGTCACATAATATTGAAACTTGTCCTTTACCTAGTGTTTGTCTCGTTCACTTCTGTTTCTGCAAAGTTTAGTGATAGTTGCACCAAAATTGTACGCCTCCTTGCATAAAACCTAAGAAAAAAAGTGTATTATTCCCCGTATTTGCATTGTATGTATAGGCCTACCTGTGCTTGATTGGCGTTTTGCTTGCAATGCCTTTAATAAAATGCGGTTAGCGTGTTTATGTGCTCCCACACCACTGCTTATCGCCAAGAAAGCTGTAACTAATGTACTAATTGAGTTTAAGAACAGCATAACGAGGAACAAGGCATGAAAGTGTGCTCTCCTTGTCCCGACACATTTTTCAATTAGCTTTGGTCGGTGTAAGCAAGTTTTAAAGCTGCTCTTGAATAAATTGAGAGTGCAAGACAAAGTTGGCCCCTGTGACCTTCTTAATGTGGCGCGAGTAGGACGGTGATGTATGCCGGGACCGTCTGGAAACAGTGGAGTCAGTGCGAAACCCAGGAATGTACGTAGTCAAAGAAAATAACAAGTCCGCTGGTAAAAAAAGTGGCAGCAGGGGCCCGGGACAGTGAGGGGTGGAGGTCCCGGGCGAAGCCATTATTGCTCTCCTGTCAGAAGCAGCTGTCTCTTTTTCTGTGTTTTCCCATTAACCACAAGGCGCACCAACATGGGTTCTCCAAAGGTCAAAGATTGTCGTCAGCACGGAGTTCTACTTGGATTCTTAAAAAACTGAAAGATGGATCGCTGCATCTACAGAGACGACATGGACTTGGCGAGTGTCTGATGACTAAATTAAATGGGCGTTCTATCTATTAAACGAGGCATTTTGAAACGTATACGCAGCAGAGGGCCACAAACAACCTGACTATGTCGGATTATTACTTATTAAAGTGAAGTTTTGCATTTGATATTGTTTTGACGAGCCTCCACACCTTTAATAACACTTGGAACATTAATATTAGGTTGGTATAACATCACAATGCAACTAAATACAAAAATACAACTTTTTGTTGTTTGGACCAACCGCAGGAAGCCGGAGGGCCAACAGAAATTAGTCTGAGGGCCGCATTTGGCCCCTGGGCCGTAGTTTGGACATGCCTGGTCCAAGTCTCCGGTGACATATTTACATCATACGTAAAAGTCTTGACACGCTGCCTGTGATTATCCATCTGTAACTTGCATCGTAACTAAACTCGCGCTAATTCCTCGATCCCAGAAACAAGAACAAGCCGGGCGCTATTGTGAAAAGGGCCTTTTGTAGTCACTCCGCCATACTGTTGCCGTGACAACCGAGTGCTGACCGCCTTAGTACTGTAAGTTTTTGTTTAACACCACTACATTATGTTCCGCCGTGTGAGCCGGACCGCCTCGCTAACAGCACATTTCCCGATTCATATGATAAAGCCTTGTGTTTTCTCTTGATCTGCTTTACCTTGGAACAGCCGCCTCCTCCTTCCCCCCCCCGCTCGCTCCCTCACCCCCTCTGTGCTCTCAGTGGTCCTCCTGCCTCTCCTCGTCTCTCCATCCCTCCCACTGAGAGCAAATCCCTCTTTTCCGAGGTAGGAGTGCCCCGGCTCAGATTTGGGCCCCCCACACGCTCCCTTCATCAGGCCCCCTCCGGTCCTCCCTCCAGTCCTCCGTCCCACCTTCGCCTTTTCTGATGCTAAATTATGCCTCTGCCTCGCACGCTGCCTCCTCCAGTCGTTTTACATTTACATTTAAATGTTTTGCAATGAGCAGATGTTCTTATCTGGCGTGACTCACCAAGATAATCTGTACATCTTGTATCACCTGCCCAACAAGCACCCGACTTGATGAATGAACAAGAGGCGAGACATTAGCCGGCTGTTTGTAAGTTCTGGGAGACGTGGAGCGGAGATGAACTGGTCATGAAAAGACAGATGCTGTAGAGATGTGTTTCTAGTTTGTAAACAACTGGTCGGTAAATCATTCTACATTTAATATGAGATTGGGCCTTAGGTTACTTTGTACAGGAATTATTAGGGATGTAGGGATTATCAAAGGGTCCACAATATTGTATACCAGTACTATAATATGCATATTGGCCGTAATATCCTGTCATTCTTATTCAGTCATTAATTTGTTTTTTTAAAGTGTTACAATCCATGTTACGTTAAGAACCTACTCCGTGAACAGCCTGTTGAAATGATAAAAATGAATATATATATATATATTTTTTAATAGTTGGCACGTTCTTACTCTGTCTGACTAAGGGTCTACAATTGTTTTGGGCTCTACAAACACTGAAAATCTGAAGGCCCATTAAAAGTTGTGCAGTAAAGTTTATATTAGGGTTTAGTCAACATTTGAAGATGTGTTTTCTGCAGCTCTGGACCTGGTGCTGTTGTGAGGCAGTGGGACTATCTAGTCTGAATTTTACAGTCCCGGACTGAACTTTATTTCCAATGAATTTCTGGAAATTTTCTGAGTGTCATGTTGTCAAACAAGTCCTCACGGAGTTTGTATTTAATAGATCCATGAGTATCACGCTGTTCTTCAGCAGAGCTACTGTTCATCATCTTTTTTCCTCCTTTTGCACTCGTCGTCTTGGCGAAATAAAACCAAATCTGGGACTTGAGAGCAGCGGGTTTTTGCTGTGTGGAAAGTGTAGCTCAAACAGCGGCTCTGATGGTGACGCAGACACACAATCATGGGATATGAAGTCATCTTCGTTTTTCCGCTGAAGTGAACTCAGAAGAATTAGTATTTTTGATGCAAATTAATGCCTTTAATATCCTGAGCAGACGACAACGATATCGCGGCAATTTTGCATATTGTTATATTGCGATATTGCTAATATTGCTGCATCTCTACTTGTTATATTTTTTCAGGTACATAAGTATCATCATTTACATTTTGTTAATTGAAAATTGCAATTTCGATCTAAAACAGCTTAGTAATAGAAACGGGGTCCTTTGACTTCCTGTTCAAAGCGGCAGAACTACTGGGACGTCCAAATTAGTTAGTACTGTTTATTGTTCATTTACTTCCACATTACTTGACAAAATAATCCTATATGAGATGTTTTCAGAAGCGTGTCAGTGTGGCATTAAAAGAACCCAGACTTCTCTTTCGTCTTGCCCTGTTAATGTAGATGAAGCGGCATAAGTTTCTTTGTGGCTCCGTCCTCAGCGCCGCACCTCTGCCCACATCCTTTCCATTTTCCATCCGGTTTGACTTTTTTTTTTTGTTTTTGCGGGGAGCGGGGAGTCGGTCAATCATTAGGCCTCTTTTCACTTTCCTCTTTTCTTTATTCCGTCTCTGCGGCCCTTCTACCTGCCTCCGCCGCCTCCCCTCTGATGGACCTGTCGGTGGGAAGGAGGGGGAGTAAGAGATCAGGAGAACGGGCGTGCAGAGGAGGTCCCTGGGGGAGTTCGGCGGCACACTGCGGGCGCGCGCCATTAGAAGTTTAAATACGGCTGCCGACCTACCGCCTTTCATGTCTTTGTGCTTAGTGTTTCTGTAACAACTCTGGACTGTCGTCGTGGAAAAGATGCTCCACAGTGAGAGGAACTGTGGGCTTGATGTACAGTAAATGGCACGCGTTTGACTTTGATTACACACGAGAATAATGTCATCGTGCGTTTGTCGTTCACGTGAGCCCAGGAGGTGTTCCGTGAGGTTCTACACTAATTTACCATTTACTGTGGTCACAATAGCAGTTGGATTCTGTTTTGCTCTCCTGCTGTCCATATACTGCCAATAGCAATGACTAACAATACTTGGACATCTGCCTAAAATAGAGTGTTAAGCAGAATGATGAAACTATAGATGTAACTATAGATGTTGCTATAAACATCTGATGCTACTTAAAATTAATCTACCGGTACCTACATTTTTACCAATTTGGAAATACAATTTGACATAGTTTACTTACTATACACCCTTCCGCAATTAAAATATTTATTTTATTCTATTTATTCAATGATGGTCTAGCTCTTTTGTTTAGATTGTTGTGGCTTTACGTGACAATGTATTTTATTTACCAGGAAAAGCCCACTGAGGTTTGGAAGGTCATTTTCACACTGGTCCTGGGCCCACTATTTGTATGGCTAGGGAAACTGGAGCATCTTGGCAGAACCCAGCGCAGACACGGGTAGAACATGTAAACTCCACACACACAGGCCGTGAGGCTGAAGTGCGAACCGCTTTGCTGTGTGGAGCGTGCAGGTTTTGAAGAATAAAAGTAAGAAATGCAATGATTTCCGTTAGTTGAGGGATTCCTGGTGGTTTTCTTGGTTGGATGCACAATGACTAAGTAGGTCACTTTGTGCTGACAGCTTCTGGAGTTGCAGTTTGTTTCCTTTAGCTCCGGTGCTATGACAGTGTGTAGGGTGCACATGAGCTGTAGCATGTTCAGCATTTGTTCGAGCAGATTTGAATGTTCCTGTGGTATGCCTGGGAGCATGCATGGCTCTAATATGTTCCCATCTTTGGAGCCTTGTCGGAAGAGCTGCACCCCTCTGAGTGAGCCGGTGGATGGATTACCCATGTGTGGTGAGGAGCAGGCTCCCAGCGCTGGCAGAGCCGGCGTCAGCGTGTTGCTGTGTGAGCGGTGCTTGTGTTGGCCTGCTGTGCTGTGTGTCCAGGGCTGCTGTGGATTAAACAGACTTTGTGTCTCCTGCCTGGAAAACACACCCACACGTCGCACTGTACATACAAAGGGCACGGGCTGGGTGAGCACATAAAAGATGTGTTCTCCTTCGGCGGGAGTCACGGCGTTCACCTGCAGCCCCAGAGTGGACATCGAGTTCAACATGTGCGCTGGGCGGCTCGTATAAACCTACATTCCCCAATTTATTGGTCCTGTGCTCCCGCTGTGCGAGTTGTGTGACTGAGCAGTTAAAGGGTAAGGGAGGGATGCAAAACGGCACCTCTACTATGTTTGGAATAGAGCACCCACACGAACGGCTCCAGTGGCCCCCGTCATTGTCTCGCACCCTCCTCTTCCTCTTTCCTGCTGAGGCTGCTTCCTGTTTCATCTGCCCCTCACATTTTCTACGTGTTTGTTCACTGACAATGTCAATGAAATGTTTCTTTAGCCACACTAGTAGGACACACTAGCGATGGGCTGTTCTTATGTTGTTTGAAAAGGATTTGTTGTAGCCCTAGATACTTTAATCTCATTGTTTTTATCAAAGGCCAGCACATACAAACTCCATGCGTGTGTGTTTGTTAATTACACTACATTATTCCATCACATCAGACCAGCTGTGGTCTTAGATCATGCTGCCAGCCTCCCGTTAGCCGTTCCTCCTGTCTCGCTGCAGGATGTGGGCCCCTGGGTGCTCCCTCCACATTATACACTGTGTGAGTGAGTGTAAGTGTGTTAGTGCTGCTGCAGCTCTGTGGGGCTAGGCCTCTGGGACCAGGCCCCTGCTCTGTTGGACTGGAAACCCTGTCTGCTCAGACAGGACAATGGAACATGAGGGATGTCTAAACAGCCTAAAGCAGCAGGGTTTATTATCTTCACAAATCATAAACATAGAGGAAACATATGGCGGGGTTAGCTCCCTGAAAAACGAATCAATCATAGTCCAGAGATTATATCTAAAAACTTACAAGGATTTTCATTCTTAATTCAGAAAAGTACAAAGTTTACACTTCAACGAAAGGTGGGTGAACATAAATGATCGTTGACCAAAACAATTTAATTTTAGCTATTGCCGCTATTTTTATTTCCCATTTCCTCACATTTCTGCAGCTAATGCTCAGTAGATTTTTTTTTTTACAGTTGTGGCAGAAATGTTTCTCCTGCCAAGTTGGCCATCCCAAATAGTCCTGCTCCTCATCTATTGTTTGTCAGACTCCATGGCACCAGCCGGGCAGAGCAAAAAAAAAAAAAAGTCTAGTTTGATACAATTCAGAAAGTTCTCTATTTACAGTCTATCTACAGGGTTCCCTGGCTAAAAACTTTACCAAGGCACCGCTGCTCACTTCACCTGCTGTCATCTGTCCAAGATGAGAGGGATTCTAAATCACAGTTTGGTCATTGTTTGTTTTGATGGCTTTGCGAGATGCATCGTGCCCTGTCTTGTCTGCCAGTGAGTTCACGGGCTAATCACTACTCATTTAGACAAGTGCGTGTGTGTCTGGATGGAGCAACAGCAGCAGCGGAGGTGATTAAACAATCGCACATTTCCTTCACTCTGGACCCGTCATTATTTTGCTTTTCGCCTCTCATCCAAGCCCCCCTGCATCCTACTATCTGGCTCTCCCCAGCTGCACAACATTAGCAGATAAATGAATTAATAAACCACACACACACACACACGCACGCACGCACACAGCAGTGTTGACAGAGAGACAGAGTGGCCAAGTGTTTTGCTGTCATTAAGAGGGGAACACCAGCTCTCCATCATCATGAACTGTGCCTGATTTATGGCCAGCGATGTGGAGATGCTGGCTGCCTCTATAGATGCTACAGCCTTGTTTACTAAAGCCAGTGAGTGGGAGAGTGAACTCCTGCAGCGTGCCAGATATGGAATCAAGTTAGAATTTGTGTGTGTGTAATAAATTAATAGATAAAAGTAACACTGTCCAGAGTAAATGCGAACCCTAAGTATGCCTTTATCTAAATCTCAGGCATTGTATCATTAAAACAGTGCATCAGTAGTGGTGTGTAAGGCTGTGTAAGCGTGCTTGTGTGGTCAGTGACATGTATGTTGCGGCGCACACAGGCCCACAGGGGCAGGGCCCAGGGAAGACGAGAGGCTGACTGTGTGATGTGTGACAGCTGATTAAGGCGAGGACTGAAGAGCTGACAGAACGTCTCCACGGGCGTCATGGGAGGTCCGACCAGGAGACGCCTGTGCTGCCTGTGAGGGCCAATGAGAGCAGGGCTGCAGGAGGGAGGTAGATTTGTTAAGCGCGGTGTCGCACAGTGCACCTCGCCTTTTGACTCCTGTAATGGGTCGTTTCTTTTCCCTGCGTTTGCACATGGGTCAAGTCTAATTAAGTTGGATTATTTACCTGTTCATGCAACTTCTTCAAGAAAATGTGTTGAACAGAAATCTTGTCAATATTGGTCTGTCACTCGAGGAAAAAAGGATCAGTATTTTACATTTACTAGCCTTGGAATCGTAACAATCATAACCCTGATCATAATTATTATAATGTTAACATTAAAAATAAATGTACACATTCTTTCTATGGCAACTTTTTTTTTTTGGACGGGCAGTATAGTTCTTCATGTCCTCAAGTGACATTTCTTTAGCTTCTTCTGGGATTTAGTAGTTTCTTTCGTAAACTAAACTACAACTCGATCAATTGAAAGAATATTTACTCATAAGACTCATCAATTGGTCAAATATTCATTAGTTACAGCTCGAATTTACATATTGTTACGCATTGGCGACAATCTTAACAATAATAAAAACGCTTGTGCCATGAGTCTCATTCAATCACGTTCACGTTATAAGTGTCTGTTAATAGTCTGCACTGCTGTAAATGTGTTTCTTTTATCAAACGTACGCGACTGGGATGCGGCGACGAGCGACGTCGTGCCAGTGAACTTGGCGTAACGCTGCACTCGGAGCAGAAATGTAAAACAAGGTGGAAGAGGAGAGAGGAAGGTGGCCCGGCGTCCCGCTGCGTATCCTTGAACACTCCGAGGAGCTCTACCCCTCCACTTCCCTCGCGCCGCACGCACACAGTGTCCAAGCGGCTCACGAGGGTGCTGTTGCAATTAAACTGGCGCCGCGTGGAGCCCAGATAGAGAGACGGGGTGAGGGGGGGAGAGAGAGGACTCCACGCCACATGCACATTACCCCTGGAAGACGAGGAGGAGGATGGGGGGAGAGGGAAGGAGCGAGTGGGGGGGGGGGGGGGGGGGGGCGCAGAGGAGGGCACCAGTGAAACGCTGTGATGATGGAGGTAATGATGGAGAAAATGGGCTCAGACGATAGGGCAGTGGCTCCAGCGTGACATAAAATGGTGACGGCGACTGTAAACGTATCAATGCAGATGATTCAACGACGTCGCAGTGTAAATAACGGCGACGGTTTGATGGTTTGATAGAGGTGGGTGTGTAGATGTCAGTTAGGAACACATCTTCTTGATATTCTAACGCTGCAAAATAGTTCAATTTAAGTTTTATTCGCAAATTGCCAGTAGCAAGATCCTTGTGTACTTCTATAACATGGCAGACTTTGTTTCTACCTTTGAAAGTACTCTGGTTAAATGTTATATGTATATAAACTTCAGTTTCGGTTACTATGAACTTTAAAACATTATGTCATTCATATTTGTAAGCAGTCATAGTTCGTGTCAGGCCTATACTTGTCGTGATGGGATGACGTGAATGAATGACTGGGTGGAGTCAAGATTTACAATGTAGGTCAATCAAAAGAAGTAAATGGAACATGATTGTACTGCGAGTGTGACACAAAGACCATTTCTACCCTAAACATTACGTAGTAGGATGCGGCTGTACCATGAGCTGTACAGCCAAGTCTTGAATTGTAGTCGATTTCTAATTGTTCCTTTTGACTTCTGCTTCAATCAATGTACACACGGCAGCCCGTTACTGTGACGCAGCGCCATCACCTCCCCCGCTGTGATTGGCTCTTTAATTAGCCCCTAACAAGAGCCTTCAGGAAGCGAGCGTGCTGATTGGACATCTTATCATTGTTAATTAGCTCAATTAAGTCATTAGGAGGGTCCTCATCTCAGTTTCCTGGGGCCGCGCAGGTAGTGCCCCCACCCGTCCTGCCATTGTGTGAGCGAGTGTCGGAAACGTGCTGAAAGAAGCCAGAGGAAGTTTCTGTGGAGTTATTTTTGCGGCAAAGAAAAGCCACAAACTCATTTAAAGTACAGTGTAAACCGTTTCATGGTGGATAAAAATACAGCTTTGTTTTTTTCTTCTCACTGTTCTCAGTTTACACCAACAACACATTTATTTTTCATTCAGGGCTTGTCAATAGTGTCTCTATATTGTATTATTGTTACATAACATTAACTGGTGAAAATAGTGTTTATTTTACCATTAGTATTATCTTAATGCTAGCTGTTGTTATTTTATCTTATTTTATCTTTATCTTTATTTATTTTTCCCCTCCATTCCTTATTAAGAAATGAGAGGGTTTGTCTATAGGAGTTTTTGTTTATTAGTTTTGTTTATAAGAGTTCTTCTATTAAGATAAGATCAGATAAGATGATCCTTTATTGTCCACACATGGGGAAATTTCATTGTTGCAACGCAGGTAGATACAGAGGAAAAGGACATATAACTTATAGGAAGTTTAAAAAAAACAACAACAAAAAAAAACAACTCTTAATAGAAAAACTCTTAACAAAAAATCTTATAAACAAAAACTCCTATATTAAGAGTGTTTTTAAACTTCCTATAACTTATTTGTCCTTTTCCTCTGTATCTACCTGCGTTGCAACAATGAAATTTCCCCATGTGTGGACAATAAAGGAATATCTTATCTTTTTTCAGTTCCGTGAAGCCAGTTAGGAATAGTAACACATTAGGCACCGTGAATTAAAGAAAATTGATGAAGATTTTGCCGTTATTTGTTCAGTCTCAACAATCGTTTTAATCGTTTAATGTTTTTTCTCACAATATCGTAACACTACCATTTGATATCGATATCGTGACACCTCTAGCTCTCTGCGTGTACAAGAATCCCGGCGTTTGTTCATTCAACAGTGCGTTCTCACTCTCGTGTTTACGTGACCCATGCATTACATTAACACTGGTTCACATTAACTGGAGCGCACAGTGACGAGTATAACGGGCTAATTTGTAGGTTCACAGCAGCTGGAGTCACAGACACCGCTCAACGCACATACATGGTACTAATCACCTCTGCAGTGGCCCATGCCTGACCAAACATCTCCTCATGGCTCACTTCATAGCGCAGAGCACACTGTTGCGCCTCCTTTGTCGCCTCCTTTTGTCAGTACGGTCTATTGTTGTGTGTTCAGCGCCGATCAACATCAAAATAACATCTGTCAACTCCTGTTTGGAATTCACCTGACAGGCGCAGCTGATGTCTGGGCACTCCAAAAACGCTCCACCTATCGCACCCAAAAAAAAAAATACCACACAGGCGAAGTGTTTGGCCCTTCGGAGCACATCTGGGCCTGGAGCGCTCTCCTCAGAGCACATAGGAGGTTTTTTTTAAAGAGCAAAACATGCACACCTGGTTACTGTATGGAAAACATACAAAAAATGAAAAAATACACAATTATTTATCTGTGTCTGACTAAAAATACAGCATGCTTTTCTCAGATGTCCAATAAGTGTTTTCATTTGGGATTTGTTTCATTGATTGATATAAGATAAGATAAGATATTCCTTTATTGTCCACACATGGGGAAATTTCATTGTTGCAACACAGGTAGATACAGAGGAAAAGGACATAACTTATAGAAGAACTCTATAAATCTATAAACAAAACTCTTATAAACAAAAACTCCTATAGAGAAAACCTCTAATTTCTTAATAAGGAATGGAGGGGAAAATAAAGATAAAATAAAAATAATAAAATAAAATAAAAACAGCTAGCGTAAGACAAGATAGACTAATAATGGTAAAATAAACACTCTATTTTATTTATTTTAAAAAGAAACCAGATACAAACGTTACTTACATTTGGTTTATGTTTTAGACTAGAGCTTGACCTAAAAATACTTAATTTTGCTTCTAAAATTGTTAGTGTATACATTATTTACGATTATATTGTGACCTGAATAATCATGATTATCGATTAACCTAATAATCTTGACATTCTTAGTGACAGCAGATGTATGTTTAATAACCAGCTCATGTTTAATCAATGAATCCAACTTTGGACCTGAAATCCTCTAACAATTTATTGTATATATAGCTCTGTATATATAGTACTTTCATGAGCCAATGAGATTATATGTGTTGTCTTATGTGTGTAGAGTAGAGTAGAGTTAAATAAATCCACCACTAAATATAAGATTTGATATTTCTTCAACTTATTTACATCCATTTTCAGGCTTTATGCTTTAAGACTTATTTCCATGGTAATTTTGCAGCATCAGTCAGTCTTACGCAATTACTGCACTGTCTGCTCAGTTTTGCTTCATAAATCCAGTGAATCCTCCCATGATTCGTCTTGAGCTCGGAGTTGATCGAGGAGCGTGGCTTTCAGAGGAGTAAGAGAGACTGGCAGATCTGATGAAGACGAGTGAAGAGAGCGGCTGATGGCGGAAGGACGGCACCGCGGAGACAATGAAACAATGCCTCCTAACCAGAGCGCTGACATATCTCTGTGTGTGTACCAGTGTGTAAGCCTGTATTAATATTGATTTAGCATTCTGGCAGGGGGTCTTTGAACCTCACTTTCCCTACTCCGGTCCCCGGGGACGGATGGTAGACTGCGGCTCACACACGCACGAGAAGTGGTGTCAGATGAAATTAATGGCATAACCTAAAGCCTTGACAGAGGGGAAAGAATGGCCGTGTTTTTCGGTTGCGTTCGCGCGCGTGTGTGTGAAGTTGACGAGTGAAAGAAGAGGGCTAAACTGCCATTCCCAGTAGTGCCTCTGCTCTGCATGTGAACTCTGAAGTAGAAGTGGAGGACTTCTCAGACGCGCTCTTGTCTACGCGAGTGCGGGCGACGTGCACGGGAGAGCGCTCGGCAAGACGGAGCTCTAATCCAAGCGCTGCTGTCATGTACTTCCTATTAACCGCCTCCTGCTCGTTTGACACGAGAGACGTTGTGATATGAGCCTAATGAGGCGGACCGTTTTGAGCTAATGTCGGGTGCTTGGATTGTTAAAGGTGCGCTGGCTTTTTCCGTCGGAGGGTTCGCCACCTGCTTTGACTCATATCTCCGTGGGAAAAGCGGGTGACGCCACTTTACAGGTTTGATCTGTGCAGAGGCGACCACGCTCACAGAAAGAATGCGTGTTTTTCGAGATATATTTGAGCAAGTAGAACGCCTGTTATTGAATTGACGAATACATTTAATGCCGTATTGTGCATTGACATGTCCGTGGAGACAGACAGGAGGCAGAAAGTCTTGAATAGTGCAGCAAAAATCCTGCAAAGAATGGTATGTAATGGGCAAATCCGTGTTGTGAACTGTAAAAACAACTGGGTAGAGCGCACCCTGCAGGCTCATGGAGGATTTAACAGGCTTTTGCCGCTCTTGGCCGGAGACGTTAGTGGAAAATGAGGTGCGGGCACTTATAAAACATATTGTCAAGGAGCAAATGGCTGTTCTCTGGTCCATCATGAAATACACGTCATATTTTTTTTAAAAGCTACGTTACACCGGCTGTAGAACTGGACCGTGGACTCTGATACATTTCCACATTGTTTTTTTGTTTGTATTCCCCTCTCTGTCTGTCTTCCTGTCTATCTTTTGGGATTCTCTTTATACGTTGACACAAACACGCACACACATGCGGGTTCCCTCTCTCCAGACATGTATATTTGATTCCCGCCTCAGAATAATTAATAACGTTGTGTTCATTTATTTATCTGTTTGTATTTGAGGCTGACGGTGTGTCTGTGCCATTCTCTGTGTGTGTGTGTGTGTTTGTGTGTGAGGGTAAATGTAGCTGTGTGTGCTTCATCTCTGAAAGGATCATATTTTTTAGACCCAAATCAAATTAGACCAGATCAAAGTGCAAGATATTGTTTATCACAAATATCACCAATCTTGTTATCATTGTAATACTGCGTTATTGTTCATAAGATGTGAAGAAGAAAGTAGTTAAGGCTGCCCCAAATAAATTGTCTGTTTGCTGTAACCCAACCCAACATTTTTCAAGTGGGTCGGACGGTAGGCAAATTCTTATTTTTTTTACGTTGAAGGCAAAAAAAAAAGATCGGAGAGTCGGAGTGACCACCAGGGGTCAGGCTTCAACAGTCCAGGGGTCAGGCTTCAACAGTCCAGGGGTCAGGCTACAACAGTCCAGGGGTCAGGCTTCAACAGTCCAGGGGTCGGGCTTCAACAGTCCAGGGGTCGGGCTTCAACAGTCCAGGGGTCGGGCTTCAACAGTCCAGGGGTCGGGCTTCAACAGTCCAGGGGTCGGGCTTCAACAGTCCAGGGGTCGGGCTTCAACAGTCCAGGGGTCGGGCTTCAACAGTCCAGGGGTCGGGCTTCAACAGTCCAGGGGTCAGGCTTCAACAGTCCAGGGGTCAGGCTTCAACAGTCCAGGGGTCAGGCTTCAACAGTCCAGGGGTCGGGCTTCAACAGTCCAGGGGTCGGGCTTCAACAGTCCAGGGGTCGGGCTTCAACAGTCCAGGGGTCGGGCTTCAACAGTCCAGGGGTCGGGCTTCAACAGTCCAGGGGTCGGGCTTCAACAGTCCAGGGGTCGGGCTTCAACAGTCCAGGGGTCGGGCTTCAACAGTCCAGGGGTCGGGCTTCAACAGTCCAGGGGTCGGGCTTCAACAGTCCAGGGGTCGGGCTTCAACAGTCCAGGGGTCGGGCTTCAACAGTCCGGGGGTCAGGCTTCAACAGTCCGGGGGTCAGGCTTCAACAGTCCGGGGGTCAGGCTTCAACAGTCAAAATCTCACGATTTTAAGATATTTAGCGAAGGCGAGCGGGGGAACATGCGGGGGACACGGGCGCCGCCGTGTTTGTTGTGATGACACTGCTGGGCGTGTTTCAATCCCAGAATGCATTGCGTAAGTCAAATTTAAATCAAGTCACACCGTGATAGAGAGTGACATGTATTATGGACACTTCAGTGGCGCCGACAGTCAAACCAACATGTAAAAGGCAATAAAATTTCCGTTTTGCGCGTTCTGATTCGTTACAGAAGCATGTGGAGGACCGAATATGAAGACACACATGCGTTGCGTAGTATGTTATCAGCCCTCTGGGATGTAAGATTGGTTTACCAGCGTGATAAAAATATTTAACACGACGGTTTAGGAAAGACCGGTCGGTGAGTCGGCGAAATAATTGAAAAATAAGAGATTTTGACGTTTTTTCAACAAAATGTGGATTTTTTTTTTTCAGTCGGCTAATTTCATACCGGGTCAGTCGGGTTACGGCAAACGGACATATTATTTTGCTCAGCCTAATTAGATGTGAACGAGACATCAGATCAGAGTGAATTATTATTACAGTAGAGAACGTATAAGCGTGGGGAAGTTTCAGGCCACCCACTGCACATCGTTCACGTCGCTTCTACCGCTCGGCACGCGCTGTGGATTTGTGCAGGTGGAAGTTTGAAGCGGCACATAGTTTTTTCTGGCTGTGGACCTCACCTGTGCTGGTGATTCAGAGGTGATTGTGCTCCTCCGCCTTCACCTCGCTCCCCTCAGCTGGACAGGCCTTTTCACTCAAACGTTACCTTGATTAGCTGTTCCCGGATCACTCGGAGCCACACTGACCTGAACCCACCGCTCAACGTTCAAACGACTGCACCTCAGAGACCAGCTGAGGGTCTCAACTCAACTTTGGGAGCGTTAATCAGATGTGGAAAGTTTTAATCAAACACATTCATTGACCTATGTGAGTTGATTTGTTTCATTTTTTTCATTTTGGAATAAATTGGCACTTACGTCGTCCTTTTCGGCCTCTATTTGTCACTCAAAACGCTTTACACATTTGTACAATAGCGTAAGCAAGGCAGCCACAGCATCCCAGAAGTGGAAAGTAACGAAGTACAAGAGTAAAAGTACTGTGATGAAGTCAATCTTTTA
>NW_027316389.1:9004577-9039577 GCF_026437365.1 Eucyclogobius newberryi
CCGAATCATCTAAACATCCCTATTGTCTTAACTGCACACATTCATGCTTTAAATTCAAACAGATGTGCAGCACTGTTGAGTTAATTGTCCCAAAAAAAAGAAAAAAGAAAGAACTAATTTGTTTCTAACATCGCTATAAATCTGATTCAAAACCACCTGTAATAAAAAGCGGGGTCCCTGTGCTGTAATTAATTAGGCCTTGCCCCTTACCCGCCATAAAAGGCTTTTTTATAACTCCACGTAGTCGTCTGCTATAGTTCGAGGCGGCGAGCGGCTAGATTAACAGACATGGGCGTAGCGTTGATGTGCGTCGGGGGGGCTGTAGCGCTGCTTTACATATGTACACAGATGTGAGAGAGGAGAGGTACCAGGTTAGGGGAGGGGGGGGGACCACACTTGAGTTTTTAATGTTATCCTTGTGTGTGAGAGCACGTGTGTTTTTGATGGTTTATTCACACACAGTGATTAGGCTTATTCCCCCTTGGCCACTTTCAAGCTTTCAATTAAGATTCTAAACACAAATATAGCCTGCATTCATTACACTCATCTCTGCTAACGAGCTAAAAAGAGGTGTGTTCATGTGTGCGTGTGCCGCCTCCTCGCTCCTCTTTGCTTATATGAGGAAGCGGAGACTCCCAGTTTTGCCGTGCACATTCAGAGAGGTGATGTGCGCTCCTCTGCTGTTTGAATATTAATTAAAGTCTCATTACGTATAGTGTTACAAGAGGTACGTGTCGGCGCGCTCATCGTTTTTCGGTTAAGGGCCCTCCAGATGACGGTCTGAGGCACTCGTGTCCCGGCGATGATCTGACAGCAGGGCGACCTGTCAGTCAACGCTCAATTGTCTGCATACGTTTGTTTGTCTTTTTCGATTGCTTTGTCGTAATTGCTTTCCCTTTGTCTCCTTGTGTGTTACCGTGTGATTACTAGGGCTCTAATTTTCAGTTGATGGATGGGTTAATGATTTTGAGTCGACCACATTTTTATTGACTCATCGACTAGTTATTATTTAATTGGGAACTACATGCACAGCCGCAGAAAGGAGAAGGCGTGGAGTCCGTTATCTGTGACTGAACAGTTGGATCTACCTCTCGTCATTTCTGCATGAGATCCTAATAATTTTGTGATTGTTCAATATTGCGATTTTTGATTAATAGCCGTCTTTCCTTAGTAATTCATTGATCAACACTCTTGTAATGGATGTGTGCATGCTAACCTTGAATGGACGTTCTAAAGGACTTTGCTTGATGTCTTTCCTTTTTAGCAACTGTTCAGCACAAATAAAATATCAGCCTGTACTGGAGTGTTAAGGACGAGAGCCGATACACCAAAAATGGCAAATATTGGTCCCATATGCCTAGCCAGCAGATACATAGTAATGCAATTGTCTTGTATGTACTTTTTCTTCAAGATATTCTAGTTTTGCACAAAATGTTAATTCTGTGCATTATTAACCCAGTTCTAAATGACATTTGATGGGTCGCTGAGTTGTAAATCATTAAGGCAATTGGTTAAATGCGATGGTTCTTGATCACTTTAGGAATTTAAATGAAATGCCTGACTCTGTATTGTATCCATAGCGTTACACTGTGATACATTGACTTCTCCTCAGCTCCGCGATGGAGACACTAATGATGCCTGAGCCATTTGTGCGTGGAAGTGAGGAGGCTTTTGGCTTCCACCGGCCGGAGCGCTCCAGCTTCCCACTGTTATGTAATCTGATCGGGAAAATCCAAGCTGCTCTAGCCACATTCAGACGGGCCCTATCCAAAACACACATCCATGACACGAATATGCTCAATTTGTGCCTTCCTGTCATTATAGGCAGCAACACAAACTGCTTATCGCCATATGCTGTCCGGCTCTGCCAATAATGTGTGAGCGCGCAAGAATGAGGCACAATCTCACTGGAAGCATTTATTAAAAGATCTTGTCCCAAAAGGAGAGCAACCAATTGTAAGGAGGAATGCAATTAGAGGGCCATAAGTCTTAAGAGCTTGATATTATAGGCAAAAGTAAGAGTAAGAATTATGTTTCTGCCTTTATTGGGACTTTCAACTATTTGTCCCTCTGTTATTCTTGATCAAAATTCTTGGATATTGACCAAAAAACCTTTGTATATTGCAAACTATTTATGATATTCGCACGTGTCGTACAGTAACTCAAATGCACCCTCAGTTTGGTTCAACACCGCAAACGGCCCAGTTGTGTTTTGCATTCTGCCAATAGTAAGCTGATGTTTCTTCAACACAAAGGAGAAGGCTTTGTTCTGCTGTAGGTAAAAGTCTAGCCAAGTCTCCTGAATGTACCAGCACACAGTGAGATGTGGACTAAACAAATGAGAGAAATGTGAACAATTACCTCTGAGCCAGTGATGGAAATGGAGGGAAAATGAAGGCTGGGAGAGGGGCGGGTTAGTGTGTATGTGTGGGTGTTGGGTGCCCACGGGACCCCAGCACTGCAGCATTCTTCAGCCTGTGAGGGTGAGGAGAGGTGGGGCCACTCCTGGGACCCCTCCAGCACTGCACCAGGCTGTCTGTGTACTGTGTGTGTGTACTCTGAAGCCCCCTCGCTACCAGCGGGTCAAGCTCGCCCCCCCACCACCTCTGGTTGCCATGGAAACACACCTTGAGCAAGCCCCCCAGAGAGACTCACACACACACACACACGCGCTCCTCTCTCTCCATCCACCTCCTTTCTCGGCCTCTGTTGCTCTGTCCATCCCAAACACCCCCCAGCGCTGCATGCTTTTTTGCCTCCCCTGCTCTCCATGGGTTCCTCGCTGTCCCGGCCATCAATCGCCTGGCTCGGTTTGACTGCATGGGCACCTCGGGGAGCACACAAACAGATGGAGGAGTGGGGGCTGGGGCGCACCCAAAGGATCCCACAGTCAAGACAGGAAGTGGTTAAAGATTGTATATAATAATAGGCAACGGCTCAAAGAGAAGAGTGTTTTTACTGTTCAGCTGCATGTTGCACCACTTTGTGATGAGGTTTGTGTGTTTGCTGCAAGGCTAGTGCCACCTGGTCCTCTCCTTTAGCCAATTAGCACAGAGGTGGCACACACACCAGAGACGACGAGGGTGAGACTGTAATACTGAGCATTCTGTTGTTCTGCACATACCCACAGTTGTACATGACAATAGCTTTGTCATTTGTTAACTAGGGAGATTTAAACATTAACATTAAAATATCTGTTATATTGTTTGTAACATCATTCTATGTACACTTCAGAGGTCAGACAAAGCTTTATCCTTTGAACTAGAGGAACCCTGGTTCTGTCCTTCATGGACATGGCCCGAGGCCTAAAATTCAGCTTTTGTAATGTACTTTTCACACATGACCATTGGTTCCCCCATTGCCAACAGTTGGCATGGCAACTAGTCAATTGCAAGCACAGCTGGATCAGGCCTTTGACTAATCAGGTTGGTAAAAATATTCGTACTGTAGGAGTTTTATTTGCCTTTGTTTAACCAGGACACGGACAAACTCCACACAGAAAGGCCCCAATCCGCCCGGGAATCGAACTCAGGACCTTCTTGCTGTGAGGCGAGAGCGCGTCATCGTGCCACCACTATTTAGTTAGAGTGAATTAGAGGCGTCTGACAAAAAAGTAACTTTAAATGTGGGACTTGTTGGAATAGTCAATACTCCTGTAGTATGTGTTCGATCATCACTTCTGTGGAATTACTGGGGTAAATTAATGTTGCCACAAAGTGATAAATTCAGTAGAAGTGATTTTTGTAGTGCAGTCACAAAGTTGGAGTCCTAACCTTCACCCCTCCTCCGGCTCTGTGACTTTCTCTCATCCCACTCTCCCCTGTGTTCTGTGTCCCAGCGCCGGCCTCCCAGGGATGTGCGTGCTCACTGGTGTGCACGTGTGTGTGTGTGTGTGTGTGTGTGTGTGTGTGTGTGCACGTGTGTGTGTGCTGCTGGATCAAATGCACTCTGAGACAAAGCACAGCGGCGGGACGCTTGGCGACTGTCATCTCACTGTGTCTCTCACACACGTGCACGCTCACACACGTGCACGCTCACACACGTGCACGCTCACACACGTGCACGCTCACACACGTGCACGCTCACACTCGTGCACTCTCGCACATGCACTGGGCCTCAGAGGGAGACGGCACACAGAGACAGCAGTCCCCACATACACTGATCAAAACAGTGTATTTGTCAGAAAAGAGAAGTCTTTCATGGGACACGGGCGAGGAGGCCCCTCTCCATGCCCTTGTGCCGGACAGCCCAATTATCTCTCTGCACCTCACTGTGTCCCTTTTAGCTCCTCTGTCGACCTGCGCTCTCATCACTCTACCTATTTGACTGAATGTCTATGGTGAGAGACAGAGTATGGGTCAGTAATTAGAACCTTTTAATGACATAACACCAAAACATACCATACCCTCGTCAGGAGCGGCAACTCTTTACAGACACATCAAGACATTCTGAGCCATAAAGAGTTCTACTTAGACCAAACAGGAAAAGTAAACAGTTGAGTTGGAATAGTGTCAATTTACATTTCTTTGATTTCTCACATGTCCCCAGCAATTGACCGGTCCTTCAAGCTGGAGAAACCTGTCACCACATGATGCGTCTGTATGCAGTGTGGGCTGTTGTTTTAACAGCTAATTGACAGCTACATACTACACATGTGTGAGTCTTTGTGCGCACTGATAATAGGCGTAGTATTCTCCACATATAGAGGTGCCTGTACAGCCTCTGTGTGGGAGGAAGACCTGTGTGATAGCGTTAGTACTACTGAGGGCAGGAGCTTTAAGGTGCCTTCTGCTGAGACCCCCAGCACACACTGAAGCGTAGGCACTACTTTTACTCCCTTTTTACTTTAGCTATTGTTCTGTTTTGTTTCTATACGTCAAAGCTGCACATTTCTGTCGAATTTGTAGCTGATTGAAAGTGCGTGTCTTCAGGTGAGGCTGATTTGCATTCGATTCATAAGTTAGAAAAAGCTGCAGTGCCCACAAAGTCTCTCCACGGGTCAGAGTCCACAGGAGTCTCCCCGGCTGTTTCAATCTCCAGCCCAATGATAATGACGCTCTATCTGTCCCTGTGTGTGATGGACACACTGGCGCCCCGCCACACACAGCCTTTGAGCATCGTGTGTGTTCATGGACCGGCTCTATTTGGGCACTGGGACCATCTCCTGGCACCCTCCCCCACGGCTGTGGGGCTGGGATTAGGGCACCCTTGTGACGGCCTTTGAAGAGTGCGATTGTGATCTGTGTGTGTATTAGTGAGTTTGTGTCATAGATGTATGATTGAAGACATTATTAACTACAACACCCTGTGGCTCTGCAGCTGAACTTCACCAGCCCCAGATAAGTGACAATAGAGCCAGGCTGGATCCCCTCACAAGGGTGCCTGTTTAGGGCTAAAGAATTCTGTATGAAAATCAGAATAAAAGCATACATATAGAATAAAATGCCACCAAGTGTTACGCGGGTGCTATTTTACAGATTGTGAGACTTCTGTGGCCAAAATAGCTGGTTTGCTGTAGTTTTGTGTTTTTGAATCTCCCCATGCGGTCCCAGATTGGCCCACAGATGACACCATCTGATGTCCCTGGGCAGTTCCAGTGTGTGCTGCCCCCTGTGGTGTGTGCGGGGCATTGGGGGCAACGGTCATGTATGGTACAGTAGTGATAAGGACAAATGGCTGGGGCCTGAACACCACATGATGTGAGTTTTAAACGCCCACCTTTCATCTGGTCCATCACTGGGGGGCACTGATGTCACCCGCACCTCCTCAAAATGGATACATATGCCCACACATAAGATCGATTAGCAAATAAGATGATGGTATCATTTTCACTGCAAAAAAATAATCATAATAATTGAAAGGAACAATATAACAATTATTTCACCCGTAATGGTTAAAAGGCTGTCCCTGTACTGCATTGCAAACCTTGTAACTGTATTTTGGCATTCTGTTATTCTGTAATTATTTTAGTTTGTATCTTTATTATCGGTGTGGATGTTATCTAGCTCCTTCTCCTCTTGGTGTTAAGAAAGTTAGAACATGTTAAAATTTGAAAAGACTGTTCTCAAAGATAAATTGCAGCTGTAGAGGTAAAGCTATTAATGTATATCTAATGTAGCACTGCCTGATGTGAGGAATGGAGGGCTTAGTGCAGTGGGGAGGGCAGATAACGAGGACAGAGGGGGGCTGAAGGTGTCCTTAGGAAGTCTAAATCATCGCCGCCCCGGTGGGGAGGACAGGCAATTACCAGGCGGGACAGACAGCCACTCAGGGGCGTTAGCAGTGTACCATAAGTTAACATCTGATGCAACCTGTACATGGGAATGAGAAATCTTATTTTTAATCTTAATTATACAAAATGTATTGCAATTGTCTTCATAACCAACCTGGTATGCCTCCAGAGAGCTGCTTTTGGAAAAGTCGTTTTCTGCACACATTAATATTGCTTCTTTGTTCTGTGGGAAGAAAAAATAAATAAAATAAAACAATATGTTGCAAATTATGCAAGCTGGCTTTACCATTCATCATTAATCAGTTTGTCCCACATGATTAATGTCTGAAATCTAATATAGTATTTTTATATATTCTCTTGTGTGCAATGTTTTTTGTTTTTTCTTACTCTACAGTGGAAAACCTATAATTTTACAGATTGTGTTGATGTAATGAGAAGGATTTCAATCAAAAATACTTTTATACAGTGCTGTCCTTTACTTAATTTACACTGACCCACCGCTGGGAGCCCGTTTGAAAGGCCCACACCTGTCGGCTTGTGCTTGACCATTTCACCTCTTTATAACCACTTAAACTCTCGCACATAATGTTGATTTTGTTAATGCTTGTCGCCTGTTTTGTGATGTAGCCCAATCTCAAACGTGTCTGTCTCTCATTTGCAGAGGAGGGCATCAATCACGAGTGCAAGCTGTGTAACCAGATGTTTGACTCACCTGCCAAGTTGCTGTGCCACCTGATAGAGCACAGCTTCGAAGGCATGGGAGGTACCTTCAAGTGTCCCGTCTGCTTCACAGGTGAGCCACTTCCTCAAGGACGGATCATCGCGCACGTGTCCACACATTTAACATTAACCTGCTCAGGGTTTGGGGAGGTTCCGTTTCCAGTCCCAGTCACATTCCACATCTAAGTCCATAAGTGAAGTAGTGAGAATGTCGTCATGTCAGATGTTATGATGATTGTGAGAAGAAGCGTTAGACAATTTTATGATTATTTATGACAGCCAAACAACAGTAAAATCCTTATTCTTTCTTCACTGTGTACTACAGAGCTGGGTCGAGTAGACACAAGTGTTATTCAAGAGTATGGTTACTTCAAGATAATGGTACAGAAGTAAAAGTACAAAGTAGTGGCTCAAGAAGTGTAAAAAGATATTTTGAAAATCAACTTCTCAAATAAGAGTGATTGTAAGAGCGTCTGATTCATTATTTAAAATTATTGTAATTTCAAGTACAAAATATTTATAAGTCATAAAATGTGGTATTTCCAACGGATAGACACAAAAATGTGAAAAAGTAAATCATATCTGAAGGAGCGGGGCAAGAAAAACAAATGTTGGGAAGAATAACTAAACTTTTTACTCAAGTACTTTTACTTCAGACAGCACGGTGTCCAAAAACTACTTTCATTCATGCATTCATCTTCTACCGCTTGTTCCCTTTCCGGGTCGTGGGTGACTGGAGCCTATCCCAGTGACTTTGGGCCTTAGGCGGGGCACACCCTGGACAGTGGCCAACTTGTCGCAGGGACAACACAGAGACATAGACATTACAGACAGTTCACTCTCGCATACGTTCACTAGGGCCAATTTAGAGTCACCAATTTCACCTCACACATGCATGTGTTTGGACGGTGGGAGGAGCCGGAGAACCCACGGTAACACGGGGAGAACATGCAGACTCCACCCAGAGAGATCATGTGATGTTGGTCTGTTAACAGTGACTCAATTCAATGTAATCAAAGAAATATGTAATATTTGTAATGTCATTTCTCAATTGACCATAAAATCAAACGTTCTGAATCATAAAATAACACATCACATACACATTGAATGACAAACCGCACCAGGTACTCACCATGTCATGTTAGTGTTTCCAGGGGCAACACTGGTCTGAAAACCACTCTTTTAAAATGTTTTGGCAAAAGGTGTACTGCTCTAAAAAGTTGGCAAACAATAGCAGCAGGAAGCCACTGCACACGGCACTGCAACACCAGTTTGTCGAGCTTTATACATTGGAAACTCACCAGAGACATTATGGAGAATGTTGGATGAGCGCATTAGGCCTGTAGCATTTAGACTTGTGCAGTGCCACACACAAAGTCTCCACCTCTCTCCAGCTCCATCCTGCACCCTCTCTTCATCTGTCACCCCCTCTCGGAGGCTTCTGTGGTGTACCTACCCCCAGGTACACAGTAAGCACTTTAAACTTTAACTCTATTCCTTGGTGGCTTATGAATTAGTAAGATGGGCACCACTCCTATGGGCAAACTTAATAATTCAACACATACACATAGCCCTGAAAAAACAAAGTTTACTGAAACAAAAGGGAAGGGAGAGTGTAGAAACAACATGGTGGTAAAAACGGGTGGATAATTGATAAATATCACTCCCTTTGAAGTGTATAAAGTGTTTTTTCCTTGTTGTTGACTGCGTACATGCTTATTAGTTCATTTGTCTCCATATACGTACACACATACAGTACATGCAAATAGTATTTTTAGGATACCACACTATTTATTTGACAAAAAAGGTCCTAATGAGATTGATACTAATGAGAAAGGGACGCATTTCAGACATAACGACGAGCATAAATGACAGTTAACAGTGTGGCGTCTACGTAGTCTTTTAGTGGTTGATTCAAAGCTGTCTGTAATAATCACTGACCTTGTGATTGTGTGTTTCAGTGTTTGTACAGGCCAACAAGCTCCAGCAGCACATCTTTGCAGTGCACGGCCAGGAAGACAAGATCTACGACTGTTCGCAGTGTCCTCAGAAGTTCTTTTTTCAGACTGAGCTACAGGTACGCTCTCACTCCTCCTCAACAATGTGTGTTTGACTCCACGTCCATCATTTATCACGTTATCGCACAGGTGGATCCATGGTAAATCTGGCCGTTACGTTGTCATTTGTGTGTCGTTTTGTCCACTTGTCTCTGTCTTTGAAACTCCTGTAAAAGTCTGTTTCCTCTCTCCTTCTCTTCGCCGCTTTGTTTGCATCCTTCCATCTCTCCTCATGAGGTCCTGGTAGGGTTCTGGCAGCCGTTGTGTCATTACGGCGCAGACACATTTGTGTGTAGGAGAGAGGGTATAAGTCACCCCAGAGTGGGTCGTGAGCCAGCTGTGGCCAGGTCTGTGCCTCTGCCCTCTGCTTCCTGCCATTCGGCTCACAGAATATTTGTGTTGACATGTAATAGGACTAAGCACATATGAAGTTGTACTGAGGAAATTGCAATACATTTCCAGATTGTCAAACTGTTCAGAACGATTGGACTGACTTTAATAGTGCACCGCAGATCCAAAGTGACCTCTGAACTATGTGCTTGGGCCTCAGAATGACACAACCACGACCATGGACACAATACATGGATACTTAGAGCATACTGGAGCAGATGGACCAAAGAAACGGATACAAACTAAACCAATGATCCAAGACTGGGCTGACAATAGAAATTAGACAAATCATTTGCACCAAATTAGAACATTAACATAATTATTTGACAGACTTTGGACTAAATAGGGCAAATGCTTAGGTCCATGTTGTAGAGGTCTTATCCTTCCTATGTTTGTAGATATATATGTAGGGTTTGTACTTGCTAGTCAAAATGCGTCCCTAGAATTAGAAGCAGTTTAAGGTCAAATCTAATGTTGAAGTTTAGGATCGGAGGCAAAGGAAAGACGAACTTTCAAAAGCTGAAAACGATTTAGTTATTGTCAAATTTGGCCAAGCCGGCACAGAGGAACAGTGTGATATTCGAAGAGGAAAAACACAGATGAATGATAGCGGTGATGATTCGGAGGGGCCTCACTCGTGCAGCGTCCACTCTCACAAAGTGGCAGTGATGTGTGGCTGGAGGTGCTGGGCATATGGCCGGCCAGTCCATTTAGCAGCAGGGCGACCGCTGGACCCTGTCGGTTAATGTCCACACACAAACAACACACGGCTGCCCTCGGCCTCTGTGCACCTCTGCATACACACTTATCACCATTTGACTTCAGCGCCGTCGTCTTTGGCCCGGTCACATTGTAGTCATCAAGTGCAAAGGTCTCTGGCAAAGTATCACCTACTTCCAGGCAAATACGGGCGGTAACGCAACCTTGAGGAGTAGGAGTGTTATTGCAGCACAAAGCATTAAAATAGCATAGGGTAGCAACCATGATACTCGCAAATTAATTCTGTCTCTAAAGAAAAAATGCAATTCATTTGATATCCCATATGTTTGGCTTATATGGCTTGTCACAATCAGTACCAACTTGAACTATTGCTCAAAAAATCGTGATATTTTCTTATTCCACATCATCTTCCTGATAATATTCGCAAGAAGCTGATCCCATGAGACCGCGCCAAGGTTTTTTTTGTGTGCTTTAACCGCTTGAACTGAAAAGCTGCGCTCTCATTGGGTCAGATAAGTATAATTCTGTTGTTTTCATTCTCAGCTAAGTCGAGCCCTGTTCAACTTCCCGCTCCCCCAGCTCCTTGTACTCCTCCTCTCGGCTGCTGTGCGTGCGCCTTTATCCATCTTGTAGCTTTTGGTTTTGGTGTGTGTGTGTGTGTGTTGGGGGGGGGTGGTGCTGTTTCTGACCTGCCACGGCTCTTTTGTCCCACGGGAGCGCTCTCTAAGTGGGCTAGACAGAAAGGCTGACTTGGGGAGATGGAGGGCTACAAGCACAGAGGTTAATGCCACTGCTAGCTGTTAGCGCGTGTATGTGTGCCGCCGACGTGCCAGAGAACGCGAAATAGGCTAATTTGTATGTGTGTGTGCAATTTAATGAGGTGCCGATGGATGAAGAAGGCAGTTTGGCCAGTTAGAAAAGGCTTTGGCCTCTTTGAGCTCCTCGGAGGGCCTATGATGTCCTGCTCACTCACTCACGCACCCAAGGGCCAGCTCCACGCGGACACGTCGCTGCATCATCCGCTCGCCCCAAATGGCCCCGTTCGACTGCTCTACCTTTATGCAGTTCCGGTCTGGCTAACAACAAGATCACAACTTTAGCATCTTATCTTATCTTATCTTAACACCTGCAAAGAATACATCCACATTTGTATTTCATTCACATCTTTCAGTTTGAAATGCATTTGTTTCAAAGAGTCAACATTTTATCTATAATGATATGCTTTCTCTAATCACATAGCCACACATTCATGCAGGAAAAGTGGCTGGATTGTTTTGCCCAAAGGCGCCAAATTAGTTATACACACTTCTCCCCATCGTGGCCTCAAACAGTACACTTTTTTCACTTGTAAGCATCTATATTTATTTCTATACGGACTGACCATGTGTTTATAATCCACCAGCCAAACGCACAGAACTCGGAGACGAAACCGGTGACCACACGGATATCGATCTGTGTAGAGAAAATACAGAGCGCTACGACAGTATTATGAGGAATGTGGGTTGACTCTTTAGTGAGGAAAGGAGGAGTCACCTTGCTCATAGATTGAGTTTCTTCGTTGTAACTTAATTGTTTCCTCAGACCATTCTCACCCTCATTCCAAGTCCCTGCAAATTGCTGCGACCACGTCTTCTCCCGCTCCTATCGGCCGGGTTTCCTGCGCTTCGTGTCTCTCCCTCCCCGTCTCCCCCAGACTCCCCCCGTCTGTCCCAGAAGAAGCAGCCCCTATGCATATTTAAGCCCCTCTCCTCTCTTCCTCTCTCCGTGGCTCTCCCCAGTGCCCCATAAATAGTGCAGACGTAAGCTGGTAAATAAGACATGTTTTGCAGTGTGTAAATAAGAGATGCTGTGGCCCTGATCAGTGCCATCCTTCTGGATCTCTTTCTCACAGACTTCACACACCACTTTTCACATTCTCTCTGTTTCATTTGACTTCTTCCCCCCCATTTACTGCGGGCTTATTTTACTGGACAAAAACATATTTCAACTTACTGTAATCATTTATTGCCATGTCCATTTTGTCATTTCTTATTGTTTTGTCATTTGTTAATATGTACATTTTGTAAGTTTTATGTGTTGTAATCAGGGCTGCATTTTAATATCACTGTCCAAACAATGATGGGACACATTTTTATATTTCATTCAGGCAATTGTTTGTCTTGTTGCATTCCTCTTGAGCGTCTTACACTTCTTATCATCGTTCTCTCCATCCTCGCTCCTGTACGCCTCCTGAATCACCCCTTTCTTCTTTGACTTGTACTCCTGTATTGCTACACCATTTCCTTTAGCACGGATAAATATTTAAAGAGCACTCGACGCCCGGATTGTTGGTTGGACGGATGAAATGGTAGAGGCGATGGGGTTTGTTTACTTGTGTGTTGCGTCTGGTTCCCGGGATTGCACCCTCTCCGCTCGTCCCTGCGGTCCTGAATATGTGAGACTGTGTCATGGAATCAGACATACACCGATGCTATTCCTTAACACATTGAGAACACAATTCAACTTAGAGTATGAAACGACACAGAAACATCAGACATTTGTGTGGCATGCATGGGAGAAAACGCGGGGACTGTGTCAGCCAAGCCGTTGTAAGGAGCCTGGCTGACCCTCCTGCGTCTCACCCCCGCGTCTCACACCGTTTTTTCCCATGCTGGTTGGTTTTATTAGATATTCTGGAATAGGCGGGTCACATTTCTCATTGGTCAGCCTCACATCAAGGCACTTGGTATTTTTCCGTAGAGATAAAGCCTGCAAGGGGGGTGCAACTCCCCCCCCCCTGGGGCAACATTCTTTGGCCCATCTTTACGACCCCTTCACAAATGCAGTTTGTCACACACCCGTTCTTCTCTTAGACTAATGATGCAGATAAAATATCACTATTTTGCAGATAAAATACATCACAGAAATATACTCTTATATTCACATTTTATCACAGACTGTGAGACGCAAACGCAACCACAATAACGCCAAGTATAAAAAACCATGGGCCCAGGATAGAAATGACAAAATCAAGCTTTGTTTGGTTAGTTTCCAATTTAGTGTGAAAGTTGGAACATTTTGAATTGGAAGTATCACTGGGGATTCGCTGTTTTTTTTTTTTTTTTTTTTTTTTAATATCTAATTATGATTCACTAATTTTGATACTTTATTTAATTTTTTTTAGAGATTAGCTCCACAAACAAAATAGTTTTATGTTGCACCTTAACACCGGGACAAGTTCCTATGTTTGCCAAGTGTTTTTTAATGGCAATAAAACTTTTCTGATTCTGAAACTTGCCATAATTAAACGGCTTAAACGCCTTTTAATCAGAATCTAAAGAGTTATTGTTATTGTCAGTGAACAAAATTCACAAACTAGGAACTTAGTTGTAACATAAAACAATTATTAACTGTAAAATATAAACTATGATAAAAAAATAAGGCAAGCATAAAAAATTAGACTTTGACTCATTATATATGCAAAATCACATCTTTGAGGTGGATTAATGACACCACTTTCTGAAGCTAGTTTAAAATGTATTTTCTTTGCGTTTGTGCTGACAGAGAAGACGTTGAACTTTGCACCAGTTTTTGTTTCATGTGAAGAAGCCCAGTAATGACAGAGCTATGAACCATAAGCCAGTACAAAACATCTACAGTCTGACATTTAAACATAAGCATAAAATCAGGCAATTTCAAAATGTTGATGTCAAGTGAACACAACCTGTTGACGTCTTCTGCTTCTTTACAGCGCAATTCACACACAAAACGGCGTCACCAACAATATTCTATTAAGCGTTCCTTCTCCCAGAGTCCCACCTTTAAACCTCCACAGAACGGCTTTGCTTTTTGGGCTGGGGAGCTTTGTTTGGTCTGCGCCGCGTTGGTAGTTCGTCTGTGAATAACGTTGTCTTTGTCTGAATCTATATCCCTCTGAATGAATTATGGAAAGGTGTGGATGTGGCCAGACTGCCGATCGCTTTATTTCATCTGTTTTTGTGCGCGCGCCAGTCTTTTGTCAAGTTTCCGCGGCTCAATCTAAAGCACATATCCCCTGATTAGGTGAGAATTTGATCCGTAGATCCCTGTGGCGTTCTGGGGGAGCATGCACGGCCGCCCCAATGCGCACTGGGAGATTCAGTGTTATTAGAACGGGGACCTAGGATGCGCTCACACACATTTGGGCTTCTAAATCCCCCCGACTTGAAGGCTTGTGCAACAGGGGACGGAGAGAGAGGAAGAAGATTCATAACAAAGAAGAGGTGAAGACACGGTGCAAGCTGATGCTATTAGCACTAGCACTTTTGTACGGCTGTGGTTTCCGTGGTGAGGTTAGGGACGGCTTGAGACGCACTGGATCGGCCGTCCACCGCAATTCACACCAAATTTGCAGGACAATAAACACAATATTTCATACAAGAATAGGCTGCGTTCACATGACATCACAACATCCTTGAATCCCTCGAGTTTTAGCTGGAGACAAGTCGGTATTCTTTGGTGGAATTTGCTGTTTGAGGTTGCAGATTTGTTGACCTGGTTTATGGTATATTATGGTTGATATACTGTATCTGTGGTGCCATTATTCAACCACAAAGACGTGATCGTCGTTGTCCATGAGATTAATACAAGTTTGCGGTTCCAATCCATAACAAACACTTTTCCCATTTCTTGCATTTCTTCATCCAATTGTAGAAGTAGTTTAACATCCGTGTATTTGTGTCGTACATGTGGTTGTGCGATGATAAGAAGGCCATACAAACAGATTTATCTACACGCTGTATACAATTAAGTGTGTGGTGTTGTTTTTTTCCCCAGAGTAAATGGATCTTGTACTTTCACTGCAGGCGCTCCAACCTGTTGCTAAAGTGCAGAATATTAAAATAGCAATTGATGTTTGTTTGAAGTAAACTAGTGGCAACTAAATGTGCGCATGTAAGTTATACATCCTGATCTACTTTACGTTCACCTGTGATATTGTACATTTCACTTGTGATTAGATGCGTTCTGGTTGGTAAAATCAGAACAGAATGGTCGATGTGGCGTGTGAATGGCTCTGTCTGTGCTCGTACTGTCCTTTAGTCTTGGCAGATGTTTTTGTCTGACCACCTGAGGAAAAATTGCATACAAATTGCATCTGTGGCTCTTAACACTGTTGGGATTTTTGCGGTCTTTGGTGTGTCACACTGTGAATGCAAAGCACATTATCTTCATGTGGGGTTTAAATAAAAGAAAGAAAATCTCAATATGGATCAGCTAATCATCCGCAAATATTCCATTTGTTAGGCTGTTTTCACCTGAGCGTATTTGCTGCTCCGCTTTGAGAAAACCTTAGCAAAAAACACACGCTGCGGCTCGGTGAGGACCAAGAAGACAAGTTTAAAAGTAGTTTGATTTTGTTTTGATGCACAAAGAGAACTGATGGACACATTCTATGACAATAGTTTATACACCACTGTATCTAGTCTATGTTTATTCTTTATCAAAGTGTAGGTGTTATTAATCTCCAGAATGGATCAATTCTGGACAGTAAATGTAGTAAGCCTAAAATATGGAAATGAAGCATATCTGTCATCATTGTATCTGTCACCAATCATCATGACGGATGATATGCTGCTACAGAAACTAACCCTAACCCTAACCCTTCCCAATAAACCCTTTTCTATGTGTACAAACATGAGCTGCTACAAATACAAAGCCAAATTAAATGCATTATTACTAAGTTAATATGTATAATTGGCTATAGAAATGACTTATTTGATGCTCTAGAACTCAAATCTTATCATAATACAAAAAACAACAGCAAAAAGTGATGTACTACTGCAAAGAAAGTATAGCCCCAAAACATCTTGTTGTAGCTCTCATTTATTGAATGATAAGTCGATAATATAATGTAGTAATTATCCTGACTTATGCTTGTTAGTATATCACTTATTTTTTACTCATGGTATAAATCCCATTGCACCTTGGCACAGTTGACTGAACGGTTGGCACAGATGATGAGCACATGCACAAATATACAAATACACACGTTGAGAATGTAAACACAGGCATTAAAATGCAGCTGGGGTTTAGTCGCTCACAAATAAATTCAGAGACATGATCCGTCTATTGCACATATGAGCTGAGAATGTATCCGCCTCTCCATGTCACTGTCATATTATCACACACCCAAACCCTGCTGGTCCCCTGGAGCCTGCTCTTCTTTAATACCACGCACCTATACACGCAGTATGAGGCGCAGGATTATCATAAACATGATTAGAAACGTGGGAATAAATGCTTGCAGGTTATAGTAGATCTGAACACTGAAGTGGCTTGTGTTCATATTTTAGTATTACATTGTTATACAAATCACTACCTTTTTTTTTTTTTCTCCAGAAGAATGGCTCACACTTATTTTAATTGAGTTAAACTTTGTAGAACTGTGTCCAGCAGGGCTCGTGTTAGAATGTGGTTGAAAAGTGCCGTTTGTGGCGACCTGTGTGTCCTTCACGCTGAGAGTGAATCCAGGGCCTGTTTACTGATCCGGACCAGGCCGTTTGGGCCAGTAACGACAGGAGAGGGGAAGTCCCCACAGGAGAGCCACCAAACAGGACATGCTCCAAGAGGAAGCCTGCTGCACGGCCCATTGACTTACAGTTAGAGACACATACATTACAGTGATTTTTAAATATCTTTGGAAATATTTTAAAATCACATGCAAAACTCAGAGAAAAGTGTGTGCTGCAGAAATACAGTAACTGCACAGAAACTTCTGCCTGTTACGTCTGTATATATAATGCTCTATGTATATATAATGTTCTATGTATATATATAATGCTCTATGTATATATAATGCTCTATAATCTCTTATAGTCATACCTGTAGTTTTAGTGTCGTATCTTGACATGTTTCGCAGGAGTGTGACGTCACAGGAAGGCTACCGAAATATACCATACTAAAAATGCTGGTCTGACTTTAAGAAATCGATAAGACTATAAAGCTTAATGAACCTTATTGGAAATATTGAATTAAAAACCCTATAAAAACGTAGCATCATAATTCTTGCAGTTGTCTGTTACAGAATTGAGGCTCACAATAGAATGAAAACTGTTAATGCATTAAGAGAAAACCAGCATGAGGACTGACATGAGACGGGGACCCGGGGCCCGTATAGAGGTGGATGCGTTTATTTTCAACCGTCTTCCGAGGCAGCTTCCTGTCCGGGGTGGGCGGGGCTAAAGACAGGCCAGGGAGCAGAGGAAGAGGTGCTAAGACGGCCCTGCTACAGTCCCACAGACACACACACATGAACCAAGATGTGCTCCCTGTGTTGGAAGAGTGTCGGCCCCGAGCTATAAATAGTCTCCAAGTCAAAGAAGAACACGAGGCGACAAAGGTGATTTTTCATTTGGTGGTAAAAACAGCCGTGGAGAGGGCTCACAAACACACTGGGCCTGGACTATATCCAGTGCCCCCGACACACACGGCTGACAGATGCGGTACCTGGACAAGTCCGGAGATGACTTCAAAGCAGAGGTCCGTCCCGGGTCGTCCTGGGTCCTCCCGGGTATGACATCCTACATGCCATTGTCCTGGAACGTTCTTAGTGTGGGTCAAATTCAACCACAAAATTAACTGGCATTGGATTTTTAGAGTTTTATGCTATTAAATACTGTTAAACATAATATTATTCCCATTTTCTGCTTTTCTTTTAAGATAAGATAAGATATTCCTTTATTGTCCACACATGGGGAAATTCCATTGTTGCAACGCAGGTAGATGCAGAGGAAAAGGACTTTTAAAAGGACTCTTAATAGAAGAACTCTTATGAACAAAACTCTTAACACTCTGACAAAACCTCTCATTTCTTAATAAGAAATGGAGGTGAAAAATAAAGATAAAATAAAATAATAAAATAAAAACAGCTAGCGTAAGACAAGATAATGCTAAAAAGAGCAAATGGGAAGAATGGGAATAGAAAGAGCAAATGGGGAAGCAGGACCTTACTGTTCACCTGCAACACCTGCCATACAATCCCAGCATGCACTGCCCTCTGCATACTGCCGTGGCAACACACCTGCCTCTGTATGAATGTGTTGACCGCGTGATAACTGACGGTCAGAGGGCCACTGGCACAGATTGGCAGCCTTGCATATGTCAGTCTGCCCCGGGACAGTGTTGTATAAAGACTACATTCCGGCACCTTCAGAGGCGTGTCCTGCTTTTAAACCGTGACACGATAACGAAATAAGAACTGATCATATTTTTCTCATTATAATTATTGGTGGAATAGAAGAGGTGTCGCTGTAGGAAGTCGATACATGTAGAGAAACAGATCAATGTTAAACTTTGAGGCAGGTGTTGCTTTGCCCTTCACACTTTAGGCCTGAATCAGATTTGTCCCTGGTCGTTTCACCCCCTCAGTCCCGGGAGACTCTCGTGTATTCCACTGGATCGTTGTGTGTTGGAGTTCCTGCATTTTTCTTGGCATTTGGTGTCTGTATGCATATGCCGCGAGGTGGGAGTCAGATGCATTCTGGTGCGTGGGTTGGGAGGGGGGCAGTGCGAGGCGTGGGTTATGCGACAGGGCCATATTTCCCCTGGGTCTGGGGCTCTGCAGGCTTTAGCGCCGCTCCCTCTAAGCAGTTTGGGGAAAAAAAACAATGACAGGACCCCGTATCGACCGGTCTGCTCTCTAAGATGGCCTCTTCCAGCCTCTGCATATACAAATGCACGCCATGTCATTTAAATGGACTGCAGAACGTGGCTTTGACCGGCGGTTTCACGGCCTGGCGGGGTGAAACGTGCACTTGGCCGGGGCTAAAATGCAGACGTGTGTGTGCAGAGCAGGCCGTCATGGAAATGTTTGTTTTCATCCACATGACATAAGCTGTCATCAGAATCAGAAGCTGGTGAGTTGTGCATTATACTCTCTATCCATGAGAGAGGATGTCGATGCACTGAAGAACAACTTGGATCTTGTTTGGTTGGAGGATTAAATGAGTTATTTAGTGAAGTAAAGCAAAACACTTAGTAGCAGTATGTCTTTCATAACCTGTTTGTTTCATGTCTGAGCCAGAGCCATCCTCATCTGTTCCACATTAAAGTCTGATTCCTGGAAATCAACGCCTTCACTCTGCTGCGAGGCTTTTATCGCCAAACATCTGCAGCTAATTCATTAGCCACCTCTTTATTTAGTGTAGAGTAGAGCTCTCGCCGAACCAGAACATCACATGTATTAAACGTCCACAGCCTCATCCTCTGCCCCTCAGTCAGCCCTTAATTCTGTAGAATATATCAATTACTCTGCTGTAGAGCCATGTCACACTGCGACACACACTTGGGATCGATCGCTCCACAGCATAATCAATAGCACGCTCCCAAAAACAATGGAAATGAAGACGAGTAAGCAGGAGGTGTCAGAGCGGTGTGTCGCCCTGCCACGGCGCGCTCTCTCCTCTCGCCCATATTCACTGCAGTGCCAAGAGTTCCTCAGGGGACTGTCCATGGCCTCCCTTCATTGCTCCCCCCATCTTTCTCTCCGTCCACAAATCAATACAGCAGCAGTAGGACCCAGCGGCAAAAGCGCACACTCTTCCTCTTGTTTCTTCCAGGTCTTTTGTTAGAGCAGGAAGTCCGAGTTTGAGAAGGCTGACATGTGACCCCGGTGCCAAAGATCACACAGGAGCACAAAAGTGTGGGATGATACAGGCCAGACCTGAGGAAATGTGTTGTGGCTGCTCCAGTCACAGCAGAGGGCACAGAGGAGTGAGGCTGCCCTCTGCTGGCGGTCAAGTCAAGTGCAATGTGATGTCTGAGTCATAGTGATGCATTTATATCTTATACATTTCAGAGCCATAACAATCACAAATTAATGTTAGAATTGGACAATAAAGAAATACATGTTTTCAATTGCATTCATGATAATTCCCTGGAAATTGATTAGAACTAGTACCTGCCAACCCTTAACCCAGCTATTTAACCTGAATCTGAACTTTATATCATGATTTTGATCTGATCTAAGTATTTACCGTGTGTCCTGGGGATTAGATCTTTGTCCCAATAAAGGAGTAAGGTCCCTGTGTTTAAACATATTTTTGTTCCCACAATGTGATAAATACTCGCCACCACAGGCTTTTCTATTTATTCCGGTTAATTAAGTAAAAAGCAAACTTAATATCCAAATACTGAATGGTAGAGGTGGGCGATCTGGACATAAGTGAATATCTTCGTATTTTTTATGTTCAAACATGTCTTTAAATATATTAATTGAGGTTTAATTACCAGAAAACTCAGATTTTCTTTTTAATTTTTATTTTATTCAAAACAACATCACCATTTTGATATATTGCCCACCACTTTCCACATCTTTAACAAGCCGTCATCTTATATTTCAAAACTTTTTACATCACTTTTTACACGTCAACAGCCATGTGAGCGGCAGCAGTGGTGGAAGAATGGCGGGTTTTCTTTCATAATGGGGTCAGCACTCCCCAACGACCGCGGTCTTTCCACTCTGGAGGCTCAAACTCACACACACAGGCACACTCACACACACACACACACGTTCCACTGGCCATGTTCTCTTCTGTGGGTTTAGCCCTGTTTGGTTTGTGTTGAGTCCTTGGCCTTTCCCTTGGACTCTCTGGCCCGGACTGTGAATCCAAGTGACAAACCCGCACTCTCAGACCGGATCAGCCAAACATGGGCCGCACGATAAGGGCCACAGAATGACAAATAAGTATTTATCGAGCCCAAAGCACGTATAATCCCCTCCCTGCTCTGCGTTCATCCCCTCCTTTTTTTTATTCCACTATCCGCTGTTGTTTTTTTGTCCTGTTTTCCCCTCCATATTCCATAGTGGGGCCTATCTGAGAGAGAGAGGGTGATTAATCTGAGAAAGCTGCTTTTAGTGGCGGCGAGGGGCACGGGGGCATTGGGAATTTTGAGGACAAAGCTTGTCTGTTGGGACGATCCAGTCATCCCCACTCTGATACATTCCCTAATCTTCGACATCGTCTGAAACGGACCATTCAGATTATCCTGAGCTTCCACATGGACCGACTGGAGAAATGTGCTGATTGCGATGTTTCCCCCACCACTGACATCTATTCAATTTTTTCATTTTGGAAACAAATTTAAGTTATAATTACGACATTATAGATTGTTTATGGATTTAATACATCTGTTTAGTAGCCTTGACTCATTATGGCGTGAGGCGGACAGAGTTGCATCACTAAAACTAACTTCAAGAACGAGTATAGCTGTAGCAAAGAGTATGCATGAAAAAATGACTCCAAGTACTACATTTTATTAGATTTAATTAGATCAGCCTTTTATACCAAACAAATCCAAAACGATTATGTTAAATTGCAATCCGCATTCTTTGAGCTCTGACCAATCAGAGCGTGCGATGTTGTGCGGTCAAGTGTGTTCGTCGGTGTAGAAAGGAGCAGAGAGACCGCCACGGGTTGGGACGACTATTATTCTCAGTAATTTATGATTTTACAAATTATGATTGGATTATTTGTCTTGAAATATATTCAAGTAGTGAGAGCGTGGCATGTGTCACAAGATAACAGACTGGCTGTGTTTTCAGCGTCTGCATTCATGTGATCTGAGATATTTACAGAACAGTGTTTTTCTGCCAAAAAAATATTGTTTGTTATAACTTTCAAAGCAATTGAAATAATGTTCAATATTTGAACATTTTATAACAAGTCCAACTTTATTGTAAGTATAAGTTAAAGTGATAAAGTGCAGCTGGAGGGTTCGGGGCGAGCGCACTGCAGCACACGTCACATAGTTAACTCCACTTTATAAAACCACCATCAATTCATTTCATAATGTTCACTTATTCTTAAGTGGATATTTCTAGTGACACTGAGTAAAATTAGCAATTTTGTGAGCACTAAAACCAGAACTTTAGATGCCCCCGTTTCACTGTACAGTCATCGCTTCTATGAAAAATGTTTTATTAACAATTATTGACGTTGTGTGTCCTGAAAGTACAATATTTATATATAATCACTTTAATTTCAGCTTTTGATATGAATGATAAAGATGTGACCCCACTTACCCCACTATGGGGCAGGTTGTCACAGCTCTGTGTTTGAACTTTGTAACTCTGGAGAACAAGATGGAATGAAATGACCTGTTGGGACACAGTGGGACAACATGCCTATGTTTCCCCTGCAAGTCATTCCATAAAGTACAATTACCCTCAAAATCGACTTATTTACACTAACGTGATTCTTTTTAATCTGTTGTTTTCCACCCCTGCATATTGGCACGATGAAGCTTTTGTACAATCGCTCATAAAACATTTGAATAGGGCACAACCTCCATAAGTCGGAGCCTTGAAAGAACCTGGTCCTGTTGAGCAGCAGCCTGGAGTCAACCACACTAAGTCTGTCTGTGCTTCTTTATTCCTGCATACTAATGTTCCTTTAGTTCATACCTAGAGAGATTGTATTATCAGTCTCCTTTGAGCTCCATACCACTGCTGTTTTGAATGTTAATTTATATAAAAAAGTGTTTTTGCATTGTGATTATGTATTTATGTGAAGTGCATTGATGCCTTCAGAGAGCATGAGTGTATGTGTCTCTGAGGTATGGAGACTGTCTGCAAAATATTAATCGCAATACAAAAAACACATGGGTTTCACACGTCTGGATAAACAAAAAGGCTTTGGTTTCTCCACAATGTACAAATACTATGAGATAAGTGCAGTCAAATGTTGTGGTCATTGTGTGAATCTTCAGGTCAGAACATGACCTCAGAGCCTGAACGTTCTGGCCCTTTGTCGTCTCTGATCAAGCACATTTGTCCGCTGTGTCCCGCTACATTTCCAAGTGCACCTTATGTTCCAACAACAATGCCACATTTAACTCCACATGGAGCATAGTGTCTGTTCATCCTGTTTGGTGTCTGCCTCCTCCTCCTCTCTTCTCCTCTCTTCTTCGTCAGTGTGTTGTGTGTAAAGTGAACAGGCCTGGCAGTTCTGTGGGAGGCAGTTGTGTTTCACTTCTGTTCTGTTCTATTATTGGGTGGGGGGCGAGTGGAAAGCCCATTATTGTTCTCCTCATGTGTTCTCCCTGTCTGTCTCCTGCAGAACCACACGCTGAGTCAGCACGCGCAGTGAGACCGTGGCCTGGCAGGATCTCTCGGCTCAGCCCGGGGCCCCCGACCTGCGGCCGGCAGGGGACCCCCATCTCCACATCACAGCCAATCAAAGTGTCATTTGCTACTCACATGTAAAACTGTAACGATCGCACCACTGGGTGCGGCTATTAGGAGCAGCAGGGAAAGGAATATTAATGGGATATGCTATTAAATAAAGAAAAAGCTAGAGTGGGTGAGCAAACCAGTGCAAGCTCGATAAAAGAGCATGAAAGGAGTCAAAAAGGTATTGTACGTGCAGTATTTTTTATTGTCCCACCACCTCAGCCCTTGCCATTACCCTCTCCCCCTCCCAGGTTATCTCTTTTATTTTGTTATCAAATGTAAAATGTAAAAAAGCAGAAGAACACTTTTTTGAGAATTTCTTTTACATTGTAGAGGCTTTTCTTTTGTTTTTCTGTTGCTTCTTCTATTCGACCTCATAGACTTTCTTTTCTCCACATTTACCTTTGTTTAAATTTGATACATTTCTTTGTAAGTAGGTACTTGTGCTGTGTTGTGATCGTTTGCCACTTGTATGCTTCAGTTATTTTTTTTTCCCTAAAACTCCTTTTTATGATTACTATATATATTTTTCCTTTTTGTAATTACTATGAAAAAATAAATCAAACAAAATAAAGAGCAGAAAATCGTACAGATGTTTCATTTTTGGATTGGGTTTTCCAGTCTCTATGGGACCTATACTGATTATTGTAAAAATGAATATCTTCCGTTTTCAATGCGTCTGGTCAATGACTGCTTTTTAAATGTGACTTAACCAGATTGCAATAATCTAGTCCAGATGAAAGATTACACGAATAAATACTTGACAAAACAAAAGCTTGGTGTGTGCATTTCTTTGAGACTTAATAATACTGTTTTATTGATGGCCTTTCTTAGTTAATGCAATCGTGTCCTTACAAAACATGAGGCCATATGAATAATGTTTGGTCTTTAAATAAGTATTGCATATTATGCTGGTATGACGTATGGTATTTCACATATAATTATGGATCTATGAGTTTCATAAAAGGAGCATTAACACAATTTAATTTATGTTCCATGAAACTTTGTAAACCTTCCTAATCCTATCACCTGTATTACACTGTATATATATATATATATATATATATATATATATATATATATATATATATATATATATATTACACTGTATATACTCATATGGTCCTGGTTTATTCTCAAATGGCGCATGTTTGGATTTGCATGGCACTGATTCATTTTAAGAAGCTGTTTCATCCACCTGAAGGTCGTTTGCGCACAATCCAACCATCGTAAAGATGAAATAATGTTAAAGAATATAACAGTATATTATTGTTGGCAGTAATGACGCTGGACGTGGAATGACGGCGCGGCAGGTGTCGCTTTAGCCGTAAATAGGTCTGTGTGTCAGCAGCGCTCTGAGTTCCGAGTGCATCGTAGCATCATCTGGTCCTCGGTCCTTCCTCCGCTGATCACACGTCCTCTACCGGCCAGGACACGCACCGAGCCCCGCATCGCATCCCGCCTCATGCATCATTGATGTGCAGCGGCTGAAGCCAAAGCGGGCGCAGCGGGCGCAGCGCGCGGCGGAGCGACTCATGGCGGCGTCGCTTCTCTCCGAGACCGACATCAGGCACCGGTCCATGGCGGAGGAGGATCCGAACGGCAACGAGCACGGGGCGGCTGCGCGCAGCGCGGCTCCTCGGTGGGGTCCACAGCACGCGGGGGCCCGGCAGCTCGCGACACTGTACTCGCCCGGTAAGCGCAGTGTTAACTAACCAGCAGCGCGCGTGTGTCCGGTGGGTACAGCGCGCGTGTGTCCGGCGGGTACAGCGCGTCTGTGTCCAGCGGGTACGGCGCGCGTGTGTCCGGTGGGTACAACGCGCGTGTGTCCGGCGGGTACAGCGCGCGTATGTCCAGCGGGTACAGCGCGCGTGTGTCCGGTGGGTACAGCGCGCGTGTGTCCGGTGGGTACAGCGCGCGTGTGTCCGGCGGGTACAGCGCGCGTGTGTCCGGCGGGTACAACGCGCGTGTGTCCGGCGGGTACAGCGCGCGTGTGTCCGGCGGGTACAGCGCGCGTGTGTCCGGCGGGTACAGCGCGCGTGTGTCCGGCGGGTACAGCGCGCGTGTGTCCGGCGGGTACAGCGCGCGTATGTCCGGCGGGTACAACGCGCGTGTGTCCGGCGGGTACAGCGCGCGTGTGTCCGGCGGGTACAGCGCGCGTGTGTCCGGCGGGTACAGCGCGCGTGTGTCCGGCGGGTACAGCGCGTGTGTCCGGAGGGTACAGCGCGCGTGTGTGTGTCCGGCAGGTACAGCGCGTGTGTCCGGCGGGTACAGCGCGTGTGTCCGGAGGGTACAGCGCGCGTGTGTCCGGAGGGTACAGCGCGCGTGTGTCCGGCAGGTACAGCGCGCGTGTGTCCGGCGGGTACAGCGCGCGTGTGTCCGGCGGGTACAGCGCGCGTGTGTGTGTCCGGCAGGTACAGCGCGTCTGTGTCCACCGGGTACAGCGCGCCTGTGTCCGGCGAGTACAGCGCGCGTGTGTGTGTCCGGCAGGTACAGCGCACGTGTGTCCATGTGCCATCCAGACCACAGAGCAGAGACGTGCGCTGCAGGTGGCTTGTGCTGCAATAGTTTACAAGAGTTAAGAAGCGACGTAAGGTCAGATATTGTGTCATAGTAATAGCTGGACTTTCTCCTGGTCATTCTCCTGGTCATTCTCCTGGTCATTCTCCTGGTCATTCTCCTAATCATTCACCTGATCATTCTCCTGGTCATTCTCCTGGTCATTCTCCTGGTCATTCTCCTGGTCATTCTCCTGATCATTCACCTGGTCATTCTCCTGATCATTCACCTGATCATTCTCCTGGTCATTCTCCTGGTCATTCTCCTGGTCATTCTCCTGGTCATTCTCCTGATCATTCACCTGGTCATTCTCCTGATCATTCACCTGATCATTCTCCTGGTCATTCTCCTGGTCATTCTCCTGGTCATTCACCTGATCATTCTCCTGGTCATTCTCCTGGTCATTCTCCTGGTCATTCTGATCGCGGCTGAGCTCGTCCTGAAGGTTAAAGTTCATCAGGATTTTATCTCCTCCACTTTCTTTTCCATAGCTCCACGTTAGTTCCACATTTGCACAGTTCCATTCAACATTTTCGGCTGTAGCTTTTTTTCTGCGCGGTAAACACTTGTTTTGGTTTGTTCCCCAAAACTGTTGCCATGAGTAACCTTTCTGATGAAAGGCTTTCCAAGTCCAAAATGTCCAAATTTCAGCCCTGAATTTGCCTCTCGGGTTCAGGCCGTAACAAAACAGCAAATATCAACCAGGGAGTAATGTTTGAATATCTTTGCTAAGTAAAAACTTTTGAAACACAAATACATTGGCAGTGGTTCCAAATGTCGAACAAATCCACAACAGGCTTTTTCCTCATAAACCCGGTCATATTCACTGCATTGAACAGTTAGTTTCATTCCTTTTTTCTTAAACATGGTCTGAATGTTTCAGCGTGTCAGTCATTTGAGACTCACTGACTCACACTTCTGGGTCAGACCTGTGTGACCGGTGAGTGGACCGTGCACACCACCATCTGCCCCTTTGCACTTCACTGAACATCTTTAATTGCCTCTGGACACGTCATGTTGTTCACACATCCAGAAATATGGACGACGTCGCAATAAAAATTGGCACGAAAACTAATTATGAGGTTTAAACAGTATTACTCATTGCTCATGGTTGTTGTTGTTGTTGTTGCCGTGCGTTTACCTGACGACCAAACGCCACTGAGGCCTGTGTCTAGAACAAGGGTGGGCAAACTACGGCCCGCGGGCTACATACGGCCCGTTTGTCTTTATAATCCGGACCGCCAAAGATGCCAAGTAATACTTTTTACAAATTATTATTATTATTTTTATCTTTTTACCCTTAGGCATTCATTTTATGTAATCCTTAATAGAGATGACATGAAATTAATTAAATAATATATTCAATAGCCTATATTTGACAGAAAAGTGATATTTGATTTTTTTAATTAATTTTTTTCCACACCAATGATCTCAGGCCGGCCCTCCGCTACTTGCCTGGATTCGAATATGGCCCTCGGAGGAACATAATTGTATGTATTACTTAAAGACGCAATGGACGATTTTTCGGCGATTTGAGCACTCAGGCGGAAGTGCGCATGCCACTCCCCCGTGCGGACTGATACAACACACACATGTGTTTGTTTATTAGCGCAACGGATCACATCGCATCTCTCGTCTCCCGTAGATTTCCATCTCTTCTGCGTCAGCTCGAACTGTCTTTCTCCGTCTTCATTTTGTCCCGTACACTGAGGGAACTATATTATGATAGATCAATGCGCTTAGACACGCGGAAACGTGGGGACGAGCCACACGCGGCTGCAGGTGAGCGGTGGGTGCGTTTTATGATTGACACGTGGCAGGACTAATCGGCCGTCCACGCCACGAGGAAATAAGACTCAGATTTGGGCCAAAAAAAATCGTTCATTCAACCTTTAAATACGTACTTATTTTTAGCCTCATCACCTTCTCCGTTAATGTAATCGGGACGTTGTTATTATTGGGCCCCGTCTCATTAGAGGAAAGGTTCTGTTTCTGTCACATGTCTGTGTTTAATCCTCTGCTTCATCACGCGCCGCTAACATGAATATGTAACTGCAGCATGAATGAGAAAGTTGAATATGTTTAAGTGTAAAAAAAGAAGATTGTGTGATAGTTCTACTCTACTCCGGTCGTCGCAAAATGGCCCAAAATCGTTTCGCAGTGACTCGGGGACAATGATTAAACTTAATAATCGTCGTGCAACCAAGATGAGCTGCGATTGGTGTCAAGCATGTCTGATATTTTGTAAGCTTCGTTGCAGAATGGACCCTCTTTTTCACTGCGTCGACGCCCGTTTCTGTCCAAAAATGGGACCGACTGAAAACGCTATTGCTCGAAAGTTTATTTGAGTTCAATTCAAAACAATTCAAATCAATTCAAAGTGCTTTACAGAACAAGAAAAGGTTCAAAACGACACGTGCGCTCATGTAAAGCTCGTGCGTTCCAATAGATAGTGCCATAATTATAGCAGAGAACATTGATCGTGGTCGAGTGGAGAGCCATAACTGCTGTGTGGGCTCAAATCTGGCTCTTGACAGTTTACTTCATGTCATTCCCCAGTCTCATCCTCATTTCACACTGTACTGTCTCTCAAATAAAGTCTACGGGTCAAAAGATACTTCAAAAATATATAATAAAAAGGAACTTGAATAGAATAATTTAAGAGGCCAATTTATGCGCACTATAGACTAATGAGTGGGCCATTTGGTTCAAAATAATGATATATTTGTTCAAATCTGGGTCCAACAGTTTGCTGCATGTCTTTCTCTCTCTTATCCCCATTTCATGCTACACTGTCCTGTTAAGTAAAGCCAAAGGAATGTTGAATCACTTTTGTTTGGAAAATTACATCACATGGTCCGTTTTTATATCTGGTCGTTTTTAAGCACGTTTAATAGTTTATACGTGATAGAAGACATGTTTGGTGTTCTAATTTTCTATGTCTCTAAAACAACAATTGCGATGTCCATTTTCTGCACACATCTCTACAGAAGGACTGTCCTAAAGCGTTACCACGTCTCATCGCTCAGTGTTTCAGAGTCAAATGTCCAGCGTTTGAATATTGTTTAACGTACAGAGCAGATGTCATAAGAGGATAAGAAGGTGTTTACAGAGCCACAGACCGACTGAGCTAAAGCTGTCACTTAGTGAAGGAAGTGTCAGAATGCTGCTGTTGTGACTGAGAAGAGGATCACACATGCATTTGGACTCTTCATCCTGTTTCACTAGTGTCCACAGGGCTCTGAGCACGGAGGCTGTTAAAGCTGCCCTCAGGCTGAGCAGGCCAGCGCCCTTCTTTACCTCAGACACAACTTCTACTGTGAAGTTTTGAATGTTTAACCAGAAAAATGTACCAGAAAAGTCTATACAGCATTCATGAAAAACTACTTCTGGTATTGTCCGGGAGAAGAAGGGAGAAAGACTGTGAACGCTGTCGGAAATATCAACAAGAAATTAATGAGCTGAAAACACGGGTATTTGTTTTGGAATCTGAAAAAGTTCTTCACGATACCATTCCTGTGTCAACCGACGGTAAGAAGAGCACACTTTTTACAAGAAAAACTGCTACTTTCAACCTAAACCGCAGTGACTCTGTGTCGTTTCCGAAACTGTCTAAAAACCAGAAAGACCAGGCTGTTTCTTGGAACAAACTTGGAGCAAAGCCTAAACGATACAAAGATAACGTGAAGTCACCTAAAATACAGCTCACCAACAGATTTTTACCACTTTCAGAGATGGAATTAAATGAAAAAAGGAAAGATGACGTGGCCAAAATACAGCGAGGAGGATCTGTGCCGGGAGCCAAGGTCACGAAGATTGTTTTAGTTGGGGACGGCGCGATAAGTCACGTGACGCATGAAAAGATAAACACACATTCTTTTCCAAGCGCCACTGTTTCTGAGATAACGTCACTCCTTCCAAATATTATGGCTAAGCATGGAGGAGCTAAACAGCTGATTGTGCACGTGGGTGCAGTGGACATGCGGCGGGAACAGACTGAAGTTTTGAAAAAATACTTCTTGAAGTTATTCGACGTGCTTGATAAAATGGAAATCAAAACATTCATAAGTGGACCTCTTCCAAACATCGACAGGAGGATAAACAAGTTTAGCCGGCTTCTTCAGCTGAACACATGGCTGTCCAAAGAGTGTTCCCCGAGAGGACTACACTACATTGAGAACTTCTATCTATTCTGGAAACGAGAGGACCTGTTTAAGAGAAATGGCCCCCACCTATGCAGAGGTGGAGTGAGGGTGCTGACTGAGAACCTGCTCCACGCTCTGAGGCATTGGACTGGGCCTGGACAGGGTCCTGAGCAGATAGTTAGAGAAGAGAGGAATGAGAGAAGAATTCCTGCTCCATCAGCCAGAGACCGAGCCAATGTTTCAACATCAAAAGCACCACAACCTCAGCCTCCACCAAAGGATTCATCAGCAGCTGCTCCACCACCACCAGCAAAGGATTCAGCTCCAGCTGCTCCGCATTCACCTCCACTGCCTCCAGCAAAGGAACAATCTTCAAAGGCCTTGGACCCATCTGTGACAAGCCCAACAACATCCCTGTCATCGCCCCTGCAACATCTACTCCCACTAAAGATTCATCATTCTCCTTCTCATCTCCACTCTCACCCATGGGCCTTCCCAGCCATTTTGAAAGTCTGATCAAATCAGGCATTAAGATGGCTCCACTCACGCCCAATATAGCAAGGGCTATGTCTTCCCTGCACAAGCCGACTACACCAACAAAAGCCCCACCACCCATCCCCCCTCGCCTCTCACCTGGTCCCAAACTCTCCTTGGCTACAAAAGCCTCACCACCCATCCAACCTCGCCTTTCACCTGGTATCTCCCATAGCTAGGATGCACTGGGTCTCAGCGTTGCCGGGACTTATTGTCACATTAAAAATCAAACCAACCCGGGGCCCTATGTAAAAAGAGCCCCCCCCTAGTGCTATTTCTGTAGTCACATCATCACAGAGATGGAAAAACAAAATGCGAGTCAGGCCCAATCTGAGAAATGTGATTCATATTCCCTGTGAAAAGATAAAGCCCAGTCTCACTGAAACTAGTCTGAAACTTGCTGTGCTAAATGTCAGATCCTTATGTAACAAATCTCTCTTAATTAATAATTTTATTTCTTCTTATAATCTTGATTTTATGTTTTTAACTGAAACATGGCTTGACAAAAACACAGGAAATGTAGTTCTGATAGAATCTGCTCCACCCAACTTTAAGTTTGAATCTGAAACACAAGAAAACAAAAAAGGGGGTGGAGTCTGTGCTGTCTTTAGAGATGAAATAATTACCCGCAGGTTGTCTTTTGGGGTGTTTTCATCATTTGATTATGTATCCTTTAAAATGGAGCTAAAACGGTCTCCATCCATTCTCTTCATTGTTTTATACAAGCCTCCCCAGCACTGCCAACGTTTTATTGATGATTTTACTGAGATGCTTTCAGTCATATGCACAGACTTTGATGGTTTGGTCATTACAGGTGATTTCAATGTGCATGTTGATAATATTTGTGACAGAAACGCTAAAGAGCTTGATGCTGTCCTTGAAACCTTCAGTCTTACTCAGCATGTGAGAGGCCCCACCCACAGCAAAGGACACACTCTAGATCTCATAATTACAAAGGGGGTAAATATTTCAAATGTTAATGTGATCGATGCTGCTCTGTCTGATCATTTCTGTGTCTTCTTTGACCTGTCTGTTTCTCCCAAACCTCGGGTTGGTCCTGCAGTTGTTCAGAGGAGACACATATGTGATGGCACAGGTGCACTGTTTATGGAAATGATAAACTTTGAAAATGTCTCATGTTCTAATGTAAATGATTTGTTGAACTCTGTTACATCTAGTGTTTTGAATGTTCTGGACACCATCGCCCCCATAAAGGCTAAAATGGTTAAAAATAAGCAGAAGGCGCCGTGGAGAAATGATGATTCGGTCAGGGCACTGAAAAGGGAGTGCCGCAGGGCTGAACGGAAATGGCGCAAGTCAAAGCTCCAGGTTAAAAAAGAGATTTACAAAGAAAAGCTGAACATGTACAACCTAATCTTATGTAGAACTAGGGAAAGATATTTTTCTGAAATAATTGGAAGCTGCAGTAACAACTCGCGTGTCCTGTTTGCCACAGTAAACAGATTAACAAACCCTCCAGCTCAGCTGCCGTTAGAACTCATTTCCACATCCAAGTGTAATGAGTTTGCAATATTCTTTAATGACAAAGTTCAGGGCATTAAAAATGCTATAAATCCCACAATGCAAAAAATTACCCTAAAACCACCAAGACACTTAGAGCTAACTCACTTTGCACCAGTAACTGACAAAACTGTCCATGAGATCATCACCAGTCTGAGTTCATCTACATGCTGCCTTGATGTGTTACCCACCAAATTTCTAAAGTCTGTGCTGAACAGTTTGTTAGCACCATTCACTCACATAGTTAACATGTCGCTTCAATCTGGAACATTCCCAATGTCTTTGAAAACTGCGGTCATAAAGCCTCTCCTAAAGAAGAGCAGTCTTGATGCCGCAGTACATTCATTACCGGCCCATACAGTCATTACCGGCCCATCTCTAATCTACCATTTTGGGGCAAAGTCCTTGAAAAGGTTGTTTACCAACAGCTCACAGATTTCCTCTTAATAAACAACTCATTTGATGTTTTTCAGTCAGGTTTTAGACCTCATCACAGCACTGAGACTGCTCTTGTCAAGGTGACAAATGACATCCGCCTGAACACTGACACGGGCAAAGCCTCAGTCTTAATTCTGTTAGATCTGAGTGCTGCTTTTGACACTGTCGATCATGGGATCCTCTTACAGAGACTAGAGGACTGGGTGGGCATCACTGGCACTGCCCTAAACTGGTTAAGGTCCTATCTGGAAGACAGGAAGTACTTTGTTGAAATTGGTAGCTGTGTCTCAGACCACATGACCCTGACCTGTGGAGTGCCCCAAGGGTCAGTCCTGGGTCCCCTTCTGTTCAACCTCTACATGCTGCCGTTGGGTCAGTTGATACGCAGTGAAAATGTGTCCTATCACAATTATGCAGACGACACTCAGATCTATGTTTCACTATCGGCAGGTGACTATGGACCAGTAGATTCACTCTGTCACTGCATCCAACAGATCAGTGTGTGGATGCAAAACAACTTTCTCCAGCTGAACTCAGACAAGACTGAAATAATCGTTTTTGGCCCACAGAAACAAAGAGAAAGTGTTAGCGGTCACCTCCAGAGTCTCGCTCTAAAACCTACAAACCAAATTAGAAATCTGGGGGTAATAATGGACTCAGACTTGAACTTTAATAGCCACGTCAAATCAATAACATCAGCAGCTTTTTACCATCTAAAAAACATTGCCAAAATCAAAAATATAGTGTCAAAACCAGATTTAGAGAGACTTATCCACGCGTTTGTCTCCAGTAGATTAGACTACTGTAACGGCCTGCTCACTGGTCTCTCCAAACGAGCTGTAAAACAGCTGCAGTACATCCAGAACGCTGCTGCTCGGGTCCTGACTAGAACCAGGAAGTCTGATCACATTAGTCCTGTTCTCAGGTCTCTGCAATGGCTCCCTGTGGCTCAGAGAATAGACTTTAAAGCAGCTCTGCTTGTGTACAAGTCTCTCCATGGCCTAGCACCAAAGTACATCTTGGATATGTTAGTGCCATGTGAACCATCTCGGACTCTGAGGACCTCAGGGACCGGCCTCCTGCTGGTGCCCAGAGTCAGGACAAAACATGGGGAATCTGCGTTTCAGTTTTATGCAGCTAAAATCTGGAACAGTCTTCCTGAAGATGTGAGACAGGCTTCTACTCTGACAATGTTCAAATCTAAGCTAAAAACAGTTTTGTTTAGCTGCGCATATGACTGAAAGGATTTTTTCTTTGCACTCTTCTCTTTTGTTTGTGATTTTATTAGTTTAGAAAATCAGTTGGATTGATAATTTTTAATTTAGTTAATTTTATTGTATTTCTGTAATTTCTTTGTGATTTGAATGCATTTTTCCTGCTGTGTGAAGCACTTTGAATTGCCTTGTGTATGAAATGTGCTCTACAAATAAACTTGCCTTGCCTTGCCTTGCCTATTTGGCATTAGTATTTCATGTTTTTTTTTTTTTTTTTTTTTCATTGAACGTAATACAAAAAGGTAAAAGTACTTCTGTCCTGAAACACGCCCAGATAGTTCTGTGTTACGTTAGCGTTTTATTTACCAAGTTAAAAATACATTCAATATTTCATTATTGTGGATCCCCATAAGTTATGACCCTATCAATAACTACTTTTCAAGGGACACTTGATAACAGAAATAATGACAGGTCCTTCATCATAGGCTTACTCCGAGCTGTACGATTCCTCCATGTTTGAGTGACGTCTCTCACAGCCTTAATGCGTGGCAGATAAACGGTCCTACACTGTAGTATTGGTCAGCTCGGTCATTTCTTTTATCCTTGTTTTACTTTCCGTCCGGGCGTGAGTGAGTGCCGGCGATGCATCGATCAGTCTCCAATGGCTTGAGCTGAATGCAAACGCCATCGTAAGTTCAAACGGGGGCCCCTGCTCCTTCAAACTCTTCATCCAGGACTGAGTTTTACCACATGCAAAGTGCTCGAGTCCGTGTGCTGCGCTGCAGGTGACTCGCTTCCTGTGAGTGAAGGACATACGCTCTATGAAGTGCTAAGACTTTACACTGTTTTGGACCGGATCGTGTAGCATGGAATGGGGATGAGAGAGGGAAGGACTTTCAGCAAATTGTTGGAGCCAGAATCAAACTCACAAAGGATTCTCTTCCATTGAATCCATTTCACAACATTTGTGCTTTGGATGAGCTCCAGCGGCGGTGCAGTGTATTTGCTTATCTACTAAGATAACTAGCATTTAGTCACTTAATTTTTATTAGACAATTTTTTTTTTAATTGGATCATAAAGATTAGTATGGCATACAAATCATAATTGAATCTGTATGTATGTGAATCTGTATGCTGACAAAATGTATGATTCATGTCAGCAAAATTGTTAAATTGAATGAATAGAAATGAAAGTTTTGTGATTTCTGTCATGTCTTTGTGATTCTAATCCATTGTTCTCTGTCGTGTGAAGCACTTTGAATTGCCTCGTGTACGAATTGC
>NW_027316389.1:9044577-9242077 GCF_026437365.1 Eucyclogobius newberryi
CAGTTCTTTGTTTAAAGAAGATTAGTTACAATCTGCCCTTGTGAAGACCTACAACAAGTGAAACAACACAGTTTGTATGATTTGCACAGCTAAGATTACATTTGTCAGATACATTTCACCAACATCAGACCTTACAAGCTCTGGGTACTGGTTATCACTAAACCAATTCAATAAAAAATGTCTAACCTTAAACTCTGGTTTAGTAAATGACGGAAAGTAGATTCATATTTTGTCAAAGTGAAAAAAGTTCTAACGTCTGATACACAGTTCACAGAGATCGTGAGCACATATGTAATTGTTACCTGCCAAACAGCAATGTGAGGTGTAGATGTTCTCTGTATCTTCCCTCTCCATTAGTCCATTAGTATTCAGGATGTGTTGCAGCGTTGCTGCCCGCCGCTCATTCCCTAGATGGCGAATCAGCCGGCGTTGATTAATTTCAGCCTATTAGCACCCCTGGTTCCCCTCCCCCGGCTCCGCCCAGGTTAAATCCCTGTGCACAGGCGCGTGCTCGCGCACAGGCGGGGGCACTGCTGGGTGAGCGATGGCACAGAGGTTGCCAGGGAGCCAGTTGTTGTCAGAGCGATATTAATGAGTGTGCTGCTCCTGAGCCGAGTGTATTTACACGAGCCTTAAGTGTACCGCTTTCATTTTAGTGGATGCCAAGTAAAACTTCCCCCGTGTTATTGAGCAAGTGGAGTTACATGTGCGGCTTTGTGAATGTGTGTACAGCATATGTCCATTTAAACATACATTATGTGTTTGTGTGTGTGTTTGTAGCTGTGTGTGATATCCAGCAATGCCACGGCCTGAGGGACAGGGACTTGTGTGTGTGTGTGTGTAGATTGTGTGTAGAGTGCATGTGTGTGTGTAGATTGTGTGTAGAGTGCGTGTGTGTGTGTAGAGTGTGTGTAGAGTGTGTGTGTGTGTGTGTAGAGTGTGTGTAGAGTGTGTGCTGGCTCTGCTGAGGCCTGTCCTAGTTTCCTTTGCCTCACCAGGGAGACAGAGGATCCAAGGACTGACGCACATCACCTGACAGCCGCCCCACTGCTCCACGGCCCTGCTCTGTGTGTGTGAGAGATGTGAAAATGTGTTAGCAAATCCATCAGTGCGAGCGTCAGGGCTGCGCAGAATCCCTCATTGTATCTTAATACAGTGGCACCGTGGAATGGAGTGAATGTTAGTGTTCTGATCCCTCGGTGTGCCAGCAGGAGTGTATGCTGGGTAATGTAGAGAGTCTCCTTAACTCCATGGACTCAAGTGAAGCTGAGCTTGCCTGGACTGGTCACTGATCCTGATGCACATGTAGGACATACTCCTTTATGTCTTGTCCTACTGTCTGTAGTCCCACCATGCGCTTGTGTTCTATACCATAAGAGTATTGTTATAGATTTTGAAACATCTATGAGGATTTATCCAAGAGGAAAGTTTAAGTATATGATAAGTATACTTTTGTTTACTGTTGAAATTAAACTTCACCTCTTGGATAAAGTTTCCTTTAGCAAGTTTTCCTTTTTTATTGTTACTGTGTCTTTTGTAAAAAGGTGAAAGGTCACATCTGATAATTCGTAAAATATCCATAATCACCTTTTACAATCTCTGGTGAGCACTTGAGTCAATGTCTTGTGAGAGACTCATAGCATATTCATGGCCGCACTCGTCTACAGGCTCGCACTCTCAGGTCTGGAGAAAAAACTGCCATGAATATCTCATTGGCTGCTAATGCTGTGCGATACATCAGGATCTGAACACATTCAAGTTTTACAAGCACATCAGACTGGTCAAATAGAGGGATTAGAAGCGATGAGAACAAGTGGATTAGACCTGTTTTTGTCCGGGTGAGATATCAGATGAGGTGTTTTCTTGCCCGGTCAGACATGGACAGATCCACAGAAAGTAGAGACTAAAGCGCCATCCTTTTGGAATAGTTGCTGTACGTATGTTTTCAATAATTCAGCATCTTTAATCTTCTCTTTTTTGTAGTTTGACCCTGGTCTAATACAGCTCCTGTGTAAAAGTGGGTCCCTCCTCTTGTGTCCTTTACTTGATAATGCTGACCTGTGTGTTGGCCCCGGCCCCCACCTGCAGCAGTGTGTTTGACTGTGAGAGTCTCTCTGTAGGCCTGCTGCTGCGTCAGCTCCACTGCTCCACAGAGCAGAGGTCATGACCCCAGAGCCTGGCTACACCTGTCTTCATCTGACTGATTACATATTAACACCACACACACAGGCCTTATGGTCCATTGACCCTGAATTTAGAGGGTCCACTTCCTCCAGATCCGGCCCAAAGCTCACTCATGTCATTAATATAATATATATTCATAATTGTATTAAATATTTTTTACAGTTTTTTTCTGTATTATGTGGGTTTGAATAAAATACATGTAAATAATAAAAATAGATGTTTATTATTTAGTGGCCTGCACATTGTGCCCAGCCCGCATTGACTTGAAAACACTGAAAAACATTTGACAGAGCTGCAGATTAAACCATTTTCACCACTTGTTAAAACAAAGTGAACAAATCATATTGTGTTTTCTGTCCAAGGCTTTAATATAATTACTAGCAAACACATAATTGCATACTCAGGTAACCAAAACATACCAGGGGTTGGAGACTGCACACAACAAAATAAAATATTCTTCAAATCAAATGTATGTGGGCAATAAAGAAGAAGAATGAACGGGGGATTAACAGATTAAGAGAGCAGCATAGATACTCTGGTCCATATTTAAAAGTGGAGCCTAATAATTTGAATTGTTTCATATATTATGTATATATCAATCCTAAGCTTTTGATGAGAAATAGCTGCCAAGACAAACGGCAAGTAAATTAAATTCACTAGATTGTTTCTAAAGGGAGGTTATGTCAAATATTGTAGAGCAAACTCCATAAACTTGACCTGTGTGTCCCAGATACGGGTTCATTATGAATAAATGTTCAAATCAAATACAGCTTTTACTGAAAACAAGTGTAATGCTGATTTATTCATATTAACAAAAACATCAGACACGATGATGGCAATGTGTTTGTTCTAAAGACAATTATCCAAGAGACTCTAGAAGAAAGCTAGAGTGAGCCTCACTTTGTGTGTGTTGTGTTTCCAGGGAAGCGGCTGCAGGAGTGGATAAGTGTCATTCTGTGCCTCTTTCTTTTCATCATCAACTTCTCCTTCCTCGTCCTCCATTTCTCCACTGTTCACATCTACAAGATCATCCTGGGCATCGGTAAGACGACCATCAGAACAGAGATGGGACGATTATGGTTGTAAAAAAAATACTGTAAATGTTGGTTTAGCGTTTTTCTGTTGCCATAACATAATATCGTCTTCAAATTATTGTCAAGATTCTCCAAAAACATTATGGAGATTTACATTTATGACTAGTGCCCAGCCCCACTTCAGAACAAAACTTTATTTGTAGCAGAACATTATTTAAAAAAAAGAACATGCAACAACATGAAATGATTGTTTATTGTATATTATAAGTATCAGACGAACCAGCTCCCCATTTATTGACACCTAACTTGTGTGGTCTGGTAGTCCTAGGAATAGTGAGCGCGGACTTTGCATCGGGGCTGGTGCATTGGGGAGCAGACACTTGGGGATCTGTGGATATTCCTATAATTGGCAAGGTAAGAAGATACAATTCAACTTGCTTGGTACAGTCAAATGATTAGTCTCTTTTTTGCACTCTGTTTTCTTAGTTTTAGCTTCATACTATTATAAAAAATACTATTATTATAAAAAAATGTACGTATTTAAGGCTAGGCAAAATAATGTCTGTTTGCCACAACCCGACCGACCCGGAATGAAACTTGCCGACTGAAAAAAAAAATATATCAGCATTTTGTTGATAAAACGTTAAAATCTTTTATTTTTCAATTATTTCGCCGACTCACGAACCACAGTTTTGACTGGTAAACCTGTCATTCATCTCAAAGAACTGACCTCAGATTTAGTCCTCCGCATGCGTCTGTAACAAAACAGAATGTGCGTAGGAGTTGTCATATTGGCCTTTTACAGGTTGGATTGCCCTTGTCGGCGCCACTGACATGTCCATAGTCATGTCACCCTCTGTCAGGGTGTGAACTTTGACTTACGCAAATGCATTCTGGGATTGAAACACGCCCAGCAGCATCATCACAACAAACATGGCGGCGCCCGTGTCCCCCGAATGTTTCCCCCGCTCGGCTTCGCTACCAAAATAAAGGATAGCGGCGTAAAAAAGGTTGATTGAAATATCTTAAAATCGTGAGATTTAGTCTCCCGGGTTGAGAGAGACGTTTTCCGTCATTGACTGTTGAAGCCTGACCCCTGGCGGTCACTCCGACTCAAAAAATGGCAAAATTTTGATATTTTTTTTTGCCTTCAAATAAAAGAAATTAGAATTTGCCTACCGACCAACCCACTTAAAAACTTTTGACTTGGGTTACAGCAAACAGACTTATTTTGGGCAGCCTAATAAAAAAATATTTTTTTTAACCTAGGATGAGTGTCTTATTGTGATTTTTGACAGTTTATTTTAGCATTTAATCTTTCGGCATGTTATAAACTCTGAACTATCCCTTTTCTCCTGGGATAGCGTAACCATGGCAGCGTGGCAGTTGCACCTTATTCCCTTGAGCCTCATGACTGCCATAGTGACCTGGAAACTAAATGTCACCGCGCACTCATGGCTGTCCACCGTTTCTCCCGCTCACTCACAGATGCCCAGTGGAAATGGCCTCGTGGTGAACTCCCAGAAGCCACTGCACACATGTATTATGCATGTACGGGGCGTTTATGCACGTGTGCCTAAAGATGGATGCACATTTAAAGAGATGGCATTAAAACAAATCGCCTGCATTGATGCACACGCATATACGGCCACCTTACACCACAGCCAATTAGAGGAAAGGTTATTCTCATTTCAGCCAATTAAAACATGTGTGATCAGGTGCAGCTGGTAGTTTGGTTCAGATTGGTGAACTTTGTTGTGATTAATGGGAGAGGTTTTACATAGTTGCATTGATGGAATATTAATTGAATCTAATTGAAAAGAATGTTGGAGGTTCTGGTGGTAAAGACAATGTGTCCAGTGCATTTTATTTGGACCAACTGCTTTTTTCTCTTTCATTTTCAGGAGAAAAACATGAAATGGGTTTTTGTTGTACATTTCAAATGAATCAAGCTCCTCGTGCCAACTCTGCACATTTCTAATAGCTGGTCCTTCTAAAAACACATTGTAATTTGCTTTTATCAATGGAAGGAAAAAAAACAAATGAAGTGTAACGACAGCCCAAGTTGGAATTTTGGATTTATTAACACTGCTTTTGTAGCTTTCTTTAATCAATACACTACACAGTTTCTTATTTGTGGCTCAACTTTTACTCTCGAACTAGATTTTGAATTTGAGTTTTGTTGTAAATAAGCTGCAATCCCCATATCTGACACTATATTCAAATAAGCTGTGTTATTATTGTGTATTTTCAGAAGAGAATGAACAGACTCTCCTGGTTGATGGTCGTTTGAAGAATTGAGATTGCTTCCAGAAAAAAAAATTGCTTTTCCTATTTATGTTTTGCTCATACACATTACTTTACATTTGCATATATATATGCATATATCCTTTCTTTTTGAGGCGTTTGCGCCTCATGTTGTAGTTTACACAGGGCAAGTCAAGTTTATTTGTAGAGAGCAAGTTGTTCACAAGGCAATTCAAAAGTGCTTCACACAACAGAAAATACAGACAGCATGGATCTATCATAATATAGTTCCCTCAGTGTACAGGACAAAATTAAGACGGAGAAAGACTGTTCGAGCTGCTCAGAAGAAGACGGAAATCTACGGAGACGAGAGATGCGATGCTCTCCGTCGCGCTAATAAACAAACGCACGTGTTTTTTTTTGTGAGTCGCGCACGGGGGGAGTGCCTGAGTTCTCAAATCGGCAAAAAATCGTCCATTAAGCCTTTAAACAAAACCGTTTTTAGCTTAGAATGGAAGACTCATGTTTAGTCCTGACTCTGGGCACCAGCAGGTCCTTGAGGTCCTCAGAGATGGTTCATATGGCACTAACATGTCTGAGATGTACTTTGGTGCTAGGCCATGCAGAGACCTGAGAACAGGACTAATGTGATGGTACTTCCTGGTTCTGGTCAGGACTAATGTGATGGTACTTCCTGGTTCTAGTCAGGACTAATGTGATGGTACTTCCTGGTTCTGGTCAGGACTAATGTGATGGTACTTCCTGGTTCTGGTCAGGACTAATGTGATGGTACTTCCTGGTTCTAGTCAGGACTAATGTGATGGTACTTCCTGGTTCTGGTCAGGACTAATGTGATGGTACTTCCTGGTTCTAGTCAGGACTAATGTGATGGTACTTCCTGGTTCTAGTCAGGACTAATGTGATGGTACTTCCTGGTTCTAGTCAGGACCCGAGCAGCAGCGTTCTGGATGTACAGCAGCTGTTTTACAGCTCGTTTGGAGAGGCCAGTGAGCAGGCCGTTACAGTCTAATCTACTGGAGACAAACGCATGGATAAGTCTCTCCAAGTCTGGTTTAGACACTATATTTTTGATTTTGGCAGTGTTTTTAGATGTTAAAAAGCTGCTGATGTTATTGATTTGACGTGGCTGTTACCCTGACCTTGACCTGGCTGGATAAATAACCAGGTTGTTACCCTGACCTTGACCTGGCTGGATAAATAACCAGGTTGTTACCCTGACCTTGACCTGGCTGGATAAATAACCAGGTTGTTACCCTGACCTTGACCTGGCTGGATAAATAACCATGACTACACCTTTTTCTAGTTTGGAGCTCAACAATCACAACCAAAGTGAATTTTCCGTTTGTTTTTCCTAAATGCCTTTGGAAACATTCAACACATTTTAAACCACACAGTTGTTTTCAGCTCATAGAACTAATGTAAAACTAAATTTGGTGGAATGTTTCACTTTTTATTTTTTGTGGCCCCTAAGGCCATATCAGATAGGACAGTTGAAGAGAGACGAGTTATGGGCATTCAGCAAATGGTCAAAGCTGCACTGCACCATCAGCGAAGCACTAATTTGGTGAAATGTTTCAACAACTTGTCTCTGTTGGATTATAGCAATGCCCTCGCTATAAATGCAACTGCAAATGTCTGAAATCCTTGGATGCTGTATTTCACACGCTTTGAGATTCACTAGAGGGCGTGGCAGGCTCACCCAGTACTGGCCTTCTTTTGGGTTCACCTCTTGGATGTTCTTAATGTAAAAAAGAATGTGTAAATGTGCACTGACCTTGTGTGACCTTGTGCAGAGGGCGGAGGGTCATTATGGCTCCTGCAGCTTGGAATTCTCTTCAAGTGGACTTGAGGTTAGGAGAGCTGATCTCACATAGGGATTTTCAATCAATTTTTAAAAAACAAAGAAGGATAATCCTATAGATTTCTTGGTGCTTTTAAATATTAACTGTTTTTACTTGTCTTAAATGTCTCTTAATTGTCCAAATGTTTTTATCGTTTGTGTGCTGTCGTGTTTTCCCCTTTGCCCCAGGTCACCCTTGAAAAAGAGTTCTTACCTCAATGGGTATTTTAACAATACAAAATAAGAAAAAATAGTGAAGTGATAGACGCCTTGTGGTAATTTGTTACTATGTAAATGATTAGCCTCCAGCATGTTTTTAAGAATGTATTTATTCATCTTTTTCCCTTCAGGACCAATGGAAAAAGTACAAACATGGCAGCTTATGACTAAAAAATAACACGAGACTTAAAAATAGTGCTGTGGGCTCTTGTGAATCAGGTCATGTTTTTGTTTGAGATTTAGAGATGTTTGGGTCAGAATTATCTAATACAGGACAGATCTGGGCATGTTGAGCCTGTCTATAGTGAGTGATGATGTATGGGACGTCCAAAGGCCAGAAGTGTAGATGAATCTTTACATCATCTTCACTTGGGAAGTGTCAGTAAACATGGTTTTAATAAGTTTTTAATGTATTTTTCCCATGCGTGTTTGTTCCGTAGTGAGACTCCGGGTTGTGTTCTCCTGTCGTCACCTGTCGTTGTCCTTTAATTGACTCAACAACGATTTAGCCTCTAATGGTTCTGCTTTGAGGACGTATTCATGCTCATTAGTTTCCAATGATGCTCGATTCACAGTGACATTTACCAGATGTGTTTGTAGTTTGGGGGATAAACTATGCCTTTAGTTTTGGCCCTCTGTATTTTGCAATGGTGTATGGAATGTGTGTAGTATTTTTCTTGTTGTATAATGAACAGTTACCATGTATCTATAATTATGCTGATTAAGGAAGATCAAGCACACACTGAAGCTCAAATAAACTATAAGATTAAGCCTAAAAAGTAGTAAAGGACAGAGGCCACAGAGAGAAGGGGGTGGAGGGGCGTGTCTGTGAAGCAATGAGACAGCGGCGGTGCAGGAGCCAGGCCGATGTGAGCTGATGATTAGTGGACATCGTGCGAGGCGTCCATAAACGATGTTGGGTTAGACACGTGGCCAGCACCGGCCCAGCACTGATTTGGACCTGACTCGACACGACCTCCGCCGCTCTGCCCCTTTCATCTGAGTGTTTTGGCCAGAGGCGGGGGGCTGCGGGACGACCAGCAGAACAGTCACACCAAAAGGGAATCGCCACATAATTGTGCCGATAGCCACAGATGTGTTTTCGGTGACACCTACCAGCCATAAACACGAGATAGGAGCGTTGTATTGGTTTTGAACGGTTGCAATAATGAGTTTTCACGCTGCTGTTTCCACAGCGGCACACTCACACGCTTGGACACTTATGCAAACGTTCCTTTTTGCCTTTTCCATTGAGAGACATAAATTATCTTTATCCTGTAGTTTTTGTCTCTTTTGTGCTTGTGAGATTCAGATTTGGTCTTTCATTTGAGACCCCCGTGCTCTCTCAGACAGGTGTCTCTGCACAATGCAGGAGCGGTGTGTGTGCACACGTTTGTTCCTCACATTTGTCTATGGGCCATTTGTTTGTACGAGTGTGTGGTGGGAGGCCACTGCTGTTCAGTGGGTTATTAGGATGCTGGATACAAGCTTTGGGGGGGACACAACACCAGGCACCTCTGTGTATGTGTGTGGATGACTTTCTTTTGCATAAACACCATTATTTCACTCTGTTACATTTGCTTCTGCCTTTTTGCATTTTGTTACATTCTTACAATTACGTTTTGGACTGGTTTAATAAGTATAATACACAATAAGCTGGTGGCTTAATTTCTGAATTACTTTTTCCGTCTTACTCTCTGCAGGCTTTCATCCGGCCGTTCAGGGAGCACCACATCGACCCAACTGCCATCACTCGCCACGACTTTATTGAAATAAATGGTGATAACTGTATGATTCCCATCGTCCCGCTGGCTTTCATGGCCTACAAGTTCCTCACTTACTCCCCAGGTAAGCATGCTGACAATGCAGAAACGTACTGCAATGTTCTAATAACTCTGATAGTTATCTGTCTTTGTCCATCGTCTGGCAGCCTTCACGTTGTATTAAGTACAGTGTCAAATTCTGGAGAAGGTCAGTCGTATAGGGCCTTTGACATCTGTAGCAGAAACATAGCGTTGCAGCAGAGGAGGCTCTGGAGCTCCCACAAAGCGAGGCGTGTGAGGGCCATTACTGCAGAGCGCAGGCCAGTGGCCCCAGTCGCCCTTTGTGACCACTCTGTGCCCTCAGAGTGCAGAGCAGGATCCCTGTGACACCCTGTTATTGAGCAGGTGACATGTGTCCTGCCACAACTGCACTTACTCAACAAGAAAGGTCACTAATAGACAAAAACAGCCTTTTCCCACAACTGTTTCCATCCCCACATTGACAAGAAGAATCCCCCGTCCTACACAATTGTCCTACACAATTGTCCTACACAATTGTGCAGTATAAACACCACTGACAACATCAACTTTCATCATCACAGCTTCACTTTTACGTTCCCTTTGTTGCAACAGGAAATTAATGAGTGTAAAGTCAACGGCCTTGAGCCTTTCTGTGCCGCATGCTTTGCCTTTATATTTATGAATCATTGATAATACGTGGATCCGAACTGACCTCACACTATCGTTGCTACTGCCATCTTGTGGACAAAAGCCGCATGCTCACTGTGGACCGAACCAACAAAGGATTGCTCTTCTGTAACACCCCCAAAGACCCCGTGTGTTGTCAGAAATGTATTACTGTGGTCAGGATGGCCCAGTGGACTTACAGAAGTCACTCCAGACTCAGGCTGAGTTTGTTTCAGGCCGTTAGCAGCTGGCTAATGCTAGTTTCAATATTATTTTAAACACTTCATTTTCAGTTTTATGCACTGATTGTTCTTGGTGGAGCCTGGCATGTGTGCTGCCACCTCAACCATTCCACCACAGGGCAACATACGCGCAGATTTTTCCACGACCATCTAACAGCGGAGATGGCCAACAGCGTGCGGAGATGACAAATAAGTCACGCATTTCCTGCATCTGTTCACAATATTGAGTGATTGATGCTTTTTTTTAATCTGCCTTTTCATATCTGACCCCAAATAATACCAAATAGTCATTGGAAAAGCAATTGGATAGGAAAAGTTTCAGGTCAAGTGTCTTTCTGAGGCGGGAGGAGGCCACGGGCAGCTCAGATTAGACTTAAACACCGAGACGTGATCCCTGGAGTGGACGACATTCACAGCTGACACTCCACAGGCCGCAGGGCAGTGGAGGGGTCAGCGGCCGCACACACACACGCACGCACGCACACACACACACACACACACACACACACACACCTGAAGACGACACGGCTCAGAGGCGGCACACGGGGGTGGCGCAATGACATGGAAACTGTCAAGTCAAACGTCCGGCTGTTTCGAACGGTCGCGTACAAAGGCAGCGACAGGACGACACGGGAAGGATAAAAGCTGAGAGGTGACATCTCCAGCTGCTGTGTCATGGCTGAGCCGGGGTCAAAAGAGCACCGCTTGAAACCCAAGTAGAGACGGATTGAGCTGGACCGGCAGAGGACAGCTTCAGTCGGACAGAGACAATCCCCTGTAAACTGTACGGCATTGAAGTGTTGACACGAGCACTGTAAATGTGTGTGGTTCGGCTGTAATCGCCATTGTCATTGCTAATGCTCAGTCTTTCTGTCTTTAAAGAGCACTAGAGCACTTTAAAGAGTGTAAATAACTGTGGCGATGATAATAACGATAACGCTTATTAATGTACACATATTAATCAGCAGGACGGCTCGCTTGTTGACAGGCTGCGTAATACGGCTCCAAATCAGCGCTAATTGGATGCAACACCAAACATTTAATGAATAGACCCTGTAGTTAGAAAGCATTTGTAGGAACAGGTACTTCTTTGCATATTTATTTTGACGGTTAACTTTTTTTAATACCAGTGAACAAACAGTGAAGAGATTTTTATTCCTAAATGTGGCATAAACACGCACACACACACACTAGCATCATTTTCGCTCTACTCAAAATTTAGGACGTATTAAATCAACTTTTTATGAGCTTTTCAGACTCATATCAATCATACAGTGTGTGCAGGCTATAAAACATGTCACATTGTCATTTTACAGTATTAAAATCCGCTTGTTCTGGTGAAATAACACTATAAAGACGTGAGGCTTCTATGTTCTTAACAGGAAGTCAAGCCGTTTTAGATCAATGATGTGATTTACAATATACAAAATGTAGAATAATGATCTATGTATGCAAACGTTTATTATTGAATACCCAAAAATAGCACAATATGTCTTCTTTAACGTAATTAACTGGTTCTAACTTAGCAAGGTATTCTTTTCTTAGCGATGTTAGTTGAGTGTAAACTGCTCCTGAGACGTTCCCCGACATTCAAATAACACAAATATGAAAAATGACTTTGTGACTCTGAAAGTGGGAACGTCCCTGGGGCCCGTGAACGCAGCATTAATTCTAAATCATAACGCTGACATCTGAACTAAAACGCCTGCAGCCTCCGTGACCGCTCTGTTTCTGTCTTTTCTGAGCAGGACATTTTAATGAAATTGCTGTTTCAAGAGGACATCCACCTCCCTCTGCTGCTCCTATTCCCCAGCCTCCCCCTGAGCTCCAGCTGCACCTATCTCCAATAAAATCAGGACACATTTGACTGTGGCCCCCGGGGAGCCACTAAAGGAATAATGTGTTGTTCTGTTTGAAAGCGGGCGGAGTGCGTTGGCTGCAGTTGTTTTAACTTAAAGGTGCTGGTGATGAGTTGTGACTGGGCCCCACCAATTAGGACTGTTACCATCGTTTTGAAGTGTGATATGTCGCTACGGAAAATATCAATAAATTATAGTAAATGGTGTAGTTTATGGTATGTCATTAAAAAAACATGAACCGCCGTAAACCGCAGAGTGATGCACACTTAAGTGGTTGGTTAATGAGTCGTAGAAGGTGCCTACAGCTCAAATCGTATACGTTTGTCGCTTATGCAAAGAAAAGGTACACGCAAAAAAAAACATTTAGCCCTAATTGTTTTAGCTATTGAACAAGAAGTCGATATTGCAATGATTGTGACAGGCGTACGCTACAACCGTCATGGATTTTTGGGGCAGATACCAATGTAGAGGTGTGATGGCTGATACAACTGCCCATATATGTTGTGATGATGTAATAATGAAGGGGTAATGAACATCTGATGCGTTTTTCGTTTGTTCTGCCTCCTGACAAGACATTTCAAAGACTGTAAAGTATTCTTGCACTCGTAGTTGGCCAAATAATTATGTAATCATGCATAGTAATTAATATGTGTAAATGCCATGAACTCTTTCATATATAAGTGTGGTTCCAACCATTGGTCACTTTGAGCCTGAGAACAGACGGGTAATGTTGAAGTGTGGTAACTTTTAACAATGTTACCACACTTCAACGAACGTGAACAATCATGAAAGCAAAAGAAGAATGTCTAGACAGTAGCGCTGCGGTCGACTCGGGACATTATTGGTCAACTAAAGACACACCCTGGACATCGATGAATCAAACAGCACCTTCATAATTGAAAAGGCAGATTAAACTGTCCGGTAACTCCCAAAACTCCACTTTATTCACTCCAAGCCCTCTACTTTCGGCTCATGTACAGACAAATAACAAATAAAAAAAAGTTCTCAGCTCACTTAGATCCCATTTTTTCACAAATAAGTTTTCTCTCCTGGAGTCGGGATCTATAGTCCAGCCTGTTGACAGCAGCGTGCATGCTCCGTCTCTGAAAGTCAAAAGCCACGAATTGCCAAACCAAAAGCATCGCTCTGGAGCCACATTCAGGTGCAACTACAGCGTAACAAACAAACAAACACACAAACACAACACAACTTCACAGATAAATATCACAGCGGTGCTACAAATTGGAGCATAATATATCTGTAAATTGGTTGTATTCTAGACATTCTAAGCCTTGCTTAGGCTTAATGTCGTCAATATCAACAAGATTTTGGCCGATAAATCTCCGACAGCCCATGTTTTGAAATAATATCAGCTAAATGGTGCATTGGTCAGGCCCTAGTACAAGGATGTATTTGATTGACAAGTCATTCGTGTACATATTTTGTCCTTTCCTGGCTCACTCATCTTACTGTATGCTTCAACATGCAAACACAATTTAACTTAAGATGCCAATTGCAGCAGCTATTGCCGTAGCCTAGTAGGTAATCAATCCACAGCCTACGTAATCTGTTGTTTGTTGATTGTGTATTTTCTCCTCCATCACAGAGGCCTTGGCCACGTCGTATCCGTGGGACTGCTACGTCTTTGCCCTGGCGGTCTTTGTGACGCTGACCAATCAGATCCACAAGTGGAGCCACTCGTACTTCGGCCTCCCGCGCTGGGTCCGGCTGCTCCAGGACTGCCACGTGGTCCTGCCCCGGAAGCACCACCGCATCCACCACGTCTCCCCGCACGAGACCTACTACTGCATCACGACAGGTGAGTGCGTGTCTGAAAACCAAATCAAAATGGCTTTTCGTTTTAATTCCTTGACCGTGAACGAAACAGACTTTTGATTGAACCAAAACTTTTGAACTTCCTCCTCAAGTCTGAACTCCTGATTTCAGTCCTAAAGCAGACATCAAAAACAAGCACAAATCCTCTGAAACCTTCCCACTTCTGAATCGTAACACGTGTTGTCTGGGTGGCCATCTTCTCTCACTGTAATCAGCTCATGACCTGTCGGTAATTTCCGCACAAAACCCGACAAAATGGCCGCTCTCTCCGTACGTCGGTCTGTCTGTGGGCATCTTATAAATAACTAAGAGAAGAAGCGTTTGTGCTGTGCGTGCATGTCTTTGGAGACTAGCGGCCTGTGTAACGGAGCCACATCCCGTATTCCGTGTGCATCTGGGTGGGAGGGCGGTGGAGGAGAGGATACTCGGGGGGGGGGCGGGCCCGGGCCGGCACGTCACCCTAAGCCCCAGCGGACGACAGATGTGCGCGCTCCTCTGCATACCCCAGCATCTGTGTGGAGCCTCTTTGACCTCCTCATTGCTTCCCTAACCTGTGTGTGTGGGTGGGAGGTGGGTGGGAGGTGGGCGGGCGGGCGGGCTGCTGGTGGTGGTCGTGCGGAGGGGGGGGGCACCCACAGGGGATAGCCGGCCCACCACACGCTCCCTCCCTCAGCCTCTCTGCTCGGGCCGGGCAACGATTCCACTGGGGCTCGGCTGGCTGCCTTTGTGTTCGCCACCGGCTGACAATCCCCATGTATATTTAATGCTAACCTGCTGTCTGTTCTAACAAATAGGACTTCACAGGCAGAAAGGGTGGTGGGGGGGGGGGGGGGGGTTTGGGTACTGGGGGGGGGGCAAATGAAAGAAGGTATCCAGAATAGCGAGGGGGTTCATTAACAGGACACCCACCTATGTCGCGCAGCCGTAGCACCTATATGAAGCTAGCACGCCTGTATTCCTGCACGTATACTCCGAAGCCAAGTCTGCTAAGCTAATATGTATTGTGCTAACGACTCTACATCATAATTAAGCACAGACCCTGTAGCATTCGCTCTCTGGTTCCTATTTTTACTTTCCATATTTGATAATTCTCTCACGTCCAAGGTTGAATTATAATTGGCCCAAAGAGAAATTCATATTTTTGGTCATGTGATTGTGCTTGTTCTTAGCATTGGTGAGTCCGTCGCACTAAAACGGACCCATGTTAGTGTAGAGGAGAGTTAAAGGTGCACTATAACTTTTCAGGCGGAAGGTCTGCCATCTGTTTGTCTCCTTGGTGATGTTTCTGCTTTGCCTAGAATGTTCTACCATAGGGAATTAACAGTTACAGTTACAGTTTATTCAGTCAGAAGTGTCCTCATCACAGCTATAGACGCCGCAACTGCAAAATTCTCCTCTGTTGTGGTTTCTTTTCTTTCCTTTGCTTTATCCAGGACCATCAAGTCATTACTTTAATCCAGTTTGTAATCTGAAACCTTTGTAAAGTTCCTCCGGCTAACAAGTTTCCACTATCAACAACTCCAGACTTCCCGTGGCCCTCACAAAATAAAAGCCTCTGCAATTTGCGTTACATGCCTATAAAATATAAAATAAAACACTTTATTTTCAAAAGGTCAGATGCCCTGCACACACAACAAAAGGCTGAGTGACAGTTCAATGTGAAATGCCATTTAATTTAATCATTAAGCACCAAAGCGTTACATGAATAATTAAGAAACACTTTTATTTTTCAGCCTTGTGGTTAGACATGGCAAACGAGCTCTCCTCTTTATGAGAAAATATTAGGTCTTTTATTCCCAACAGTATTGGAAAAAAAAATACAAAATCTGGTGGAAGACCCCAAGACCCCCCGACATATATGTTGTATTACTATATTACTATATACATTATGTGCAGAGAAGTGAGATTATTCAATCATCATTAGATTAAAAAAAGAAAAGATGTGGTTAAAAGATTCCCTTTTGTTTTTTGGACATATCACACCCTGCACCATGTTATATTGTTACAGTTACTAACTGTTCAAACCAATATGAACCACAGTGTAATACTCTTTGTTACATGGATTATATGTTTTAAGTCTTTTCAAAGTGGAGTAAATGTGTTACAGAACAGCTTTCCTTCTTTTTTTTTGCCAATTGCCCTTTAGGCGATCAAAGGCATAATGAATATGACTTTACTCATGGATGGGGTTGTGTACCATTTGAGTGCATTTTTCTGTAGAAAATCTTAAGCTTTTCTTCAACATAATCTCTGCATTTGCCTGAGGCCGAGCATGGAACATGTTTATCTTTGACATATTTAATCCTACATTGAATGTAATCCTGAGTTTGCATATGGATTTACTCAGCCTCAAGAGGCTCGTGACAGTGACACTGTGAGAGATGCAGAGTGTGTATATGATGAGTGTGTATATGATGAGTGTGTATATGATGAGTGTGTATATGATGAGTGTGTATATGATGAGTGTGTATATGATGAGTGTGTATATGATGAGTGTGTATATGATGAGTGTGTAAATGATGAGTGTATATGATGAGTGTATATGATGAGTGTGTATATGATGAGTGTATATGATGAGTGTGTTTATGATGAGTGTGTATATGATGAGTGTATATGATGAGTGTATATGATGAGTGTGTATATGATGAGTGTGTATATGATGAGTGTGTTTATGATGAGTGTGTATATGATGAGTGTGTTTATGATGAGTGTGTATATGATGAGTGTGTATATGATGAGTGTGTATATGATGAGTGTGTATATGATGAGTGTGTATATGATGAGTGTGTATATGATGAGTGTATATGATGAGTGTGTATATGATGAGTGTGTATATGATGAGTGTGTATATGATGAGTGTATATGATGAGTGTATATGATGAGTGTATATGATGAGTGTGTATATGATGAGTGTATATGATGAGTGTGTATATGATGAGTGTGTATATGATGAGTGTGTATATGATGAGTGTGTATATGATGAGTGTATATGATGAGTGTGTATATGATGAGTGTGTATATGATGAGTGTATATGATGAGTGTGTATATGATGAGTGTGTATATGATGAGTGTATATGATGAGTGTGTATATGATGAGTGTGTATATGATGAGTGTGTATATGATGAGTGTGTTTATGATGAGTGTGTATATGATGAGTGTGTATGTGATGAGTGTGTATATGATGAGTGTGTATATGATGAGTGTGTATATGATGAGTGTATATGATGAGTGTGTATATGATGAGTGTGTATATGATGAGTGTGTATATGATGAGTGTATATGATGAGTGTGTATATGATGAGTGTATATGATGAGTGTGTATATGATGAGTGTGTATATGATGAGTGTATATGATGAGTGTGTATGATGAGTGTGTATATGATGAGTGTGTTTATGATGAGTGTGTATATGATGAGTGTATATGATGAGTGTGTATATGATGAGTGTATATGATGAGTGTGTATATGATGAGTGTGTATATGATGAGTGTGTATATGATGAGTGTATATGATGAGTGTGTATATGATGAGTGTGTTTATGATGAGTGTGTATATGATGAGTGTATATGATGAGTGTGTATATGATGAGTGTGTATATGATGAGTGTGTATATGATGAGTGTATATGATGAGTGTGTATATGATGAGTGTGTATATGATGAGTGTATATGATGAGTGTGTATATGATGAGTGTGTATATGATGAGTGTGTATATGATGAGTGTGTATGTGATGAGTGTGTATATGATGAGTGTGTATATGATGAGTGTGTATATGGTGAGTGTGTATATGATGAGTGTGTATGTGATGAGTGTGTATATGATGAGTGTGTATATGATGAGTGTGTTTATGATGAGTGTATATGATGAGTGTGTATATGATGAGTGTGTATATGATGAGTGTATATGATGAGTGTGTATATGATGAGTGTGTATATGATGAGTGTGTATATGATGAGTGTGTATGTGATGAGTGTGTATATGATGAGTGTGTATATGATGAGTGTATATGATGAGTGTGTATATGATGAGTGTGTATATGATGAGTGTATATGATGAGTGTGTATGATGAGTGTGTATATGATGAGTGTGTATGATGAGTGTGTATATGATGAGTGTATATGATGAGTGTGTATATGATGAGTGTGTATATGATGAGTGTGTATATGATGAGTGTATATGATGAGTGTGTATATGATGAGTGTGTATATGATGAGTGTGTATATGATGAGTGTGTATATGATGAGTGTATATGATGAGTGTGTATATGATGAGTGTGTATATGATGAGTGTATATGATGAGTGTGTATATGATGAGTGTGTTTATGATGAGTGTGTATATGATGAGTGTGTATATGATGAGTGTATATGATGAGTGTGTATATGATGAGTGTGTATATGATGAGTGTGTATATGATGAGTGTGTATATGATGAGTGTGTATGTGATGAGTGTGTATATGATGAGTGTGTATGTGATGAGTGTGTATGTGATGAGTGTGTATATGATGAGTGTGTTTATGATGAGTGTATATGATGAGTGTGTATATGATGAGTGTGTATATGATGAGTGTGTATGTGATGAGTGTGTATGTGATGAGTGTGTATGTGATGAGTGTGTATGTGATGAGTGTATATGATGAGTGTGTATGTGATGAGTGTGTATATGATGAGTGTGTATGTGATGAGTGTGTATGTGATGAGTGTGTATGTGATGAGTGTGTATATGATGAGTGTGTATATGATGAGTGTGTATATGATGAGTGTATATGATGAGTGTGTATATGATGAGTGTGTATATGATGAGTGTATATGATGAGTGTGTATATGATGAGTGTGTATATGATGAGTGTGTATATGATGAGTGTGTTTATGATGAGTGTGTATATGATGAGTGTGTATGTGATGAGTGTGTATATGATGAGTGTGTATATGATGAGTGTGTATATGATGAGTGTATATGATGAGTGTGTATATGATGAGTGTGTATATGATGAGTGTGTATATGATGAGTGTATATGATGAGTGTGTATATGATGAGTGTATATGATGAGTGTGTATATGATGAGTGTGTATATGATGAGTGTATATGATGAGTGTGTATATGATGAGTGTGTATATGATGAGTGTGTATATGATGAGTGTGTATATGATGAGTGTATATGATGAGTGTGTATATGATGAGTGTGTATATGATGAGTGTATATGATGAGTGTGTATATGATGAGTGTGTTTATGATGAGTGTGTATATGATGAGTGTATATGATGAGTGTGTATATGATGAGTGTGTATATGATGAGTGTGTATATGATGAGTGTATATGATGAGTGTGTATATGATGAGTGTGTATATGATGAGTGTATATGATGAGTGTGTATATGATGAGTGTGTATATGATGAGTGTGTATATGATGAGTGTGTATGTGATGAGTGTGTATATGATGAGTGTGTATATGATGAGTGTGTATATGGTGAGTGTGTATATGATGAGTGTGTATGTGATGAGTGTGTATATGATGAGTGTGTATATGATGAGTGTGTTTATGATGAGTGTATATGATGAGTGTGTATATGATGAGTGTGTATATGATGAGTGTATATGATGAGTGTGTATATGATGAGTGTGTATATGATGAGTGTGTATATGATGAGTGTGTATGTGATGAGTGTGTATATGATGAGTGTGTATATGATGAGTGTATATGATGAGTGTGTATATGATGAGTGTGTATATGATGAGTGTATATGATGAGTGTGTATGATGAGTGTGTATATGATGAGTGTGTATGATGAGTGTGTATGATGAGTGTGTATATGATGAGTGTATATGATGAGTGTGTATATGATGAGTGTGTATATGATGAGTGTGTATATGATGAGTGTATATGATGAGTGTGTATATGATGAGTGTGTATATGATGAGTGTGTATATGATGAGTGTATATGATGAGTGTGTATATGATGAGTGTGTATATGATGAGTGTATATGATGAGTGTGTATATGATGAGTGTGTTTATGATGAGTGTGTATATGATGAGTGTGTATATGATGAGTGTATATGATGAGTGTGTATATGATGAGTGTATATGATGAGTGTGTATGATGAGTGTGTATATGATGAGTGTATATGATGAGTGTGTATATGATGAGTGTGTATATGATGAGTGTGTATATGATGAGTGTATATGATGAGTGTGTATATGATGAGTGTGTATATGATGAGTGTGTATATGATGAGTGTATATGATGAGTGTGTATATGATGAGTGTGTATATGATGAGTGTATATGATGAGTGTGTATATGATGAGTGTGTTTATGATGAGTGTGTATATGATGAGTGTGTATATGATGAGTGTATATGATGAGTGTGTATATGATGAGTGTGTATATGATGAGTGTGTATATGATGAGTGTGTATATGATGAGTGTGTATGTGATGAGTGTGTATATGATGAGTGTGTATGTGATGAGTGTGTATATGATGAGTGTGTTTATGATGAGTGTATATGATGAGTGTGTATATGATGAGTGTGTATATGATGAGTGTGTATGTGATGAGTGTGTATGTGATGAGTGTGTATGTGATGAGTGTGTATGTGATGAGTGTGTATATGATGAGTGTGTATGTGATGAGTGTGTATATGATGAGTGTGTATGTGATGAGTGTGTATGTGATGAGTGTGTATGTGATGAGTGTGTATATGATGAGTGTGTATGTGATGAGTGTGTATATGATGAGTGTGTATATGATGAGTGTATATGATGAGTGTGTATATGATGAGTGTGTATATGATGAGTGTGTATATGATGAGTGTGTATGTGATGAGTGTGTATATGATGAGTGTATATGATGAGTGTGTATATGATGAGTGTGTATGTGATGAGTGTGTATATGATGAGTGTGTATATGATGAGTGTGTTTATGATGAGTGTATATGATGAGTGTGTATATGATGAGTGTATATGATGAGTGTGTATGATGAGTGTGTATATGATGAGTGTGTATGATGAGTGTGTATATGATGAGTGTGTATATGATGAGTGTGTATATGATGAGTGTATATGATGAGTGTGTATATGATGAGTGTGTATATGATGAGTGTATATGATGAGTGTGTATATGATGAGTGTGTTTATGATGAGTGTGTATATGATGAGTGTATATGATGAGTGTGTATATGATGAGTGTGTATATGATGAGTGTGTATATGATGAGTGTATATGATGAGTGTGTATATGATGAGTGTGTATATGATGAGTGTATATGATGAGTGTGTATATGATGAGTGTGTATATGATGAGTGTGTATATGATGAGTGTGTATGTGATGAGTGTGTATATGATGAGTGTGTATATGATGAGTGTGTATATGGTGAGTGTGTATATGATGAGTGTGTATGTGATGAGTGTGTATATGATGAGTGTGTATATGATGAGTGTGTTTATGATGAGTGTATATGATGAGTGTGTATATGATGAGTGTGTATATGATGAGTGTATATGATGAGTGTGTATATGATGAGTGTGTATATGATGAGTGTGTATATGATGAGTGTGTATGTGATGAGTGTGTATATGATGAGTGTGTATATGATGAGTGTATATGATGAGTGTGTATATGATGAGTGTGTATATGATGAGTGTATATGATGAGTGTGTATGATGAGTGTGTATATGATGAGTGTGTATGATGAGTGTGTATATGATGAGTGTATATGATGAGTGTGTATATGATGAGTGTGTATATGATGAGTGTGTATATGATGAGTGTATATGATGAGTGTGTATATGATGAGTGTGTATATGATGAGTGTGTATGTGATGAGTGTGTATATGATGAGTGTGTATATGATGAGTGTGTATATGATGAGTGTGTATATGATGAGTGTGTATATGATGAGTGTGTATATGATGAGTGTATATGATGAGTGTGTATATGATGAGTGTGTATATGATGAGTGTATATGATGAGTGTGTATATGATGAGTGTGTTTATGATGAGTGTGTATATGATGAGTGTGTATATGATGAGTGTATATGATGAGTGTGTATATGATGAGTGTGTATATGATGAGTGTGTATATGATGAGTGTGTATATGATGAGTGTGTATGTGATGAGTGTGTATATGATGAGTGTGTATGTGATGAGTGTGTATGTGATGAGTGTGTATATGATGAGTGTGTTTATGATGAGTGTATATGATGAGTGTGTATATGATGAGTGTGTATATGATGAGTGTGTATGTGATGAGTGTGTATGTGATGAGTGTGTATGTGATGAGTGTGTATGTGATGAGTGTGTATATGATGAGTGTGTATGTGATGAGTGTGTATATGATGAGTGTGTATGTGATGAGTGTGTATGTGATGAGTGTGTATGTGATGAGTGTGTATATGATGAGTGTGTATGTGATGAGTGTGTATATGATGAGTGTGTATATGATGAGTGTATATGATGAGTGTGTATATGATGAGTGTGTATATGATGAGTGTGTATATGATGAGTGTGTATGTGATGAGTGTGTATATGATGAGTGTATATGATGAGTGTGTATATGATGAGTGTGTATGTGATGAGTGTGTATATGATGAGTGTGTATATGATGAGTGTGTTTATGATGAGTGTATATGATGAGTGTGTATATGATGAGTGTATATGATGAGTGTGTATGATGAGTGTGTATATGATGAGTGTGTATGATGAGTGTGTATATGATGAGTGTATATGATGAGTGTGTATATGATGAGTGTGTATATGATGAGTGTATATGATGAGTGTATATGATGAGTGTGTATGTGATGAGTGTGTATATGATGAGTGTATGTGATGAGTGTATATGATGAGTGTGTATATGATGAGTGTATATGATGAGTGTGTATATGATGAGTGTGTATATGATGAGTGTGTATATGATGAGTGTATATGATGAGTGTGTATATGATGAGTGTATATGATGAGTGTGTATATGATGAGTGTGTATGTGATGAGTGTGTATGTGATGAGTGTGTATATGATGAGTGTATATGATGAGTGTGTATGTGATGAGTGTGTATGTGATGAGTGTGTATATGATGAGTGTGTATGTGATGAGTGTGTATATGATGAGTGTGTATGTGATGAGTGTGTATGTGATGAGTGTGTATATGATGAGTGTGTATGTGATGAGTGTGTATATGATGAGTGTGTATATGATGAGTGTGTATATGATGAGTGTGTATATGATGAGTGTGTATGTGATGAGTGTGTATATGATGAGTGTGTATGTGATGAGTGTGTATATGATGAGTGTGTATGTGATGAGTGTGTATATGATGAGTGTGTATGTGATGAGTGTGTATATGATGAGTGTGTAGCTGATACTCCAGTGGAAAGACTAACAAGCAAACACATTCATAGGTGTTACAATTGTAGATGTTTATCATGAACACTGTGAACTCAACTTATAAAAATGAATAAGAAGTGTTCTCAAATAATGAGGTTTGTACTTTGTTCTGGTTTTTCTGAAGTACTTATTTACTGGACAAATAGAAGACGTGCAGTACGTTTCGCTCACTTACAAAATATGTTTTGTTTTTTTTCCCTTTTCCATGAAACCCCTCCCACATCCTCACACGCTCCCCATGTCCCCTCCTTATGTCCCCTCCCACATCCTCACACGCTCCCCATGTCCCCTCCCCATGTCCCCTTCCACATCCTCACACGCTCCCCATGTCCCCTCCTTATGTCCCCTCCCACATCCTCACACGCTCCCCATGTCCCCTCCCCATGTCCCCTCCCACATCCTCACACGCTCCCCATGTCCCCTCCCCATGTCCCCTCCCACATCCTCACACCCTCCCCATGTCCCCTCCCCATGTCCCCTCCCACATCCTCACACCCTCCCCATGTCCCCTCCCCATGTCCCCTCCCACATCCTCACACCCTCCCCATGTCCCCTCCCCATGTCCCCTCCCACATCCTCACACGCTCCCCATGTCCCCTCCCCATGTCCCCTCCCACATCCTCACACGCTCCCCATGTCCCCTCCCCATGTCCCCTCCCACATCCTCACACGCTCCCCATGTCCCCTCCCCATGTCCCCTCCCACATCCTCACACCCTCCCCATGTCCCCTCCCCATGTCCCCTCCCACATCCTCACACCCTCCCCATGTCCCCTCCTTATGTCCCCTCCCACATCCTCACACCCTCCCCATGTCCCCTCCTTATGTCCCCTCCCACATCCTCACACGCTCCCCATGTCCCCTCCCACATCCTCACACCCTCCCCATGTCCCCTCCTTATGTCCCCTCCCACATCCTCACACCCTCCCCATGTCCCCTCCTTATGTCCCCTCCCACATCCTCACACCCTCCCCATGTCCCCTCCTTATGTCCCCTCCCACATCCTCACACCCTCCCCATGTCCCCTCCCCATGTCCCCTCCCACATCCTCACACGCTCCCCATGTCCCCTCCTTATGTCCCCTCCCACATCCTCACACCCTCCCCATGTCCCCTCCTTATGTCCCCTCCCACATCCTCACACGCTCCCCATGTCCCCTCCTTATGTCCCCTCCCACATCCTCACACCCTCCCCATGTCCCCTCCCCATGTCCCCTCCTCATGTCCCCTCATGTGTGTTTAAGGCTGGTGTAACTACCCTCTGGACCTGCTGGGCTTCTGGAGGTGGATGGAGCGAGCGATCGAGCAGTTGACGGGACAGAAGCCTCGATTGGACGACATGGCCTGGGCCAAGAAAACACACTGACAGAAAACGTATTATTCTCATTGATTTATGCTCTTTTGCACTCTGAGCTGGTTGGACCGGCTGGTTTAGGCCTGTGAAACCAACATGTGCTTGATACGTCGGGTTGTTTTTGGAGTTTGGGCTCTCCAGAAGTAACGCCATTGAAGCCTGTCATTGGTGCGTTCCTCAGAGACACTGGCATTTCGAATTTCTTCTTTTACAATGGTTTAATTAGTTGCCTGTATTAGGAACTTATAATATGCATAGGGTAAAATAGGAATATGGCATATTTAGTGTGTGAAACTGTTGCTGTTAGGATTACATTTGACAAAAGTGTTTCCAATGCCATGATTTCAATCTGATTCACGTGTGCTCTCCCCAAATTAAAATGTCTCCTTTAGAGGTTGAGTGGGAGACCTGAGTTTGCTCCATATCTTCTTGTCCTTTATGAACTAAAACACACTCAACTATACTTTTCCATAAACAGCATTAGGGTGGAAATGGGCTTTTTCTGAAGATTTACAATGGGACAGTTTGTGCTCACTGTCTTTCACTGACCTTTCATAGAACCATTTACTGATTTGAACAAATATGTTATAATATAAACACTTAATACAATAAATGCCCCTCCCACCAACAAGGTTTATCACCCTCATTCATGTGAACCTGTACAAAAATGTATTCCTGAAGTGTGTAGAAGATAGATCCTCAGCTCTGGGTGACTTCAGTCCTAATCATGTTTCTGCTTTATGTGTGACAAGTCAGCTTAATGTCATTTGTTTTGTGCGATTTTAAAGAAATTGTGATTTGATCTTGACACAATAGGCTCCTCCCCTCTGGGGCAAAGATGCTAAATCTCAGTGGCACTTTCCTGGTGAAACAAAAGTCAAGATTCAATAAAAATCAATCAAATGTGATTGATAATCATCAAATATAACTCTGTGTGGCATATAAACGCAAGTGGAACAAGTCTGATCTCCTTGAAGGCCACACTTGTTGTTGGCTGGATCCTCATTAACATTTGGCCAAGATGCCTTTCCTTTTGCTTTTACTCTTGGCTGTGATTGTAAAAGCACAAATATTGAAGTACATTTGCACAAATATAAGTCGTTATCCTTCTGACCTTGTTCAAAGACAGCTTCAGTTTTAATTCTCTGTTCATTCACATTATTTCTCATACATTCCTGATCATTCCCTTTTCAAACAGAACATATAAATAAGTCTGTTGTGACATAGGATAGAACTAAGACAAGTGCTTTGTGTTTTTTTGCACTTTTTGAGGAGACAGCCATTGAGAGGTTTCTAGTCGCGTGCTTTATCGACAGACAAACCAGTGGCAGAAGTTTTTGCACTTTAGATTCAGTTTGACTTCATTTGGCGTTTCCATCTCCTGCATTGACAGCAAACAACATTTGTTCAGCACCAATAAAATATAATTATGAAGTGGTTTGAATTGGCGGCTCATTGCTCTACAACATTCCAGGATATCAAACTGAGAAAACGGTGAAAACAGTTGTGTACGGAGCTAATTAGTGCCACTGAACGCCACACTGTGCAGGAACTGTACAAATGTGTCACTTTTCTGTAAACCCAATTGTTCTCTCAGTTTGAAGCGACACAAGGTAAAAGGCATTGATCACACTCCAGTGCCTGGTGTTTACAGAGACACTCTTCAGCTGTTAGGAAGCAGAACAGTGCCATTTCTGTGCATCTTTAGACCTGGCAACAGTCAACAGCAATAGCACTTAAGGTCATCTATAAACTCTGTTACATCATTCTACGCTTAGTTAAAACAACGTTTGAACATTGTGCAAAATGTGAATTCAAGTTAAATTTGCTTCTTTCTTTTTTTTTGCTATTGGAAACTGGATATTTTAACCTAATTTTACTACAGTTTCAACATTTAAGATGCATCCGTACAGTTTTTTTTGTTTTTTTTAATCATTTGATTGTCCTTTTCCTCACCATTTTGACTGTTTTATCTTCCAAACAAATTAAAAAGTTGCTGTTACACTTCACTCGCTTCACATTTAGTCTGAGCACCTGCATGTCATCTTAGACTGTCAGGAATTCTGTCACATTTTGTTTTATTTGCATCATTGTTCAGATGTCCCTTCTGTTATTACGGTTGCAGATTGCTGCTGTTCCACTTGCTCCTGAAGCTCAGAGAAGTCTTGTTCATCTGTCACTTGGTTCTGTTCTGGCTTCATCATATTCTATTTTGTATGAGAACGTGAGCCTTGTGCAGAGTTACACTTCTAATGTTCCATCCGACAGCTGTTCGCTCTGCTTGTCTGCCTTAATGTTTTTATCTGCTCTTTGATTTAAATAAAGCTTTATTAACTCGTGTTCAATGCCATTGCTTTGAGGAGCGGTGCCTTTTAGAAAGACATGATTTTATTTAGTTCAAATCAAACCAATAAAAAGGCAATAACCTGAGGCCCATTCCTCATTTCTGAGGCGGTAGAAGAATGTTACTGCTGCAGCAACGTCGCCCTCTAGTGGCAGATCATGTTCACACATTTGGAGTTCGTGCTGTGTAATTTATACAGTTATGATTTAGACACATTTCCCTCACAAAAGGGAACCGTCAACTGCTTCTCTCTTTGCAGATTTGTTTTATTGTTCTTGTTTATCTTGACAGGTAAAAGTGAGAGGAATTGCATTGTCCTCTTTTCTCTTTTGTGTCATTTCTACTGACAGACTTTCAGCTTGGTGGATTTTAACTTTTTAATCTTTTATTTATTAGTTCATTTGAACTGGGACAATGCACATCAATGCAAATTTCTGTAAATGTGTCTGTATTAGCTGTAGTTTAGCTTGTTTCCAGCTGTAGTCCCAGGCAAGGTATGAAATGCCAGCAATATACAAAACATACATTTACATGATGTACAGTACAATTAGGGTTAGTAGAAAAATATAAGAGATTAGGAGTCCATCTAAAAGCAGATTACTATGTGAAACGTGTACAGAGGACAGCATTAGTGTGACAGAAAATATCTCAACAAGACGCATTAGGCACAAGAGCAGCAGAGGGACATTTTCAACTATGGTCACAGGATTCTCAAGTAACCATGATTTCAACATATTTTCAAGAGTTCTCTGTGTACTAACACTGCATGTGAGCTGGTTTTGTGTTCCAGAACTGTACTGCTCGTACTGAAGTAGCAGATGTGGTGTGTCTGCTGCTTTGGCTGAAGAAATTAGAACGTGGTGGTGGGGCCAGTGCAGGATTTTAAAAAAACTGGTCATCGTCATGAAAATTGGCCACATTTTCCCGATGTAAGTGTTTATGACAGACAGGTTTCATGTCCGGGACGTTTGAGCTTGTTTGCAGACAGAATGGATTGTCTTCAGAGTTGTCTCACAGCCCTGTGACCAGCTGCTCACACAACGGGCCGGATGTGGCTTTGAAAAATAGTTTGTCAGCTTCTTAAGTTCGACTGCTAAAATTGGCAAAAAAAATGAACTTCACTTTTTGGGTAACTTTCTTTACATGTGCCTTAATGCAAGATTAGAATCTAGAACAGGGGTGAGCAAACTACGGCCTGCGGGCCACATGTGGCCCGTTTGTCTTTATAATCCGGCCCGCCAAACATGCTAAATAATATTTACAAAAAGAAAATAAAAATCACCCCCCCCATTTTTGCCCTTAAGCATCTGTCTGCACCTATATCCTTAATACATATGACGTGAAATGAATTAAATAATACATTTAATAGCCTATATTTGACTGAAAAGTGATATTTTATTTGCTATTTAATTTTTTTGATGTTTTTTTCACACCAAATATTGTTTGTGTGCGCTACTTGCCTGGATTCGAATGCGGCCCTCGGAGGAAAATAATTGCCCAGCCCTAGTCTAGAACAATTCCCAAATATTTACATTGAGTATCTATATATTCATACATATACACCAGGATTCTGTGAATTTGAGCTTAGTTTTGTGAAGAACATAAATTCTGTTTTTTTAACATTTAAATGCAGACACGAGTTAAAAAGCCATATAAAGACATGTACCAGAATTGGATTTTTTTTCCTGCCTCTTCCTTGTTCTTCCCATACATATACACATTATAGACCAGATAGGATTACTGCATACACTTTAAAAACATTGCAGCTCAAAATAATATCCATATTTACTACAGAAATTCATATTCAGACTGATTCATTCTTTTTGCTGCTTTTTTGCTGCCGTTGCCCCTGAGTTTAGGAAGCAGGCCGGGACACCGCTCCTGTGGGACAGAAGAGACCCTCAACACTGGGCTCCCACCACCACTCACAGATCTCATGCCATTACATTTTTGCTTTTATCTGACACAGAGGCCAAACCATTTTGAAAACCACAATGACAAAGTGACAATTATATTTTCCCCTTGAATTTGACTGTCACGCCCGGGGTGAGCCGAGCCTCCTGTGCATCAGATCGAGTCCGTCAGAGGTGCAGGGGTCCTCAGGGGTCCTCAGGGGTCCTCAGGGGTCCTCGGGGGTCCTCGCGCACACCTCCACGCTCAGGTGACATGTTGCTGATCTCACGACTTCATAGGAACTCTGCAGGAGATCTTTTGTCTTTCCCACATTACTGCTGTCGTCACTTTGACTGTTAAAGCCGGCGTTAACAAGACTCTGCACATGCTCTTGTCTCTGCGTGGCGGTGACATATTGGATCGCACTATGCTGATGTGCTTGGCTGATCGGCGCATCATGCTGTTAGCTATTAAAGTTTCTTACAGATACACTGAGAACGCAGGGCTTGATGGGAAAAGTTTGGGCGCCGAGATGCAGGAGACGACATTGTGCAGCACTCGGCTCGAGAGTGCGCCGCAAGAAAGGTTTTTGTGTTACAAGTAAGAGTGAGCAAAACAATGCCAGGACAAAAGTGGTGGACTGTGTTCAGATGATCCGGCTCCTCTGGGCAGGACCAGGTGATTAGCAGGTCGGTCATCCAAAAGCATGTGGTGCTAAATCAGGCTTCAAGGCCAGTGACCCGAGATTAGATGGACCAAAAATGACTCCTTGGGCCTTGATCATTAAGGAGCGGGTGCCAAATCAGGCCCCGCAGCACTTCAAACTGGCCCTCAAAACTTTACTGAGGTAAAAACACTACAGGAAATGTCTTGTAGTCCCATCATTAGCGTGAATGCTATTGATGATCGCTAGCATTACATTTAAAATGTTACATTCAGGTATTTTGAGAGCTGTGATGTGCTGATTGTATCAAACCAGGTCCAAACCAGAGCAATAAAAATACTGATTTACACGATGATGTTTTTAGGAGATTTTGCAGCTTTTAGATTCAGCTGTTGCAAAAAGAGCTACTTCTTACTTCCAGAGCCAAAACTAACCTTAAGGGGCCCGAAGCAGAAGTTGCCTTGGGGGCTCTCACCACTTGGACAAATAAACATGCAAAGCTGCATGATCTGCAGTAAATGTACCTGTGTCACTCACATACATACATATTATGTAAGATAAGTGAAGCACAAAGGCGACTGTGTGTAGAGAACATCACAAGCAACAAAGAGCACATTCCTCATCAACCAAAGAGTTTAAACATTTATTTTAATACATTACAGTTTGTTAACACGTGATATATACATATACATAGACCTATTAAGTGATATCAGGTCCAGGTAGTATTTACTTACTATACTATATACAAAAACACCTCTCACAACCAGACCTATTATTTATGTTTTTGTGAGATAGTTTGTAGGCTTGTATTTACAGATATGTAAGTGTATACATATGTAAGTGTATATATATATATATATATATATATATATATATATGTAAGTGTATATATATGTAAGTGTATATATATGTAAGTGTATATATGTAAGTGTATATGTAAGTGTATATATATATATATATATGTAAATTTATATATATATATATATATATGTAAGTGTATGTAAGTGTATATATATGTAAGTGTATATATGTAAGTGTACATATATGTCAGTGTATATATGTAAGTGTATATGTAAGTGCATATATATATGTAAGTGTATATATATGTAAGTGTATATATATATGTAAGTGTATATATATGTAAGTGTATATATATATATATATATATATATATATGTAAGTGTATATATGTAAGTGTATATATATGTAAGTGTGTATATATATATATATATATATAAGTGTATATATATAAGTGTATATATATATATATATATATATATATATATATATATATATATATATGTAAGTGTGTATATATATGTAAGATATATGTAAGTGTATATATATGTAAGTGTATATATATGTAAGTGTATATATATATATATATATATATATATATATATATATATATATATATGTAAGTGTATATATGTAAGTGTATGTATGTAAGTGTATATATATATGTAAGTGTATATATATATGTAAGTGTATATATGTAAGTGTATATATATATATATATATGTAAGTGTATATATACATATATGTAAGTGTATATATATATGTAAGTGTATATATGGATGTAAGTGTATATATATATATATATATATATATATATATATATATATATATGTAAGTGTATATATATATGTAAGTGTATATTATGTAAGTGTATATATATATATATGTAAGTGTATATATATTTATGTAAGTGTATATATGGATGTAAGTGTATATATATATATATATGTAAGTGTATATTATGTAAGTGTATATATATGTAAGTGTATATATGGATGTAAGTGTATATATATATATATATATATATATATATGTAAGTGTATATATGTAAGTGTATATATATATATATATATATATATATATATATATATATATATGTAAGTGTATATATATGTAAGTGTATATATATATATGTAAGTGTATATATGGATGTAAGTGTATATATATATATATATATATATATATATATATATATATATATGTAAGTGTATATATGTAAGTGTATATATATATGTAAGTGTATATTATGTAAGTGTATATATATATGTAAGTGTATATATATATGTAAGTGTATATATGTAAGTGTATATATGGATGTAAGTGTATATATATATGTAAGTGTATATTATGTAAGTGTATATATATATGTAAGTGTATATATATATATGTAAGTGTATATATGTAAGTGTATATATATATATATATGTAAGTGTATATATGGATGTATAGGCCCTTTTCACAATAGGCCTAGTTCCGGTGACCATAAAAGTGCAGGTCCTCACTTCTCGTTTTATTCATTCTCTACAGGAACAAGTCTTGCTCAAATAAATCAAAATAAGATCAAATAAATAATAATCAGTGTCAAGGGAGGAGCAGTCATATGACAATAGTATTTCTATGGCCCATTGTAGGTTCAGTTTAAGGGGAACTTAAAACAGTGAAAAATAACAAAACAGGACAGGACAGGGCAGGGCAGGACAGGGCAGGACATGACAGGGTAGGACAGGGCAGGACATGACAGGGCAGGACAGGGCAGGACAGGACAGGGCAGGGCAGGGCAGGACAGGGCAGGGCAGGGCTTGACATGACATGACAGGGCAAGGCAGGACAGGACAGGACATGACAGGACAGGGCAGGACAGGACAGGGCAGGACATGACAGGGCAGGGCAGGGCAGGACATGACAGGGCAGGACAGGACACGGCAGGACAGGGCAGGGCAGGACATGGCAGGACAGGGCAGGGCAGGACAGGGTAGGGCAGGACATGACAGGGCAGGACAGGACAGGGCAGGACAGGCTATTGTCAGGAGTTCTCATACTAGATCTGCAGCTTCAGAATGGCTCTTGGAAGAGAGTCGAAACAACTTGTTTCAAAAATATAATTGACAAATCTACAATGGAACAAAGTGACAAATGAATGTACTTGCAAGAATAACTCAAACGTAACCATCAACATAATAGCTGTTGTTTTTACACTTTTGCCAAAATCCCAAATTGTTAACAGTGAGAGAAATATTGGTGTCAGTCTAATTAAAGTTGTAACTCCAGGTTGAGTGTGTGTCCTGTGGGAGCAGTGCAGCAGCAGTGTGTGCTCCTCTGTGTGGGTGGGAGAAGAGTGTCATCCAGAGGTGTCTTCACATCTCCCACACTTATAGGACCAGGGCGTCTGCATCGCCACGGTTTCCACATGGAAATATATGCCGTGTGTAGGCTCACCTGCAGGCGCTCGCTCAGCACCTGCAGGCGCTCGCTCAGGTGAGAAAGTCAATTATGTTTCAAGTCAAGCGACAGTGTTCAGAGAAGAAATGAGAGTGTTTGTGATCAGGATCTCAATCTGGAAACGATTCATTTAGAAGCCCTTTTTTAGCATTCGCATGTTTATTTGTTATTGGTGACAACATTCTGTCAGACCTCATCTTTTTAGCTTGACATTAAAGTATACATGCGTTCGCACATCCGGGAACTTATGCAGTGGCAACCAAGTCCGCCATTTTGAAAGGGGCACAACAGCACGTCTACTACATACCAAATCCAGGAAATATGAGGCCAAAATGCCAAAAAAAACGCTTAATCTGTCAGGACATCGCTCTGTTGACTGGCCAAGAAATGAGAGCTTTGTCGTGTACTTTAGTTTTGCCGTTATCGTGTAAAGAATCACAGTATTCGTAGCTCATTACGCTGTAGAAAAGGATGCAGTCGTGTTGTTTTTTATATATCGCGTGCCCCTTTTAAAATGGTCGCTATGGGGAAGTCCCGGCTGTATGACGTCACCGCCAACGCATGTATAACTTTCCGCTGTAATGGTTTAATTTTAGAAGCTGCCGTGTGTTGTCATAGTCGAGACCGGCCTCCAGTGTGCTTTTATTACAGTTAGTCTGGTGTTTGACGCAGTATTGAGCTCTGGACTCGACCTTGTCACTTACTTGGAGGTGACATATATCAGACTTAGCCAATTGTATTATTCATTTTAGCTGTTGAAGTGTAGGGAAATGCGTACATCACACAGTACTTGGTTGGGGTGTGGATGATCCAGGATTGTTCTGTTCATCTTTTCATCTTTTCACTTTTCTGTCGTGTTTATTACAGAGCTTTTTATTCAACAGCAGCAGTTTCACGTGAAAATGTGTAATTTCTCGGCTCCGCTGCGCCAGGTCCACGCCACAGCTCCACCACATTGCAGATGAAGTTTTTTGGGAAGTCTGATGATTCTGTACAATACAGTTTGTCAAAGTGTTCTCTGAGATGACATGAGTGCAGCGTCTGCCTCAGTGTGTTTGAGTGACAGCTTCTCTCATGACCACAACACTCCTGCTCTGCTCCACCCACACGCGCCCTGGAATCATTCATCCTCTCATATTATGGCTCAATACATTATTTTTGATTAAGCAGTTGCATTTTCTTCAATTTGAAATGTTTATTTGAACACTCAAATGTTCAAATGTTAATATAATTATATTACCTATATGATCGTTCGCCTTTTTGTTTTTGAACACTGTAACATCATCATTAAAGATAAGATAAGATATTCCTTTATTGTCCACACATGGGGAAATTTCATTGTTGCAACGCAGGTAGATACAGAGGAAAAGAACAGATCACTTATAGGAAGTTTGAAAAACACTCTCAGTAGAAGATCTTCTTATAAACAAAACCTCCCATTTCCCAACAAGGGATGGAGGGGAAAAATAATAAAGATAAAAATAAATAAATAAAGATATAACGAAAGACCATACAGTACAAAGTACAAATGACATCATACAGAGAGTGTAAAAGAATAAAATATCAAGAATAAAAATAAATAAAATAGAATAAGTTTCCAAGATGTCCTTTCTAGCTTGCACTAAATGCCAGGTCTGTTTTCAGTCTGGACTTAAACTGAGTTGGAGACTCTGAGGCTCTGACAGGCAGAAGGAGACTGTTCCACCGTCACCTCTGGTCCTAAACTGGTCTTCAGGACGTCCTGCAGGAGCTGGTCAGCTGACCTGGAGGCTCTGAGCGGGGGATAACTGCAGTAACTCTCTCAGATAAGGTGGATCCATAAAATGCATACATTTATAAACAATTATTAACAATAAGAATATGAAATGAAATGAAAAGCCAGTGCAGATTGCTCTCATGTCTTAGTTACATGATGTGTCCCCTTTGATCCTTCATGCAGACTGTGGTGAAAATAAAAAAAATAACTTTAAATCATCTGGATGTGTTCAGTGCTCAGTGTTTGATGCACTTGTGCAGTAAATAAACTACAACAGTGGTTCACATGTTAGCGGAGAGTTACACTGTAGAGTTTGGATGTTGGGTGCTGGGGTGATGGGGTGCTGGGGTGCTGGAGTGATGGGGTGATGGGGTGATGGGGTGCTGGGGTGCTGGGGTGATGGGGTGATGGGGTGCTGGGGTGCTGGGGTGATGGGGTGATGGGTGGGGGTGCAGCAGCAGTGTCATTGGGACCACTGGGAGCTGCTGATGAAAAGCTGACATAAGACCACAGGGACACGGCTCTGTCAAACTGTCAGCCCGCTCCCCTCTTCCATGCTCTGGGAATGTTAATTAGCCGTGTTCATATTGTGTGGAAACATCAACACAAGTTAGAAGTGCATTTGCTACAAAGCAGTAGACATGAAAAGATTATATTGAATTTGTTGAAGCTTCTTATTCAATTTCTAGAATACTGATGTTGCCATATCTTTACTTTTCAGAACAATCAAAAAATAAATACAACTGTGGAACAAAAAAGTGAAAGCAAATAACACTGGGATTATCAGCGTAACAGATGAGCAGTTTGTGTGTGTTGAAGCAGCACATGAAGAGTCAATTTAAAGATATTTAATAGTAAATTCCAGAATGGAGGAAAAGTGAGGTGGAGCATAATGTGAGATTAGCCTCAGAATCACGTGAAAGCCGCTCATATCGAAAAGCATTTTGAAGCTAGTACATTTCTGACATTTATACTCTGGAAATGATTTTCAAAAAATGTTATATTATAAAGACATAAAACCTTAACATTTAGATCCGATCTCATTCTTTGAAAACGTTATGATCTGCTTCATTTTACCTCCAGTTGCCTCTAGTATAGAATTTTGAATAGAAAAGCAGCAGCAAACATGTTATATTTCATTTTGTTTGTATTGCAGGGAAGTTCTTTGGCAAATGAAGTCACAGGATGTCAACACCAACAATTCAGGGAAACGCTCAATCCACTGAGCCACAAAACTCATTACCTCTGATGATATAATATATATATGTAATAACTATAAGATGTTCATCTTATCCAGCCAAAAGATGATCAATTACATTATGTTTACGTAACGTCTGAAATAAGTTAAGGACACTCACAACCTTTTGCTTTTTCTGTCACATTGTCATAAAAATCAAGTCAGATGCGTGAAGTCTGTCAGTGTGAAACATGAAGTCATTATAAAGATAATCCTTGAGATCTGAGCCAATATGGTAACTATGGCAACTGGATGTAAGTGAGTTAGACCAGAGAGAAGTCAAGTTTGTCCTTGAGGATCAAGCACTTTGTACTACTTAATACTAATCTTAATAAAGTAAGAGAGGACAATGTTTTTTTGCACAAAAGAGCAAACACTTTCTGTCTAGACTATTATTGCATTTGTTTCTCATTTATTATTGCATTTCATCCATAAAACTGGACCACTGTGAAACCCACAACCTCCCAGCAGAGGGCAGCATTGCACTTCAACGAGATCGTGCGACACTGGATGAAAAAGTATGTGGGTGGACACTTTGCAGAGTGAACTATAGAAAATCAGTGCAACTGCTTTATTGTTTTTAATGAATATGCTTCGCCATAACAAACCTCTTCGCTGTCACGTGCATATAGCCTGGCCTTAATAATTGTCGTTAAACATTGCCCGACAGTGGCCTTGTCCATTACTGACCCCCGACTGGCACCTGCCCATCTGTCGCTCCTGTCCAAAGTCATTTATCATTCATCTGCTCGGACCCGCCCTCAACATCCACCCACTGTTCCCAATGCTCTCCATTTCTCCACTAAACTGACAAAAAGGTGTGCGTTAAATGCATGTTTCATCAAATTCAGACATATTCTGCACCTACTTAGTCAAGAATAACACTATGATGACCTGTTATTGGGGGTCAATGTCATTTGGAAATTCATGAATTCACCCAAACCTCCTGCTTTCAACGCACCAACTTTGGAGAAATTAAAGCCAGGAAATGTTGCTTCCAATAACAACACAGTCAAGGTGAGAGGCTGACGTGTCACCTGTCATAATCTGATGCCTGGTTGGTGTTGAAATATTTGTGTTAGTGCAAAGAAGTACCCATGAGGAGGTAGAAAAGTATGTAAATGTGTTGAAATGAAATGAGTGTGAGAAGAGTAGAAGGATAAAACAAAAGGAGGAGGAGAGAGCGAGCTGTCTCCGGGTTGAGAAGATGTGGGCTGCCGTTTTTATTTCCTCTGTGGGAACACAACAACAGGGCTGTCTGTCTTAGGTGCTGACGCGGCAGAACTGAGACACATGGGCTCAATTTCACACACAATCGCGCACACACTTTTATGCACAAACTCACTTGAACACTACATTTGACAGGGGCAGGAGACAGGGAGCGGTTTAAACGTCTGTGTTCAGCTATCACATCATGTCGGCTCCAGTTTCTGTACAGTAGACGGGGACGGTGGGAAGCAACACGTCTCCGGCTTGAACGAGGCCTAATTAAGTGTTCAAATGTACTACAATTGTGTTATTCATCTAGAAATCTGATATAGAGATGTTTTATTTCTGGAGACCATAATGAAGGGGATACCAAACATGAACTTTACTTAATTGTATTAAAACTGTACTTTGATTGCCTGACCCGCCAGCCCCGCCCACATTCTGTTTGAATGCGTAAGAGTCTGGAATTGGAGTCAGAGCCAATGAAGTCGTCGGTCATCCATTTACCGATCCAATCCCAGGCGGAGGTTTTAACGCGTCACACTGAGATACGGAAGTAGCTCTTCACCCACGTTCCAAAACATTCAAGATGGCGGACCCGGCTCGTGACTCGGCTCGTGACCCGGCTCGTGACCCGGCTCGTGACCCGGCTCGTGACCGAGTGTTTACTTCTGCTCTCGCTTCGTCTTGAACGATCAGGAAAGTCTGCTCTACTCGCCGTGATGAACGTGCGTTAGATGCGGTTATACGAAGGGCGTCATCGCGATTCAGGAGACATTTTCTGTTCGGGGACGGATAACGCGGGACACGCCTTGTTGACATTGTCTACGTAATATCCGCTTAAGCGTGTCGCGTTTTTTGTGTCACTTCTGGGTTTATGTGATTGGTTCTGTCTCTGCTCTAAACTCCGCCCTAGAAATTGAAACGCAGCGGTCGAGCCCCAGACCCACACACAGTTTTGATAAGTAGTTTGCCAAAACATGTTGGGAATGGCTGGTTAGGCAAGTACTTTGATATAATAATGGAATTCCAACTATCTTAACTTTAGATTGTATCAATTTGAGTCATTCTAAGTTGTGCTGAAACTGGCCTCACACAGAACGGCGAATGGAAGAATACTGAGAGAAGGCGTCAACCTTCATATCACGCCCCATATTAAAATGTATAAATAGTTTGAGCGCACAGGGTCAGGGCGCGATCTGGAACACCCGTGTAAGTCGTCGTCACATTCGACTAGGGACAGATGGTAAGTGCTCTGTTTATCTGTATTAGAATTGTACATGGCAGTGATTAAACATTTCATTAATTCTAACTCTTTTTGATTCTTGCCCTTTCTTTCATAAACGAGCGCGGCAACATCTACTTTCAAAGCGTTTTATACAAGTTAAAAGGATGTCAGATACTACCCAGATACTAATCAATACTACAAATATTTCGATTCAAGAGTCTCATTTGAACATTAATTAAGAAAAACAAATAAATAGGACTTATTTGGAGCTTTGCTGAATAGTTTTTTGGTATTGATCTGTACCAGAACTTTTGTAAATCACATGGTATAATTAGCAAAACTATTAACGTTTTCTACTTCCTAACTTCCTACTTCCTACTATTTTTTGGTCAAATGGAAAAATAACCTTGCACATTACATGCTTGTTTTTTATTTATTTATTTTTGGCACTGTCTACAAGTGTGTAATTTGTGTTCCATTGTGAAGGAAATCACTCGCCCAAGATGAATAAATAAATACATGAATACAAATAAATGCATTTATCAATATATTATTGTTTGAAATCACATCGTTGTTTTATTTTTTTCTAAAACCATCATTGTGGTACCAACATTTGAATAAAAATGGAGTTTTAAATTTGAGCATCGTGACAACAGTTCATAAATGTTCTTGACTGATACGTGCAACTACAATATATTTCAGCTCCGCCATAAAGCACTGGATTCATGAATATGAGAGAGAAAGTGTAGCAACAAGCTAACTCCTGATGGAAACATGTTTGCAGTATTTAAAGACATATTTGTACTTGGCTGATTTTAAGTAATCAGCTACAACATAATTATGTACATTTATATTTTGTTTGTTGTAAACAACAATGTTGATCTAAAATGGTTTTCTTGAATGTGACCACTAATGACCACTAAGGACCACTAATGACCACTAATATTCTGTTCAAAATGTCAGAACTGAAAGGCCCTGATCATTCATAGCCACATATTTTAAAACTTCAAGTATGATCCATGGCAATGTTTGCATGGTATGTATGCTTCGACCAATCGCAAGTGACTACAGAGGAATGGGTGGAGCAACGTGGTAACTGAAAATCAGACATTTTCTGCGTGCAGTACAGGACCACACAGGAAAGTACAGGCCCACACAGGACCACACAGGACCATACAGGACCATACAGGACCATACAGGACCATACAGGCCCACACAGGACCACACAGGACCACTCAGGACCGTACAGGACCATACAAGACCATGCAGGACCATACTGGACAGGACCACACAGGACCACACAGGACCGCACAGGACCATACAAGACCATGCAGGACCATACAAGACCACACAGGACCATACAGGACCACACAGAAAAGTACAGGCCCACACAGGACCACACAGGACCATACAGGACCATACAGGACCACACAGGACCATACAGGACCATACAGGACCACACAGGACTATACAGGACCATACAGGACCATACAGGACCACACAGGACTATACAGGACCATACAGGACCATACAGGACCACACAGGACTATACAGGACCATACAGGACCACACAGGAAAGTACAGGCCCACACAGGACCACACAGGATCATACAGGACCATACAGGACCACACAGGACCATACAGGACCATACAGGACCACAAAGGACCACACAGGACCACACAGGGCCACACAGGACCACACAGGACTACTCAGGACCGTACAGGACCATACAAGACCATGCAGGACCATACAGGACCACACAGGACCACACAGGAAAGTACAGGCCCACACAGGACCACACAGGACCATACAGGGCCACACAGGACCACACAGGACCACTCAGGACCGTACAGGACCATACAAGACCATGCAGGACCACGCAGGGCCACGCAGGAACACGCAGGACCACACAGGACCACACAGGACCATACATGACCATGCAGGACCATGCAGGACCAAGGAGGACTATGCAGGACCATACAAGACCATACAGGACCGCACAGGACCACATAGGACCATACAGGACCATGTGGGACCGCACAGGACCACACATGACCATACAAGACCATACAGGACCATAAAAGACCATGCAGGGCCACAGAGGACCATACAGGACCACACAGGACCATACAGGACCATACAGGACCATACAGGACCATACAGGCCCACACAGGACCACACAGGACCACTCAGGACCGTACAGGACCATACAAGACCATGCAGGACCATACTGGACAGGACCATACAGGACCACACAGGATCACACAGGACCGCACAGGACCATACAAGACCACACAGGGCTACACAGGACCGTACAGGACCATACAGGACCACACAGGAAAGTACAGGCCCACACAGGACCACACAGGATCATACAGGACCATACAGGACCACAAAGGACCACACAGGACCACTCAGGACCGTACCGTACCGTAAAATAAAAACAATCAGAGATAAATTAGATGAAATTACCCCGGCTATTAGCCCTGAACTAGCCCAAGCTGTAAATCTAACGTCCCATATAAATCCACCTGTAAACCTAGAAAGGTTCACAGCTGCTGATCAAGCAGAGATAACTTCAGCCATTATGTCCTCTAAAAGCTCAACTTGTGTCCTAGACCCCATTCCAAGCAGACTCCTCAAAGACATTCTTCCCCTAATTATAGACCCTATTCTTAATATAATAAATACTTCACTCCAAAGTGGCTATGTTCCACAGTCCTTCAAACATGCAGTCATTAAACCTCTTCTGAAAAAGCCTAATCTAGATCCCGACCTATTGGTAAACTACAGACCTATTTCAAATCTTCCCTTCGTCTCTAAAATCCTTGAAAAAGTTGTAGTAAAACAGCTTTGTCGCCACCTGCAGGACAATAACTTATTTGAAGTTTTCCAGTCAGGGTTCAGAGCCCACCACAGCACTGAAACTGCACTAGTTAAAGTCACAAATGATTTGTTATTAGCCGCTGACGATGGACTGGTCTCAATCCTGGTTCTGTTGGACCTCAGCGCAGCGTTTGACACCATCGACCACAACATTCTACTGCAGAGGTTAGAATGTGATGTAGGTGTTGGAGGAACAGCCCTCAGCTGGTTTAAATCCTATCTATCTGATAGGTTCCAATTTGTTAATGTAAACCAGAGCTCCTCACCAAGCTCTAAAGTAATTTACGGTGTGCCACAGGGTTCGGTACTCGGTCCAATTCTGTTTACTCTTTATATGCTACCATTAGGCAACATTATTAGAAAGCATGGCATTAACTTCCACTGCTATGCAGATGACACTCAGCTGTATTTATCAATGAAACCTGATCAGAGCGATCAAGTAGACAGACTTAGTGCTTGTGTGAAGGAGATAAAAACCTGGATGACACTAAACTACCTGCTTCTAAACCCTGAAAAAACCGAGGTCATTGTGCTTGGCCCTAAGCATCTACGAGACGCTCTATCTGAGCAGATAGTCACACTGGACAATGTCAGTGTAGCCTCCAGTTCTACTGTAAGAAACCTTGGAGTCTTATTTGACCAGGAGCTCTCATTTAAAGCTCATATAAATCAAGCTTGTAAAACAGCCTATTTCCATTTGCGCAACATCGCCAAAATCAGAAGAATCCTGCCTAAAAGTGATGCTGAAAAACTTATCCATGCATTTGTAACGACTAGATTAGACTACTGTAACTCCCTGCTTGCAGCGTGTCCTAAAAGCTCCATAAAAAGCTTTCAACTGGTTCAAAATGCAGCAGCAAGATTACTAACAGGAACAAAAAGAAGAGAGCACATTACGCGAGTGCTGAAGTCTCTTCACTGGCTCCCCGTCGAGTTTAGAATCAAATTTAAAATTCTACTCTTGACCTACAAAGCCATAAATGACATGGCCCCATCCTACCTCAAAGATGCTATAGAACCATATCATCCAAACAGAGCTCTTCGCTCTCAGAATGCTGGCCTTCTGGTGGTGCCAAGAGTCTCTAAAAGTACTGTAGGAGGTAGAGCGTTTAGCTACCAAGCTCCTGTGTTATGGAATCAGCTCCCGACCCATGTTAAATATGCTGACACAGTCTCTTCATTTAAGTCCAGGCTTAAAACGCTCCTCTTCGAAATCGCTTATGGTCAGAGTAGTTAGGAACAGAAAGATAAACCCACAGCTTCAGCTACGCTGCCCTAGGAGTAACTATGCTGGGGGAAGTATGACAGCTTGAGCACTATCCTCTTCTTCTGACTACTTATGCTATCAAACAATATTTATTTTTTGATTCCACTTGCAAACTGTTCACCGCCTTCTTTTCTTTCTCTCACTCCTGAGGGCATGTGGACCCAGATGCCCCTCCCCTGGTGAAGTGGTCCCTGCCCTGTGTGGACGGTCCCTCATCTGCCTGAATAGTGGCTCCAGTTCGCCTCCGACGGTCCCTCTTCTGCCTGAAGAGTGGGTCCAGCTCGACTCAGACGGTCCCTCTTCTGCCTGAAGAGTGGGTCCAGCTCGACTCAGACGGTCCCTCATCTGCCTGAAGAGTGGGTCCAGTTCGCCTCAGTCGGTCCCTCTTCTGCCTGAAGAGTGGGTCCAGCTCCAGTCTCCTTGTGTCCGTCTGTCCGTCTGTGAGAGTCGGATCTCTCCTTCACTGGAACTCCTCCAGGTTTCTACGGTTTTTTCCCAAAGAGGTTTTTTTTTGTAGTTTTTCCTGGCCGAGAAGGAGAGTCTAAGGACAGAGGACCCTGGGACATCGTCCCTCGCCACCACAGACATTGTCTGACTTCATCGCCACCACAGACATTGTTGATTCATTTCTCCCTGTGGCCCTCAGAGGCAACTGTTGTTGTGATTTTGGGCCTTACAAAAATAAATTGATTTGATTTGACAGGACCACACAGGGCCACACAGGACCACACAGGACCACTCAGGACCGTACAGGACCATACAAGACCATACAGGACCACACAGGACCACACAGGAAAGTACAGGCCCACACAGGACCACACAGGACCACACAGGGCCACTCAGGACCGTACAGGACCATACAAGACCATGCAGGACCACGCAGGACCACGCAGGACCACGCAGGGCCACGCAGGAACACGCAGGACCACACAGGACCACACAGGACCACTCAGGACCGTACAGGACCATACAAGACCATGCAGGACCACGCAGGGCCACGCAGGAACACGCAGGACCACACAGGACCACACAGAACCATACATGACCATGCAGGACCATGCAGGACCATGCAGGACCAAGGAGGACCATGCAGGACCATACAAGACCATACAGGACCGCACAGGGACACATAGGACCATACAGGACCATGTGGGACCGCACAGGACCACACATGACCATACAAGACCATACAGGACCATAAAAGACCATGCAGGGCCACAGAGGACCATACAGGACCACACAGGACCATACAAGACCATACAAGACCACACAGGACCATGCAGGACCATACAGGACCACACAGGACCATACAAGACCATACAAGACCATGCAGGACCATACAGGACCATACAGGACCATGCAGGACCACACAGGACCATACAGGACCATACAGGACCATGCAGGACCACACAGGACCATACAGGACCACATAGGACCACGCAGGGCCATGCAGGACTACACAGGACCACACAGGACCACACAGGACCACACAGGACAATGCAGGACCATGCAGGACCATACAGGACCACGCAGGACCACACAGGACCATGCAGGACCACACAGGACCACGCAGGACCACACAGGACCATGCAGGACCACACAGGACCATGCAGGACCACACAGGACCACGCAGGACCACACAGGACCATGCAGGACCACACAGGACCATGCAGGACCACACAGGACCACGCAGGACCACACAGGACCATGCAGGACCACACAGGACTATGCAGGACCATACAGGACCATGCAGGACCATGCAGGACCACACAGGACCACACAGGACCACACACAGTGTAGTTCTGTACATCTTCAAACAAACACATTCTGAAGGTTTTTACAATCCCTCTGTAAACCGCCCATACAATGACCTCTCGCTGCCTCCCCTGCAGCGAGAGGCCGGTCCCCGGGGCCCCGCAGTGGCCTAGGTTTAATTTGACCAGTCACTCGGTCGAACTCAAGGGCCTCAGCAAACACGGCTGTACGCGCGGCTTGACCTCAGCACGGCGGAGGTGAGTCACAGATCAATGCCACGGCAAACACTGAGCACCGGACCCCGACTCACTGGCCCCCGCTGCCGGAGGACGACGCGTGTCTGTGTGCGGAGGGGATCAGCGGAGGAGAGGGCTTGATTGATCGCCACCTAATAACCGCTGCTGAGCCAGAGAGTCGCGGGAGGAGCGGAGGGGCCCGAGCGGAGGGGCCCGAACAACAAGCTTCAGTCAAAGCAGAGCTGTCCGTCTCACACTGCAGCATCACTCAGACTCACAACAGTCAATTTCATCAATGAGACAAGGACACTCAAAGTCTTCTCAAGAGCCCCTGTTCGGTCCAGGGCCACGGAGCAGGACTTTTGGCTCATTGTCTTTATTGAACATATAAAACGGAACAAAAAACAACAGAAATGGGCCGTATTGCACTCTTCACGGCCTCATCTCGACCTCCCGACACACGTAATAACCATGGAAACTCTCACGCTTTTTCTAATTCTGTTGACAAATGATGTAAAATAGTTGTTCGTCCAGGGGCCCCCGTTTTCAGATGCATTGATCCAGTATTTGTCTGGTGTTGGGACAGTGTTTGGCTTCAGAGCGGCTCTTGTCACTCTCGTGTCCAGTGAGTGAAGTCTTTGGCGTGACAATATCTGTTTCCATCTGAAGGAGTTTAATAGTCCGGCCGCTCTTTACTAATGACATCAGCATGGATCCTGTGTGCCCTCTGTGTGTGTGTTCTTGTATGAGGTCACACATGTAGTTTAGGTGTCGCACACACACATATATATATATATATATATATATATATATATATGACTGGTAGTCATGGTAACTGTCAAGTATAGATCTAAAATGACAGAAGGTGAAAGTGGGTTTGTTCTTGCCATTTCACGCAACAAAAAACAAAACTGCTGGATTTTTAAATAAGTTTAATAATAATAATAATAATAATAATATAGGACACGCTCAGAGGAAGATTCACAGAGACTTTGTAGGAAAAATCTTAAAGTGCAAATGACAGTTTGGAGCAATAGTCAGTGTGGTGAATATTGACCATCGTTTTACACTGGGCAGAGTTATATGGATACAGTTTGTGAGAAAATAATAAGAAAATATAAATAAATAAAATAAAACAAAATCCCTCCCATCAACGAGTGACGTTCCATTGAAAATGCAACAATATAAAGGTTTATCAGGTTTAGTTATGAGTCAAATCATAACTATTGTGTCATTTATACAGATTGTGGCCCTTGTAGAATGACCTCTATCTGAAGTAACATTAGACACATCAAAACTGTCAAACGGAAAAAATAATATTTATTGTGTAAAATCTCAATACTCTCATCACGTAAATGCTTCAAGTTTAAGTTCAACATTATTTGGTTAATAAATTATAATCATAGAATTAAAACACAATAATCGTGACATTTTAGAAGCACAATTAAGTCTCATTACTTTAAAATCAGAAAACTGGTCACAGGAATTACATAAAATAAAGATGTGACTGTTTCATTGTGAATAGTAGCTAAACGATGTTGTTGTCATGGTGATTGTCTGATTGTGTCGGGCCTGAGCGGCGCTTGTCTCTGGTTTAGGCCTTGACATATTTGGTGCCATTGTGTTCCACTCCAACTCACCACCACAAGTGGTAACGACACACAGCAAACGACCGCATCTTGTGTAATTATGCTCTTTTAGTACACATTTTGGTTGTTAAGTTGTGTGTCACCTGAATAATCCAGTGTGTAATGCTGTTCTCAGGAGGTGGCTTATTCTGCTGGATGTTTGGAGAGCGCTGGCGGTGGGCGGAGGATTAGAAGACTGCGGCGTGGAGGGGTAAACAGGCTCTTTGTGTTCATCATTTTACCTTTTTTGTGAAATATTCTGTAGCTTGCACCGAAGCCGTCGACAATATGCCGCAGAATATTCATGTCGGTCAGTGTATTACTATTTAAACATAAAACCCTATGAAAGGATTTGGCATCAGGTTTGTAATGAGATAGAAGTATGAGGGCTATTGATCCGATGTTACCAAACTCAGTGAATACTTATGTGTTCCTCATTATCGGGGGTTTGTGTCGGTGAGAGTCTGAAAGGACTGGAGGCTCCGAGAGTTCAACATGCACCGTCAAAACATCGTGCATCAGGTTATAATCGCCTCATGGCCTGATCTGATCACACTTCTTTCTGTCTGACACAAAGGCAAAGTGCTTCGCTTCACTCGGTTGTGCACGAAAATGACTCCAAATAGCTTAACTTACAAAATGCATGAAATCTTTGTGCTAATTATTTTACCATTATTATTAGTAGTATTTTGTCTTACACTAGATGTTTTTTTTTTTAATATACTTTTTTTTTTTTTTTTATATCTTTATCTTTATTTTCCCCCTATATTCATGTGCAATTACTGTCGGGATCACATGCAATGGTATTTATTTATTTATTTATTTATTTGTCTATGGGAGTTTTTATTTATTTATAGGAGATCTTCTACTGAAAGTGTTTTTCAGACTTCCTATAAGTGATCTGTTCTTCTGTATCTACCTCTGTATCTACCTGCGTTGCACCAATGAAATTTCCCCATGTGGGACAATAAAGGAATATCTTATCTTATCTTATCTTATCTATTCCTTATGAAGAGATGAGAGGTTTTGTCTATAGGAGTTTTTGTTTATAAGAGTTTTGTTCATAAGAGTTCTTCTATTAAGAGTGTTTTAAACTTCCTATACATTATCTGTCCTTTTCCTCTGTATCTACCTGCGTTGCAACAATGAAATTTCCCTATGTGTGGACGATAAAGGATTGTCTTATCTTATCTTAATTAAACTGTGTCATGTCGTTTCAACTAAACAGCCACAGATTCAACACGTACAGTAATAGTGACATTTCTTTTTGGATTCACAGCTGTTGAGCATCTGTCACTCAAAGTTGATGTTGCCTGTTTATCTTTTCTTACTCTTTTACGACACCGTTTTTTGGGTTTCACACATTTCTGTCCAGTAAATAGTAACTTGTACTTACTATTAACTATTAACTGTTTATTATTTCATTAGGATTCACATTAGCTGCCTGTTCAATAGATGCTAGTCTGCCTGGTTCTCCCTGTAATATAAATACAAATGTTTACAGTGTAACTCATGATATTACTGTTTTACAATAATCCCTGACTTTGCAAATGCATGAAAGTTAGTTCTATAAAAAGATTCTTGTCTCTTGCTACGCACTTTTTTGGGTCATTAAAGTAAAAAAACCAGGATAGCAATATTTTCCATCGGATGAATTAGTTCTAACTCAATTGTGTCCAGACCAGTATCATTTGTAAATCTGTAGTTACATTTTTGGAGCGGGTGTGACTGAGAGAACAGACTGAAACATACTCATCACATGCTCCAAAATCTGCCCTGGATCCTTTGCTATAAATCGTGAGGTGCAAATGGACTAAAACAGTCCACATTAGGACTAAAATTATATCAGTTTTGGACCAAATAATGACAAATATGAACTCTCCCCGTTGAAAAGCAGTTTTGTACATCTCATTATTCTTGCTACATGTCCTCAATCTTAGAATACATCTGTTTTCCACCTGTTCATCCTGATTTATCCGCTTCATCCATGTTTTCTGCTTGCTCTTGCCTTTCCGCTGGGATCCGTTTGTGGTTCACTTGTTCCTCTGCTGATCCAGGCGAGACAAATGAGCACGAGTTAAACGCTGCCACATTTGGGAGCGCTACTAGAAAACGTGCCATAGACAGCCTAAGTCATGCACTCTGTTGCTGACCAGTGTAAAATGGTCTGTTTGTGAACTAATAGTTAGTTGTCATTGTTTATTTAGGTGAGGTTTATAAAATAGTCATGACAAAAGTGTGGTTTATTTTTGTCCAGCGTATTCTTGTTCCACTGCGGCACTACAGCCTGTTTACTGTAGTGCATTGTGGGATGATACAGCCTCAGAAGCTGTTCAGGTGCAAGAATTTCAATGTTTCAGCAGCAAAAATCATAAAACATGTCTGTCCGTTGAAAGGTTTATAACTAAAATGTACGGATTACTCCCAGGGAATATTTTGTTTCGGGTTTGGGATTTTATTATTCACATTCAAAATCGTGTTTTATTTCGCTGACCCCTTTCAGCAGAGACAATGCTGGTAATGGCATTGCTGACCTTTCCTGAGAATGTCATCAGAATCCATAAGCACATATTTCCAGTTATAATGTTTTGACAGAATATTTCAGCCGAGAGAGACAAACGTGAGTTATGGAACGAATAAACTGTGGCACGTTACACAGGCAAATTCAACTGCGCTATTTTCCGGACTATAAGTTGCACCTTTTTTCATAGTTTTGGCCGGGGTGCGACTATTCGTTATTTTCACACTGGCAACCACAGGGCGCTCTAAGCTCTAAACAACGCAGAAGAAGAATCAGAAGTTCCTCTGGAGTTTGTGGAGTTGTTTAGAAGTGACACAGAGGAAGAAGAATTCAATGGATTTAGTGATTTGGGGTAAAAGTGATGCTTTGCTAAACTTGTTAGCATGTTCTTTATGCTATAGTTATCTGAATAACTGTTCATAGTTACGCTAACATACCAGACACTTACCACAGTTCTGTCTGTGCCTCATGTAGCTGAAGGTGTTAGCGTTAGCATACGTCATGTAGCTGAAGGTGTTAGCGTTAGCATACGTCATGTAGCTGAAGGTGTTAGCGTTAGCATACGTCATGTAGCTGAAGGTGTTAGCGTTAGCATACGTCATGTAGCTGAAGGTGTTAGCGTTAGCATTATGTCCACCTATTCACCATGTTCTCTCATACTGTGGAACATTCCAGACAAAGCCATAACATTATAACATCAGAAAAGTTGCATATGGCACATTTGATGTTCAAAACAGTAACACATCTGCTCACAAAATTTCAATCACCAAAATTAGCATAATAGGGAAAGAAATCCTGCACACTGTCTGACTTGCAAATAAAAGTTTATTAGTAAAGAGGCAATGTTTCGGCAACTTGGCCTTCGTCAGGCCAAAAAAAAAATCACCAAAATTGGCAGAATGCAGTGTCCAGTGAATGTGTCCGATGAATGTCATTTATACAGCACATTTAAAACAATAATCACACATAATGAACACATAATGAAAGACCACACGACGCTATAACGTTATTTGATCCGTGTGCTGCTCGGTCATTTAAGAGTTACCCCGTGAAACTCCTCCCCTGAGCTCTCCATGGAGGACCTCTGCTGCAGGAGCGCTTTAAACCTGTATCCTCATGAATTATATTTAGACTGCACATACAGGAGGCGCACCTTTGGGAGCCGCTGCTGTGAAAAGGAGTTAATGGATCAAAAGAGAGATATTTTGGATAAAGCCCTCTGAGAGTAGCATCCCTGCGCTCTTTACTGCGGTTCAGGATTGAGCTTTAACAGGCTTTTGTGCTCTTTTTCTCTGAGTGTCAGTGGTCAAACAGCCACAAGTCACTGAAACAAGAAGAGCAGTTGTTTGATGTCATGGTATCGTCCACTGTTTATGTGTATCATCATCACAGGGCTGTTCACTTTGGAGTCAGTCTGTTCTTTAAGAGACACAACCTAAATGCATGACCAGTCAGGACACATCTGAAACCAGGTCCACCACTCACAAAAACACTTCTAGAACATGATTAACTTGCTTCGTCTGTGGATCTTCATCTTGCATTGAACATTGTTAGCTTCTACTTTAGCTTTACCAAACGTGCGAGTGCAACTTTTACATTCTATTCTTCTCTTTCTCACTTTCACTCATTGTCCAGCAGCATGGCTCTCTGGCCCGGCCTCCTCCCCCTCCTCTCGATACAGACGTTTTTGTGCACCACATTGGCAGCATCACTAAAAGACTGTCAGCTTTGACCTTTACCAGAAACCTCCCCACTGAAAACAACAAGCACACACCACCACAACAACAGCAACGCCACAACATTCAGAAAACAGCTCATCTCTTTGCTCTCTATACGGCCTTGACCCCTTCTAAAATACCTGTAATGACCCTAATACATAATTACATTGTCATACAGTTGTTGTCATCTTCACATCGTCATATGACACATTTGCTCTTGCTTAATACAAAGGATATGCAAAATATAATACGATTTATGCATGTGTGTGTACGTATATATCAGTATTTTTGTGCCAGATAAAGCTGCAGAGTGTGGCCTCCCAAGAGAAAAACAGTTTGTGGTTTCATAAAGGAAACGTCTGTGGAGGAGATGAGTTAAAGGAGAGCAGACATCATATTGATTTCTGTCCAAATAAACCCAAAAATGACCTTTAGGATCTCTGCAAAATAAAGACTTCACTCACTCCATATCCTCATTTCTCTGTATCTGAAAAAGCGTTGTCATGGTTTGCCTCCAGTGTGACCAGATGTGCGGCTCTATATTCTGCCGTACAGAGTTTTACTAAGCACACGTGTTGGTTTCAAATTGACAGGAGCAGTGTGTCTTTGGTCTTGTGGCCGGTTAGAGGCGTTCAGAGCGCCGGATGTTGATGTGGTGAAAATAATGGTGTTTGTAATGTGAGAGGACAGGTGTGAGTGTGTGCGCCTGTCCACAGCTGTCAGCCATCCTGCTCCATCTCCTCAGAGCTCCATCACCCACAAAAGGTACAGACGCCCTGGACCAGGCGTGATTCTGTGTGAAAAAAGACTTATGTGCTGACTCACAACAACATGTGAGAGTAGCTGTTGAACGATGACTTTTAGTCAACTGAAAAATGTGTACAATAGGCTCCTCCCCTCTGGGGCCAGTAAAATAAAATAAGGCATGAAAAATAATGTTACTAAAATAAAATAAAATTATACTAAATATACACAAAATACAGTATGGTCAGAACAATATTGCAAAACTAGCACAAGTCCTGGAGAGATGGGAGGCTGCAGCCCATCACTTTCTGTCTGTCTGTCCCAGCGTACTTCACGGTGATGGAGGAGGTGATGGAGGAGGTGATGGAGGAGGTGATGGAGGAGGTGATGGAGGAGGTGATGGAGGAGGTGATGGAGGAGGTGAGGATGGACTCAATGATGGCCGTGTAGAACTGCACCATCATCTCCGCTGGCAGCTTGGCTTTTCTCAGCTGCCGCAGGAAATACATCCTCTGCTGGGCCTTCTTGATGAGGGAGCTGATGGTGAGCTCCCACTTGAGGTCCCGGGTGATGGTGGTGCCGAGGAGTCTGTGTGGAAGAGGAGGGGGAGTCTGTGGAAGAGGAGGGGGAGTCTGTGTGGAAGAGGAGGGGGAGTCTGTGTGGAAGAGGAGGGGGAGTCTGTGTGGAAGAGGAGGGGGAGTCTGTGTGGAAGAGGAGGGGGAGTCTGTGTGGAAGAGGAGGGGGAGTCTGTGTGGAAGAGGAGGGGGAGTCTGTGTGGAAGAGGAGGGGAAGTCTGTGTGGAAGAGGAGGGGGAGTCTGTGGAAGAGGAGGGGGAGTCTGTGTGGAAGAGGAGGGGGAGTCTGTGTGGAAGAGGAGGGGGAGTCTGTGTGGAAGAGGAGGGGGAGTCTGTGGAAGAGGAGGGGGAGTCTGTGGAAGAGGAGGGGGAGTCTGTGTGGAAGAGGAGGGGGAGTCTGTGTGGAAGAGGAGGGGGAGTCTGTGTGGAAGAGGAGGGGGAGTCTGTGGAAGAGGAGGGGGAGTCTGTGTGGAAGAGGAGGGGGAGTCTGTGTGGAAGAGGAGGGGGAGTCTGTGGAAGAGGAGGGGGAGTCTGTGTGGAAGAGGAGGGGGAGTCTGTGTGGAAGAGGAGGGGGAGTCTGTGTGGAAGAGGAGGGGGAGTCTGTGTGGAAGAGGAGGGGGAGTCTGTGAGGAAGAGGAGGGGGAGTCTGTGTGGAAGAGGAGGGGGAGTCTGTGTGGAAGAGGAGGGGGAGTCTGTGTGGAAGAGGAGGGGGAGTCTGTGGAAGAGGAGGGGGAGTCTGTGTGGAAGAGGAGGGGGAGTCTGTGTGGAAGAGGAGGGGGAGTCTGTGTGGAAGAGGAGGGGGAGTCTGTGGAAGAGGAGGGGGAGTCTGTGGAAGAGGAGGGGGAGTCTGTGTGGAAGAGGAGGGGGAGTCTGTGTGGAAGAGGAGGGGGAGTCTGTGTGGAAGAGGAGGGGGAGTCTGTGTGGAAGAGGAGGGGGAGTCTGTGTGGAAGAGGAGGGGGAGTCTGTGGAAGAGGAGGGGGAGTCTGTGTGGAAGAGGAGGGGGAGTCTGTGGAAGAGGAGGGGGAGTCTGTGGAAGAGGAGGGGGAGTCTGTGTGGAAGAGGAGGGGGAGTCTGTGTGGAAGAGGAGGGGGAGTCTGTGTGGAAGAGGAGGGGGAGTCTGTGTGGAAGAGGAGGGGGAGTCTGTGTGGAAGAGGAGGGGGAGTCTGTGGAAGAGGAGGGGGAGTCTGTGTGGAAGAGGAGGGGGAGTCTGTGGAAGAGGAGGGGGAGTCTGTGGAAGAGGAGGGGGAGTCTGTGTGGAAGAGGAGGGGGAGTCTGTGTGGAAGAGGAGGGGGAGTCTGTGTGGAAGAGGAGGGGGAGTCTGTGGAAGAGGAGGGGGAGTCTGTGTGGAAGAGGAGGGGGAGTCTGTGTGGAAGAGGAGGGGGAGTCTGTGTGGAAGAGGAGGGGGAGTCTGTGGAAGAGGAGGGGGAGTCTGTGGAAGAGGAGGGGGAGTCTGTGGAAGAGGAGGGGGAGTCTGTGTGGAAGAGGAGGGGGAGTCTGTGTGGAAGAGGAGGGGGAGTCTGTGGAAGAGGAGGGGGAGTCTGTGGAAGAGGAGGGGGAGTCTGTGGAAGAGGAGGGGGAGTCTGTGTGGAAGAGGAGGGGGAGTCTGTGGAAGAGGAGGGGGAGTCTGTGGAAGAGGAGGGGGAGTCTGTGTGGAAGAGGAGGGGGAGTCTGTGTGGAAGAGGAGGGGGAGTCTGTGTGGAAGAGGAGGGGGAGTCTGTGTGGAAGAGGAGGGGGAGTCTGTGTGGAAGAGGAGGGGGAGTCTGTGGAAGAGGAGGGGGAGTCTGTGGAAGAGGAGGGGGAGTCTGTGTGGAAGAGGAGGGGGAGTCTGTGTGGAAGAGGAGGGGGAGTCTGTGTGGAAGAGGAGGGGGAGTCTGTGTGGAAGAGGAGGGGGAGTCTGTGGAAGAGGAGGGGGAGTCTGTGTGGAAGAGGAGGGGGAGTCTGTGGAAGAGGAGGGGGAGTCTGTGGAAGAGGAGGGGGAGTCTGTGTGGAAGAGGAGGGGGAGTCTGTGTGGAAGAGGAGGGGGAGTCTGTGTGGAAGAGGAGGGGGAGTCTGTGGAAGAGGAGGGGGAGTCTGTGTGGAAGAGGAGGGGGAGTCTGTGTGGAAGAGGAGGGGGAGTCTGTGTGGAAGAGGAGGGGGAGTCTGTGTGGAAGAGGAGGGGGAGTCTGTGGAAGAGGAGGGGGAGTCTGTGGAAGAGGAGGGGGAGTCTGTGTGGAAGAGGAGGGGGAGTCTGTGTGGAAGAGGAGGGGGAGTCTGTGTGGAAGAGGAGGGGGAGTCTGTGTGGAAGAGGAGGGGGAGTCTGTGTGGAAGAGGAGGGGGAGTCTGTGTGGAAGAGGAGGGGGAGTCTGTGTGGAAGAGGAGGGGGAGTCTGTGGAAGAGGAGGGGGAGTCTGTGGAAGAGGAGGGGGAGTCTGTGTGGAAGAGGAGGGGGAGTCTGTGTGGAAGAGGAGGGGGAGTCTGTGTGGAAGAGGAGGGGGAGTCTGTGTGGAAGAGGAGGGGGAGTCTGTGGAAGAGGAGGGGGAGTCTGTGTGGAAGAGGAGGGGGAGTCTGTGGAAGAGGAGGGGGAGTCTGTGGAAGAGGAGGGGGAGTCTGTGTGGAAGAGGAGGGGGAGTCTGTGTGGAAGAGGAGGGGGAGTCTGTGTGGAAGAGGAGGGGGAGTCTGTGGAAGAGGAGGGGGAGTCTGTGTGGAAGAGGAGGGGGAGTCTGTGTGGAAGAGGAGGGGGAGTCTGTGTGGAAGAGGAGGGGGAGTCTGTGTGGAAGAGGAGGGGGAGTCTGTGGAAGAGGAGGGGGAGTCTGTGGAAGAGGAGGGGGAGTCTGTGTGGAAGAGGAGGGGGAGTCTGTGTGGAAGAGGAGGGGGAGTCTGTGTGGAAGAGGAGGGGGAGTCTGTGTGGAAGAGGAGGGGGAGTCTGTGGAAGAGGAGGGGGAGTCTGTGTGGAAGAGGAGGGGGAGTCTGTGGAAGAGGAGGGGGAGTCTGTGGAAGAGGAGGGGGAGTCTGTGTGGAAGAGGAGGGGGAGTCTGTGTGGAAGAGGAGGGGGAGTCTGTGTGGAAGAGGAGGGGGAGTCTGTGGAAGAGGAGGGGGAGTCTGTGTGGAAGAGGAGGGGGAGTCTGTGTGGAAGAGGAGGGGGAGTCTGTGTGGAAGAGGAGGGGGAGTCTGTGGAAGAGGAGGGGGAGTCTGTGGAAGAGGAGGGGGAGTCTGTGGAAGAGGAGGGGGAGTCTGTGTGGAAGAGGAGGGGGAGTCTGTGGAAGAGGAGGGGGAGTCTGTGGAAGAGGAGGGGGAGTCTGTGTGGAAGAGGAGGGGGAGTCTGTGTGGAAGAGGAGGGGGAGTCTGTGTGGAAGAGGAGGGGGAGTCTGTGTGGAAGAGGAGGGGGAGTCTGTGTGGAAGAGGAGGGGGAGTCTGTGGAAGAGGAGGGGGAGTCTGTGGAAGAGGAGGGGGAGTCTGTGTGGAAGAGGAGGGGGAGTCTGTGTGGAAGAGGAGGGGGAGTCTGTGTGGAAGAGGAGGGGGAGTCTGTGTGGAAGAGGAGGGGGAGTCTGTGTGGAAGAGGAGGGGGAGTCTGTGGAAGAGGAGGGGGAGTCTGTGTGGAAGAGGAGGGGGAGTCTGTGTGGAAGAGGAGGGGGAGTCTGTGTGGAAGAGGAGGGGGAGTCTGTGTGGAAGAGGAGGGGGAGTCTGTGGAAGAGGAGGGGGAGTCTGTGGAAGAGGAGGGGGAGTCTGTGGAAGAGGAGGGGGAGTCTGTGTGGAAGAGGAGGGGGAGTCTGTGTGGAAGAGGAGGGGGAGTCTGTGGAAGAGGAGGGGGAGTCTGTGGAAGAGGAGGGGGAGTCTGTGGAAGAGGAGGGGGAGTCTGTGTGGAAGAGGAGGGGGAGTCTGTGGAAGAGGAGGGGGAGTCTGTGGAAGAGGAGGGGGAGTCTGTGTGGAAGAGGAGGGGGAGTCTGTGTGGAAGAGGAGGGGGAGTCTGTGTGGAAGAGGAGGGGGAGTCTGTGTGGAAGAGGAGGGGGAGTCTGTGTGGAAGAGGAGGGGGAGTCTGTGGAAGAGGAGGGGGAGTCTGTGGAAGAGGAGGGGGAGTCTGTGTGGAAGAGGAGGGGGAGTCTGTGTGGAAGAGGAGGGGGAGTCTGTGTGGAAGAGGAGGGGGAGTCTGTGTGGAAGAGGAGGGGGAGTCTGTGTGGAAGAGGAGGGGGAGTCTGTGTGGAAGAGGAGGGGGAGTCTGTGTGGAAGAGGAAATAGTCAGCAGTGAAGTGCACATAATGCACTCTCTCTCCCCTCTCCTGTCATTATTACACTGCTTTTGACGTTCATGATCAGATTATTCAGATTATTCAAGATGTACTGTTCTGTTTTGTTGGTCTGGGTCTTGAACACGCCACGTTGTGTGAACCTGTCGTGTTCTGACACTTTATTGTGAGTGTCGTGTGGAAAGAGTGACACACAGAGTGCACTTTTAAATCATCACCGGGATGATAGTCTCAGTTCAAAGGTTAAAGGTCAAAGTCAACTTTTCACCAGGTCACGGTGGTTTTCCCTCATCATTTGCTTCCTCAAAGTTGTGTTTTGATTGATTCTTTCATTTTTGAGTTATGCTGTCTTGTTCTTCAAAGATAGAGGGCTCAGAAAATATCTGTTTTCACCTACCCCCTATCCCCGACAGCAAATCTATGCTAACAGAAAAAAGTCTTCTTTAATGGATTACGTAACAAATAACTCATCATCAATCAGAAAAGGTTTGTGAACTATATGTAAGAGAATTATACTAGCAAAACATCACATCAAATATTGTTTTTACTGATGACAGTTTGAAGGGATTAGGATCATTTGTACATTCTTATTTATTATTGTGACAATCAGAGAGTCGCCGTTTCATTTGAACCTGTGCGTCCTCTCTTGATCCGAACGGTCAGTATTTAAAGCCCGGCACCTGCATCAGTCATGACTCAGTGCCAGTGCGGCCTCTGCAGCTCAGTCAGGGGAACATCTGGAGCGTCTGAGCTGAACATCAGCCATGGCCTGTCCAGAAAGTGAGAAAGAGAAACACTTCTATCACAGGTTAAGTCTTGATCCTTCCTCAATCACATCTTAACTAAAGCAGCAGATCCATCAAACGTTTATATGTTTGTCCTGGTAGTGTCAGGTTTTTATCTTTCAATCCCGTAGATTTAGCTTTATTGCTAAGCTAACTGATGACTGATGAAAATAGAGTGTTTATTTTACCATTATTATTAGTATTATCTTGTCTTACGCTAGCTGTTTTTATTTTATTTTATTTTATCTTTATTTTCCCCCTCCATTCCTTTTTAAGAAATGAGAGGTTTTGTCTATAGGAGTTTTGTTTATAAGAGTTTTGTTTAAAGAGTTCTTCTATTAAGAGTGTTTTTTAAACTTAACGCTTTAACCGATTTCAACATGTTATACCTCATTATGATCGCTATCACAGTAGTACGTGTGCTATTACTTTTGACATTTGAACAACTTGTACTTTTTGCTGAATTTTCAAAAGTATTAGTACTTTTTCCCCATTTAAATAAATTTGGGCATTATGAGTGTCTGCGGAATTCTTTAGACTTTATTCTTTAGAATTTTGTGACGGAGCCAGTCGAGCGAGAGAGAAAGAGAGAGAGAGAGAGAGGGGGGGGGAGGGGGAGAGGGGGAGAGAGGGAGGCAGAGACAGGGAGAGAGAGGGAGAGACGCAGACACTCTAGCAATGGCTTCAGCCGTTGCAAATTATCTAGTCTGTCCTTTTCCTCTGTATCTACCAGCGTTGCAACAGTGAAATTTCCCCATGTGTGGACAATAAAGGAATATCTTATCTCATCTTAAATTAGATATCAGTTCATTTGTGTGATGTCATCTCAAACTTGTCTCTGCTTTCACACAGGTAATTCTTCTCAGAGATTTGGGGAGGCATCTCTTCGTCTCTTCGTCTCTTCGTCTCTTCGTCTCTTAACCCTAAACCCTTCTCCTTCTCCACATCTGTCCATCACTCCATCTTTTCCATTAGCACAGTGTGACCCGGAGGTAAGTGCTGCTAGAGACAGGCAGCTCCTCTCTCCACTGTGTTTTATATAGTAAAGGCTTTTTCTGAGTTTTCTGAGCTATTAACCCCTCCCCTCCCCTCAGCGACTCCCCCCTGAACCCATTTACTGGTATATTCCTGGATTTCCTTGTTCCCGGTTGATCTGGTGCAGACTTTATATGTCCTGAGCATGTTTCACACAGACATGAGACGAGAAACTGCAGGATGAATAATTGATGCTGTTGCACAACAATACGCAAGTTACAGAGTCTACAAATAGTAAGTGTGGAAATGTTCTTGGACACGTGTTTTAAAAAAATAAATAAAGATGTTTGTGCCCATGGGTGTTAGTACCCACGCTGCAGACTCTATTTCCCATGTGCCCCTTGTGTTTGTCATGTGCTCCCATTGTTGTTTCTGTGTCTCCGCCCCTCACCTGCTGTCTGTTACTTCCTGGATTTCCCAGTCTCCTCCCACCACACCTGCTGTCAGTCTTCTCGTTACCTTAATTAGTTTCTCCTGCCACTTGTTTGTTTCCACCAATCACCTGCTTCTCTGTGTGTATTTAAGTTCTGTCTCCCCTTTGTTCTGTGTCAGTTTGTCACTTGATGGCTGTCCTGCTTGTAACCCCTGCCCTGCCCCTGCCCCTGCCCCTGCCCCTGTTCCTGTTCCTGCCCCTGTTCCTGCCCCTGTTCCTGCCCCTGTTCCTGCCCCTGTTCCTGCCCCTGTTCCTGTTCTTGTTTACCTGCCTTTGTGGAATTTTGGATTTTTTGTGTTTTTTTTTGGATTTTTGGGCATTTTGAGCCTTTGTGCCTGCCTTTGGATTTTGAACTTTTGTTAATAAATTCTGATTTGCCTTGATTTGGACTGCTTTTGGGTTTTTGCCACCAGGATCATAACAGTAGTCCGACTTCGTAAAGACCCTTTGGGCATCTTCGAAAATGATGATTCAAATGATTTTTATAATATCTATTTTTTTCATACTGATTAAGCGTCAACTCTCTCATATGGTCGCAATAATATTTTCAATCACTCTCTATTTATGGGTTTTCACACCAATGATTGTCATGGATAAAGTGCAGAGTGGGAAGGTGGAAAGGACCACACTTTTAAGGCAACTTTTAGTCTGGTTTTAGACCAACTATAAATGGCAATACATTTATTTAGTTGTTTTTAAGATGAAAATAAGATAAGTAAGGAAGTATAGCCATAGTCCTTGTTGGGTCTATATAATAATGTAAGTATGATTTACTTGGGGTTTGACTATTTTTAAGAATCTCACGATTTGGTTTGTTCACCGCAATTCTGTCATAATTCTTTAAAAAAATAAAATGTTTGTCATTATCCAACTTTGGTGGCAAAATAGAAATATATTAAATGTTGTATTTTAATTATTGTTCTTGTAAATAATAGCAAGTAGAACAACAACAACTGTAGTCTAATAGAGTTTATGACATTTGTTTTCATTTCATACAGGGCTTAAAACAGGGTCAGTGCATCTCAGGTGATACTCAAGTGTACACAAAAGTCTAAATGAAGGTGTAAATCTTATCTTATACTTTATATGCAAATACCATTTTGTCATTTATAAACTGCTTCAGAATTGCTCAAGTGAAAAAGTTATTGGCCTTATCTGAACTCAATGGCAACAGAAATGAATAGACCAGTGACTTTCTCCCCTCCACTGTACTTGCCCCTCTGCTGACCTCCCTATGTTTTACATACTCTCACATATACATTTCAATAGGCTACAGTATCATCTGTGATGATGCACAAGTACCACCTCCAAAGCTTGTTCAAGTAATTGATTTATGCTTGAAAAACATTGGTCAGATGAAAATGGATTTCTATTTGTCCTTGACAGTTGCATAATGCATAAGTGTCACAGCAGGTGAAGGAGAGGACCTGGCTCAGTGCATACAAAGATGTTCTAGAACGTCCCGGCTCTCACATCCAACAAAAAGAAAGACCACAGAGCAAAACATACAATAAAACATCATCTAAAATTATATCATCCTACTTGCCCTGATTTAGATTTGAAAGTACATCTTCTAATTAAGTCATAACCTTTGGTTTTTAAATGTTTCCAAAGAAAGGGCCTTTTCACAATAGCACCCGACTAGTTCCAGTTCCAGACCGAGTTACAGGTGGCACTATATGGCACTGTATTAGTGCCCAAACCCAAACCACGATGCTGCTCTGGGGTTCAGCCCCGCCCACAGGTCCTATAATGAATCAGCAGAAGCCACTGACCCAAAAATGCCATGTGATTTGCCACTGGTGCAGACTCCAAACGAATCAGCGAACTCACAAACATGGTGAGAATTAATTTTGCTGGCCCAGTTATGATTGTAGGTTAAGTTTGTGTCATGCATTTTTAACAGGAAAAAAACTAATTTTCTCAAAAATTTTTGACGAATATTTATGAAGAACTACACCCAAATATTTAAGAGAGTCCATTGGTCATTCAAATGAATAGGTCTTTTTTTAAAGGTAAAGGGGATACTTTATTGTTTATTGAGTTCCTGCTGACATATTATAAAGGAAATGCATAATTTCTGGTTTGGTCAAAAATATCAATCGTCTGTGTAACAAACAGTTTTATGTTCTAAGCCATCAACTGTCACACCGTTACGGGATTTCCAAAACATGTTATGTCATTGTCATTTTCTAAACGTATTACAAGCATTTGGCCTATCAAATCCACTGTCGGCCCCGCCTTCTTCCTATACAAAACATAATTGTCAATTAGCCATCAATCAAATGATTGCGCTGCTGTCTCTGCCAAGTTTGGTTACAGCGCTGAGACCTGCAGCAGAATGAGATGCAGATGCTAAAATCAGTTTTCATGAAAAGTGAGAATCTAACGTTTTATTCACAAATGGCTGTGGGTCAGGATCAAATACAGTGGTGCAGTCTGTGATTTTTGTATTGATCACTGATTGACAGTTATTCCCCTCGCGGCACTTGAGTGTTTCTCTCCGTGTCGACCTGCACAAACTTTACCCTCCTCCTCCCCCATAGTGACTTCTCCGAGCGCTTCTTTGAGGCGTCACCGCTCCTTATTCTGTTTTGTCTTTACTTTGGGGCGCAGGCAGCGAACAGTGGGTTTGGTCAGGTTTAGAGTCAGACTTGGAAAAAACAAATGCGCAGGTGGATCAGGGCCACATAGACCTGTTCTACTGATGTCAAGCTATGTTAATCTGCCTCATGTTCAGATGCAAAAGAGTGAATGAATGGAAGTGCAGCGGAGACATCAAAAGTCAGACTTGTTCTTGCAAAAGACAAACTTTATAAATTTACCAGTTTAGCAGTCATGATAAAAAAAAGCATTTGCAGCCCGAGTGTCCACCGTCCACAGGGAAGGAGAGAAAAGAGGGGAGAATCTGAAGGACCAGGGGCCAGCTAAACTCAGGAGCCTGGAGGTAACGGGGTGGGGGGTTTCTAAAAATGAAATAGAATCATAATCGTCATTATCAGTGACCTGCTAAAATAGTATATCTAAAATTCAGAAGAATTCAAGAAATAATTTATTATATTTTCAGTTCTGGGGTGGACACCCAGACCCCCACAGACCCGCCTGTTGTGCCTCTGCCTATAAACAAATAACTGGAATGTTGAACCATGTCCAATAGATTTGTTTGTATTGTATGTTAAATGTTCAGCCAATAGAAATCACAGTTTTGTTCCAGCTAAAGTAAGATATAAAATGCTTTGAAACATGAGTAGCTCGTGGTTCTTTTGTTCTAGCTCACAGAGGCAGAAAGGTTGGTGCCCCCCCGGCTTAGCTGTTCAAGTTGGCTACATGTTGGTGACAAATCAAACCTGCTTTTGTTTTGTTTGTGATATAAATTGAGGACTTAAATTGGGAATTAAACCATCTCAGTGTTAGAAACATACTAGCTTGGTAATTAGCACTGTGTAAAGTCACCTGACAATTCTCAGGAACCAAAAGGCCATTATATCCTTTGACAGAAGAAAAGTATTACTGTATTGACTCTTTTTCCTGACTAAAGTATCTTTGAATCATACAAAATCTTCAAACAATTTAATTATCTAGATGACATTTCCATGAACAACAAATCAATGCATGTGAAAAATGTCCCTCATCCGTCGTAGCAATTGATCAAATGTAGTTTAGAAATGAAAACTCTACAGTGCAATCTTCCACTTGATTATTTTGCTTGCACGTGCTTCAGCCTTTGCATGTGTAAATCCCACCTGTGGGTGCAGTGCTGCAGTGTTACATTACAGTATAGGAGCCTGGCCTTTTCATCTTCCTCTGAGATCAAGCATCGATCTTTAAAGTCAACACGGCTCCAGTGGTATTTACACACGGTCCGCGAACAAACACAGAGAAATGCACTGATAGGAAGAGCCGCACTGACCTGACAGCACTCCCCTCCTCCTTTCCAGCCATGCTAAACAGTGTGCGTCCTGGTTAGGATTGGAGGCATCGCCTGCTGCTTGAGGGTACAGCGGCACACATGAAATGAGCATTCACTACTCTGCGTTGGCCGTGCGGCTCCTCGGGTGTGCTGCATACCAAATGTTCTCCGGCATGTCTGGCTTCCTCAACACTGTTTGCACCCGCAGCCCACTTTACACCTCCCTTTCAAAGTCTATTTCCATCGTTCGTTTGCAGCTTATGGTGAATAACAAGTCTTGCTAATTTTGTTATAGTTTGAGCATGCCCACATATTAACAATCATCACGCACCGTTGCATTTTCTTATGTGTCCCATTGTTTGATACATAAATATACATTCTCCTTCCTTCCTGCCATAAGAGGGATTATAGATTATAAAATTAGATTTTTTTTTATTTGTGAGGCTGTAGGGAAATGTATTACAACATAAAGTGAATTGAATGGAATGGAATAAAAAGTTATTGCTAATATGAATGGGTTAATTCCATTTTGACCGTAGGCCTCTTCCACCTGTGCCACATGTTGTGCACATTGATGGCATCTGTTTATACAAATCTTAATTTTAGTTGGATCAGTTATCGCAATAACGTTCACCCAGCATTTTCTATCAAAATTGGAATGATTACGAGGCGTAGTTCAAGTCCATTGTATTTTCAAATTTGTCCTGCTATAATTTAAACTATTAAATAGAATTATAGAATTATAGAAGTTAAGTTTGCAGCCATTTTTAGAAGCCGGCCTTTCACCCAGTCTAGCCTGAATGACAGAATGATAACCTCATTCATTACCCAGAGTCAAAGGTCTCTCTGCACTTATCTGAAGAATAAGAAACCATTCCTTTGTCTCTTACTGGGATGGCTCTATCAAACTGGCACCTGCCGTACAGTGATATATATAAAACACTCTGGGTGACTCGCACCTCTCCTACGGTTATTCTTTCAATTTACCAGCCTCACTCTTCAACTTCACACTCATCTCAGCCATTCACGGTCTGTGCTGAGGGCCCAGCTGTCACGGTAAAAGACCTGCGCCCACCACCACCTTTTCACCTGTTTGTGATGTGTGCGGATCTTGTTGTTTCATTCAATGCTTTCATACTTTTAACAAAAACTATACACTTTTTTTTCCATTTCAACTGTCCTTATAGCTCTATATTTGAGGTACTATCTCTTACCAGTGAGGACCATGCCTAGTTTTGGTTAGTTCTTTAGTCTATTGCTGAATCTTAAGGCAAGGCAAGGCACGTTTATTTGTAGAGCACATTTCATACACAAAGCAATTCAAAGTGCTTCACACAACAGGAAAAAATGCATCAAAATCACAAAGAAATTACAGACCACACACATAACATTCCAGACACTCTTTCCCATATTTATTTGACATTGCAGCATGACAGGTGTCTCCGGGATGGACACATCACTTTTATACTGATTCTTTCCCATATCAGCGCGCTATCTGCCTCTGCACACGTCTGTGCTGAGCGTTTGTATCTTTTACGACGACTCTCTGTGTGGCGCTTTGTGTCTTTAACAACGGACCCAGTCTCGTCCCCTCCCTAGATTTAGTTTTCACTAAACTAATTGTCCCAGACAAAACTCGACCAAAGTTTTTTTTTAGTATTAAAACTGGCTGTTGGTCAGTGGGGCGGTGCGCCAGGTTCTTCCTGGTCTTTACAATAGGCTTAGTGCCGACCGACAACCTAACCAGCGAGTGTTCTAACCCTCTCCCCAGGCTCCTCCTCTACTGCTGCGCTTGGACACCGGCACAATGGACTATTGTGTCCAGCAGAAGTATTTACATGTTCAATTTTAATGGTATTTAAATAGTAATACATTTAAAGGTGCTATTTTTAGGATAAAATTTAAAGGTGCAGGGTACTACCTAAAAATAGTCCCAGACCCGTATTTTAGTGTTTCAAATGTAAAAAATACGTCACAGAATAGTCTGTCTGCCAGTTAACAATTAAATCACAAACTGTTTAAGAAATAAAAGAGAAGAGTGCAAAGAAAAATCATTTCAGTCATATGCACAGCTAAACAAAACTGTTTTTAGCTTAGATTAGAGTAGAGGCCTAACTCACATCTTCAGGAAGACTGTTCCAGATTGTAGCTGCATAAAACTGAAATGCAGATTCCCCATGTTTAGTCCTGACTCTGGCACCAGCAGGAGGCCGGTCCCTGTTTAGTCCTGACTCTGGCACCAGCAGGAGGCCGGTCCATGTTTAGTCCTGACTCTGGCACCAGCAGGAGGCCGGTCCCTGTTTAGTCCTGACTCTGGCACCAGCAGGAGGCCGGTCCCTGTTTAGTCCTGACTCTGGCACCAGCAGGAGGCCGGTCCCTGTTTAGTCCTAGCAGCAGCGTTCTGGATGTACAGCAGCTGTTTTACAGCTCGTTTGGAGAGGCCAGTGAGCAGGCCGTTACAGTCTAATCTACTGGAGACAAGCGCATGGATCAGTCTCTCCAAGTCTGGTTTAGACACTATATTTTTTATTTTGGCAGTGTTTTTAGATGGTAAAAAGCTGCTGATGTTATTGATTTTGATTAGAGCAGACCGTCTCGTGCCCCCAATTACGCGTGACAGTGTGTTTAGAGCAATAGAAAGAGAGCAGGGGACGAGTGGGTCGGCCTGCATCTGTGCCCCTCACCCATATCTGCCCCGGGTTTAGAACGAGTCGCAACTTTTGCCTCTTGCTCAATATGTGCTCCCTCCTCCCTTTCTGCGCACGCTTCTGTCCTGGTTCTCTTCTGAATCTCCTCCCTTCACTTTTCGAGTCTAACTTTTAAACTTGCTTCGCTCCTGACCGCGCATTTGGCGATATAAACATCTGAAATAGATAAGAGAATGCGTGTGAATTCACTTCCTTTCCGCGTTGATCCCATGTGCTTTTCTTGTTAAATGTGAAGGCCGTGACTATATAGCCGCGGCGCGGTCAAATAGCCCAGCAGTTTCAGGAGCCGCGGCACGGCCATGTAGCCTCATGGCTAACCCTAACCCTAACCCTAACCCCTACATTCCCAATGTGAGACTACCGTAACCCACGGCAAAATAGCCTGGGCAGCTTGGGCTCCCTCCTTAATCCCTTCCGAAGAGGAAGCAGAGACCGGGGGCTCGTCTATCACCCAAGCTGAAGTCACTGAGGTTGTTGGCAAACTCCTCAGTGACAGGGCTCCGGGGGTGGATGAGATCCGCCCTGAGTACCTTAGGTCTTTGGATGTTGTAGGACTGTTTTGGCTGACACGTCTTTGCAACATTGTGGAGGAGCAGAGCGGTTTTTGTCCTGGTCCTTGAACACTGGACCAGCTCTAACTCTCCATCGGGTGCTCGAGGGTTCATTGGAGTTTGCCCAACCAGTCCACATGTGCTTTGTGGATCTGGAGAAGGCTTTCGATCGTGTCCCTCGGGGTGTCCTTTTGGGGGTGATCTGGGAGTATGGGGTCCGGGGCCCTTTGCTCCGGGCTGTCCGGTCCCTGTATGGCCGGAGCAGGAGCTGTGTTCATTGCCGGCAGTAAGTCAGACCTGTTCCCAGTCCATGTTGGACTCCGCCAGGGCTGCCCTTTGTCACCGGTTCTGTTCATAGTTTTTATGGACAGAATTTCTAGGTGCAGTCAAGGGTTGTAGGGTGTCCGGTTTGGGGACCACAGGATCTCATCTCTTCTGTTTGCAGACGATGTTGTCCTGATGGCTCCATCAAACCCGGACCTGCAACATGCACTCGGACGGTTTGCAGCCGAGTGTGAAGCGGCTGGGATGAGAATCAGCACCTCCAAATCCGAGGCCATAGTTCTCAACCGGAAAAAGGTGGCTTGCCCTCTTCAGGTGGGTGGGGAGTCCTTGCCCCAAGTGGAGGAGTTCAAGTATCTCGGGGTCTTGTTCACGAGTGAGGGAAGGATGGAGCGTGAGATCGACAGGCGGATCGGTGCAGCGGCTGCAGTGATGCAGTCGCTGCATCGGACAAAGGAGCTGAGTCGAAAGGCAAAGCTCTCGTTTTACCGATCGGTCTACGTTCCTACCCTCACCTATGGTCATGAGCTTTGGGTAATGACCGAAAGGACAAGATTGCGGATCCAAGATGGCGCCTGTGTTCGGCCACGCCACTGCTCGACTCTTGTTATGCCGCTTATTTGTGACGATCGTTACATCGTATGCAGTTTTATCAGCCCAGACATTAGTCTGTTGTGTGTCTGCTGTACGGGTTTATGACCGTGGCGCACTTTTCCGCATCAAAGCGTCGATGGAGTCGCTTTTCGACACATGGGACAGGTACAACAAGCCTTTCTGCCACCCCTTGTTTGTCCACCCAACTCACCTGACGTTTTGCTGCTGTCCCGAGGCCCGGGGAAAAGGAGGAAGCAGAGGAGAAGAGGCACAAGGTCTGGTGTGCAAGTCAAGCACAGACGAGCCTTGTGTTCGGAGCACACAAGCCTGGACTTTGGGAGACGTGCTCGGTGCTTACGCCTGATCCCGCTCGTCGATGTTTGCGGCTGTTCGCCGTTGCCGTCTTCGCCGCCTGCCTGGGCCATCGCGGCTGCTTTCCCGGAGCCTGCACGGGCCATCGCGGCTGCTTTCCCGGAGCCTGCACGGGCCATCGCGGCTGCTTTCCCGGAGCCTGCAAAGGATCTTTTAACCTTGACTGAAACGTTTAACTTTCAGCAGCATGTCTCTGGTCCCACTCACCAAAAGGGACACACTTTAGACCTGGTGTTTTCACTTGGCCTGAGTGTTGTTAACCTCTGTGTGGAGGATGTCCATATGAGCGATCATAGCTGTGTTTTATTTGAATTGAACTTTTCTCCTGAGCCTGAGCCCTCAAACATCAAGTCTCAGAGGCGCATTATCACTGCAAATACAGCCGTCCAATTTTCTGCTGTATTTGATCCTCATTTTTTTATGAATTGTCTTGATGTGGACAGTTTAATTAATTCCTTTAGCAGCCACTGTTTATCCATTTTAGATCAGGTGGCACCTGTAAAATCCACTGTGTCATCACAGAAAAAAGCTTGTCCTTGGATAAATGAAGGTATTCTAAATCTAAAGAGACTATGTCGGAAAACTGATCGTCTGTGGAAAACCTCTAGTCTTGAGGTCCATATGTTACACCTCAGAGATCTTGTGTCATCTTACAATGAAATGATAGAAAGTTCCAGAGCTGATTACTTCCGCCAGCTAATAACATCTAACAAGAAAACCCCAAAGTGTTGTTTGACACTATAAATTCTATTGTTTGTCCTTCAGCTGCAGTGACTCCTGTTTCCTGCAAAGCCGACAGCAATGAATTCCTCAGGTTCTTTATCGATAAGATTAAGATGATCAAAGACCAAATCCCACTCCTTTTGTGTGATAAACCTGTTTCTGTGGAGTCTGTTCCCCAAAACTGGTCTTCTTTTAAGCCTGTCACTCTAGAAGACATCTCAGCTCTGGTGACCAAGATGAAACCCTCCTCTTGTACATCAGATGCCCTTCCCTGCAGGCTCTTCCTCAAAGTGTTTGATGTTATTGGCCCCTGGGTTACCAAAATGGTAAATCTCTCTCTTTCTACCGGCGTGTTTCCTGGTCCATTTAAACATGCCATAGTTGAGCCTTTACTGAAAAAAACAAACTTGGACCCGACAGACCTCAAAAGTTTCAGACCCATATCAAAGCTCCCGTTCATGTCCAAGATCCTAGAGAAGGAAATTGTCCGATTTCCTTGATCAGTCAAACATTCACGACTCTTTTCAATCTGGTTTCCGCAAACATCATTCTACAGAAACCGCATTGTTGAAAGTGTCCAGTGACATTATGATGTCTGCTGATTCTGGGAAATGCACGGTTTTAGTTCTGTTGGATCTGTCTGCAGCCTTTGACACTGTCGACCATCATATCCTGTTGAACAGACTGAGGGACCTGATTGGACTATCGGGGTTAGTTCTTCATTGGTTTTCCTCATATTTATCCGGTCGGAGCTTTAGTGTTGCTGCAAACCAAATAATGTCCGACTCAGCTGATCTGTTGTGTGGAGTTCCTCAGGGCTCCGTTTTGGGTCCCATCCTATTTCTGCTTTATATAATTCCCCTGGGAATGATCATTAAAGAGTTTAGTGATGTGTCCTATCACCTGTTCGCTGACGATATTCAGCTCTATTGCTCTTTTAAACCTTCTGAGATCCAGAAGCTGAACTCCTTGGTCAGTTGTTTAGTACAAATTAAACAATGGCTGAGCAAAAACCCCTTGCAGCTAAATGCTGACAAAACAGAAACTCTGATTATTGCCCCTGATGATGCCATTCCAGGGATAAACCAGTACTTGGGTGATTTAGGCCAGACTACAAAACCAAAACTTAGAAACTTGGGTGTTGTCTTTGACAAAGACATGTCTTTAGAGCACCACTCCAAGCTGTTGACGAGGAACTGTTTCTTTCAGTTGAGGAAAATCTCTAAGCTCAGGAAAATGGTGTCTCAAAATGATCTGGAACTTATAATTCATGCATTTGTGTCTTCACGTTTAGACTATTGTAATAGCTTGTTTTCCTGTCTTAACAAGAAGGAACTCTCGTCTGCAGCTGGTCCAGAACTCTGCAGCGAGGATCTTGACCCGCACAAATAGAAGGGCCCACATTTCACCCATTCTTAAAGCCCTTCACTGGCTGCCAGTCTCCTACCGGAGTACATCACCCAGGAACTCAAGTGGGAGCCACCATCACCCAGGATCTCAAGTGGGAGCCACCATCACCCAGGACCTGGGAGCCACCATCACCCAGGACCTCAAGTGGGAGCCACCATCACCCAGGACCTCAAGTGGGAGCCACCCTCACCCAGGACCTCAAGTGGGAGCCACCCTCACCCAGGACCTCAAGTGGGAGGTACCATCACCCAGGACCTCAAGTGGGAGCCACCATCACCCAGGACCTCAAGTGGGAGCCACCATCACCCAGGACCTCAAGTGGGACCCCACCATCACCCAGGACCTGAAGTGGGAGCCACCATCACCCAGGACCTCAAGTGGGAGCCACCATCACCCAGGACCTCAAGTGGGAGCCACCCTCACCCAGGACCTCAAGTGGGAGCCACCATCACCCAGGACCTCAAGTGGGAGCCACCATCACCCAGGACCTCAAGTGGGAGCCACCATCACCCAGGACCTCAAGTGGGAGCCACCATCACCCAGGACCTCAAGTGGGACCCCACCATCACCCAGGACCTCAAGTGGGAGCCACCATCACCCAGGACCTCAAGTGGGAGCCACCATCACCCAGGACCTCAAGTGGGACCCCACCATCAGCCAGGACCTCAAGTGGGAGCCACCATCACCCAGGACCTCAAGTGGGAGCCACTATCACCCAGGACCTCAAGTGGGAGCCACCATCACCCAGGACCTCAAGTGGGAGCCACCATCACCCAGGACCTCAAGTGGGAGCCACCATCACCCAGGACCTCAAGTGGGAGCCACCATCACCCAGGACCTCAAGTGGGAGCCACCATCACCCAGGACCTCAAGTGGGACCCCCCATCACCCAGGACCTCAAGTGGGAGCCACCATCACCCAGGACCTCAAGTGGGACCCCACCATCACCCAGGACCTCAAGTGGGACCCCACCATCACCCGGGACCTCAAGTGGGAGCCACCATCACCCAGGACCTCAAGTGGGAGCCACCATCACCCAGGACCTCAAGTGGGAGCCACCATCACCCAGGACCTCAAGTGGGAGCCACCATCACCGGTCACAGAACGTCCCTCCACAAGAACAGTTTCTTTCCCTCTGATGTTGGACTCATGAACACTTCTTAAACTCTGTCACTTTAACCATCACTGTGTTCTTTCCACTGCACCACACCCTGTGTCGGCCGAGGCTCGATGAACTGCATTCCTTTGACATTATATCCTCATACTTCCTCAAACACAGACGACGTGTCAGCTCAAGAGGTCGACACACGAGCGGCTCAGAACAGACTGGACCCTCACGAGTGCAGTGACTGTGGTGAGTACAGCCGTCGTCATGGACACAACATGAATGAGCGCAAGAAAGTCACAAAAGTGTTTAGATGATGTCGTTCTACATTTCTATGATCCATTAGTGCGTATGAGCGTTAGAGAGAGGCACGCTGCCCTTTAGTGTAAAACCATGAAATACTAAATCAAACTGCTTTCTGTTTAGTTCAAACCTCCACAAACACGTTCTGAAATGATTCTTGTAAAACATGCATGAACATGGAGGAGGCTACTGTCTTTACGCTCACAAATACTGTATGCAGGTGTAAAAAGTGTCTCCACTTTATCAATGCAAGGATAGAATATTATACTTCTTTTGTCAGTCTTTTGAAAGTACAGCTTTCCTTTCTCTCTCTCTGTGATAAAATGTGAATATATGATTATATTTCTGTGATGTATTTTATCTGCATAATAGTGATATTTTATCTACATCATTAGTCTCAGAGAAAAACGGGTGTGTGACAGCATTTGTTTGTGAAGGTGTCGCAAAGAATTGCCCCACGGGGGGTGTGACAGCCCAGAGGAGTTTGGGTAATGTTTACCCAAGGCTTGATCTCTAGGAAAAATACCAGCTGTAAAACAAGTGCCTTGATGTGAAGCTGACCAATGAGAAATGTGACCCGCCTATTCCAGAATATCTAATAAAACCAACCAGCATGGGAAAAAACGAGGTGAGACGCAGGAGGATTACGCAGCCTGTGTGATCAGTCCCGGCGTTTTCTCCCATGCATGCCATACAAATGTCTGATATTTCTGTGTCGTTTCATGTTCTAAGTTGAATTGTGTTCTCGATGTGTTAAGAAATAGCATCGGTGTATGTCTGATTCCATGACATTTTCTTATATCAGGCGCTGTCACTTTAAGGCTCTGCTGGTCTCGTCACTTTGCCAGTTTCACACTGACACTGGAAACAACATGCAGGAGTTTTAAAGTGACGTTTTCAATCATCAAGATAGAATTGTGTTAGAAATGTTTAGTTGTTTCAAATAAATCTTATAGATTTTTCCCTTACGACTCTTTACTGAGTTATGCATTTGTGTCGCTGTATTTACTTTAAGGACATGAGTAAATCACAGGCAGCACCTAAAAGTTCTGTTCAGTCCATAAAACATGTTGAGTTTAGTTTCACTTTGGCTTTTCCAGGGTCAGAACAGTGGCCCCGCCCACTTCTCTGTCAGCTCAAACCGACTACAAACAGGTGGAGAGTTCCATCATTGAACTCTTGGATTCATCCTTCTTTTTACTACAAACCCTCATCATTACGTTCTGTTCATTATCTGAGCTGCTCCGAGACAGTGACTGTAGGATTTTACAGGTTTATCAGCTTCATATGACGCAAAGACACTTTTTCACCCAATATGTCTCTGTCCTCAGGGTCAGAATGGCGGCTCTGAGGTCTGAGGACCAGTTCCTGTGCTCCATCTGTCTGGATCTCTTCACTGAACCAGTGTCCACTCCATGTGGACACAACTTCTGCAAACGCTGCCTCTCCCAGCACTGGGACACCAGCGCCCCCTGCAGGTGTCCTCTGTGTAAAGAGCTGTTCCACATCGAACCAGAGTTCAAAGTGAACACGCTGTTCTCAGAGATGGTCTCTCAGTTCAAACAGGAAGCAGGAAGTAGGTCTGAACCAGAGTCCAGACCTGGAGAAGTGTCCTGTGATTACTGCACCAGTCCCAAACTGAAGGCTCTGAAGTCCTGCCTGGTCTGTCTGTCCTCGTACTGTGAGACGCACCTTCAGCCTCATCTGAGCGTGCCCAGGCTGAGGAGCCACCAGCTGACCCAGCCTGTGGAGAACATAGAGGAGAGGATGTGTCCCCAACACCACAAACCTCTGGAGCTCTTCTGCAGCACCGACCGCAGCTGCGTCTGTACCATGTGCACTGTTTTAGAGCACCAGTCTCATAAGTTTGTGTCTCTGAAGGAAGAGTTCGACCGGAAAAAGGCCTCGCTGCAGCAGACTCAGGAGCAGAGCAGGGACATGGTGGAGCAGAGGAGGCTGAAGATCCAGGAGGTCCAGAGCTCAGTGCAGCTCAGTCAGAGAGCAGTCGACACAGAGACGGCCACAGGGCTGCAGGCCTTCACCGCTCTGATAGAGTCTGTTCAGAGGAGCCGAGAGCGCTTCATACAAGAGCTCCAGGAGAGACAGAGACAGAGCCAGAAACAGGCTGAAGCTCTGGTCCTACAGCTGCAGCAGGAGATCTGTGAGCTGGAGCAGAGAAGCACTGAGGCAGAGCAGCTCCAACGCTCTGAAGACCACCTGCACTTCCTCCAGCACTGCACTAAACTGACGCCCCCTACAGGCCTGAAGGACTGGAGCAGTGTGACACTGAAGACAGAGACGTATGAGGGAACTGCAGCCCGAGCTCTGTCTGAGCTGGAGGAGAGTCTAAAGGAGACTTTCACTGAAGAACGTAAGAAGGTGTCTAAGGCCAAACTGAAGACAATCAAACAGTTTGCTGTGGATCTCACTCTGGATCCAGACACTGCACATGTTAAACTGTTTGTGTCCAGAGATTTGAAGCAGGTTCATCACACGGATGACAGAATCTTCACAGACAGTCCTCAGAGATTTTCTTTTTTCAATGTTTTAACAAAACCAAGTTTTTCTTCAGGGAAGTTCTACTTTGAGGTTCAAGTCAAAAGGAAGACTGCATGGACTTTAGGAGTGGCCAAAGAGTCTGTAGAAAGAAAGAACTATAAGGCTCTGAACAGTAAATATGGATACTGGTGCCTTTTTATGAAGAACACAGATAAGTACGAGGCCTGTACTGATCCTCCAGTCCCTCTGTCTCTGAAGTGTCCTCCTCAGAAGGTCGGTGTGTTTGTGGACTATGACAAAGGTCTGGTCTCCTTTTATGATGCTGATTCTGCAGATCTCATCTACTCCTTCACCGGCTGCTGCTTCAAAGAGAAACTGTTTCCATTTTTAAATCCTCGTCATAACTCTTATGATCTTAACTCTGCTCCTCTGGTCCTCACCACAGTGAAGAAGTGACTCTGGGGTTCAGACCAATAATCATTAGTTTAATCCAATGTTGAGCCAAATACTTTGTAGTACTGCATGACTATGTGTGTATTTGAAGAGGAATATTGTTTAAGGTTAAAAGATTTATCTGCGCATATTAATTTATTCCTTCTAAAATAACTGACGTGTCCATGGCAACACAGTCTTGACAAACCTCAAACGGCTCTGAAAGTGTCACTGCTCTTTCTATCCCATGATCGGCTGAGAGGCCACTCCCCTCAGGCAGGAGGCCACTCCCCTCAGTCAGGAGGCCACTCCCCTCAGGCAGGACCAGAACCTCCCTCCACAAGAACAGTTTCTTTCCCTCTGATGTTGGACTCATGAACACTTCTTAAACTCTGTCACTTTCTGCTCTACATCTGTAAATTAATTAAGCCTATTTTTTTATTTTTATTCTTATTTTTTATCTATAGCTTATTGTTATTCTTATCCCATAACAGATTTAAATTGTTTCTCTTTTGACTTATTCATTGTTTTATGTTGCATCGATCACCAGGACAAGTTTTATGTTTGTGAATTCATTGACAACGACAATAAACCTTTTCTGATTCTGATAAACACGCATGAAAAGACCATTTTTATCACAAAAACAGTGGCATTATGTCAAAAAAATACTAAAGCATTGATACTTTTCATCAATAACTGACATAAGTCCTTATATTTGCACCTTTGTTTGGTCGTCAGTTGCTCTGGTTTGTGATCATCCAAAGCGCTCGGCGACGCCTCGTTTGTGGACGTTTCCAGTGACTTTTGTGCAGAAGACAAAGCACAACAGATTCTAACAAAACCTTTTCAATCTGTAACATTTTCTCTGACATTTATGTCTTTTACACTTTGTTTCACATATTATATCCAGACAAATCACTCGCATCAGCTATTCACGTGGAAACGCAATAATCCGATTACGCCGGAAATCAGACAAGGATCTTCTGTTGCCTGCGTGTAAATACAGCCCGTGTTTAAAGCGCCCCCTACAGGTTGGAGCACTCATTGAACTCAAATACACTTACGTTTTATTTATTTAAATGTAGCTAAAAATTATTAAAATGTTATCACAGAATAGAACATGTTTTAGGTTTATACTTCCACTTCCTGTTTGTAATTGATGACATCACACTAGGAAATCATCTAATGTCACAATTTCTTTAAATTTGACGAATAAAAATATACGAGAGTGACTTTATTTTGTTGAATTAATGTTTAGAGAGTCAAAAAAGTTGTTTGTCTTTGTGTAAAATCTGCATAAACTTTGACTGGAATGAGTGTCCCTGGTGTGATGTCACTTCCTGTCATTTTCTTCAAATACCAGCTTGATTGGTGTAAAACTATAATATATATATATATATATATATATATATATATATATACACCAAGTAAAGTCAAAACTAGTCTATCTTAAAAACCTGTCACACGCGCTTCAACTTCCTGTTGGATTAATACAAGTTACGTTTAACTCTTCTTTCATTTGAACTCTTGCGATCGAGTCAGCGGTCTCACGAGTCACGTCGCGTACATCGTCGCCCTGGTAACGCTGCAGAGCTGGTGCTGATGGAAAGGCCGAGAGGAGAAAGGACTCGTACGGGTTTGTTCTCACCTTGCTCCTTCTTGAACTCATTCAATTTTAATTTAATTTTTTTGAGTGTTAAAACTTGCGTATTTCTGGCTTTCCTATTTCCCAGCACGAATATAAGTTTTGTGCAAAATGATGAACTGAACACAATGGTGTTAAATTTGTTAAAATTAGAAGGCTGTAGGCTCCTGGGCCTGGATACCCCCATCTAGGACATAAATTAGAATGATAATTAAAAGAGAGTCGAAGGGAGGGGCACGAAGTCCTGAACGCTGATGTGTGTGACCTGGATGCTTAAATAGTGTAGGTGTGGTGCTGCTCCCGAACTTAAGATAATAAACTTATCTTAAATTTGCTGCCGTTTGCGCTTACAATCCAAATTGCGTCAAATTTGAATCAGTTGTTAAACCCTCCGCCCTAAACCTAATTGAAGTGAAACTAATTAATGTTGCGTGACAGCATCCCCCGCAGAGTGAAATTTAATTTTATATGGGGAGCAAAATTTTAAATGTTTCGAAATTTTATGAAATTCTGCATAAAATTCCAATTTGGCATGAAATTCCATTTTGGTGTTCTGATCAAAAAAGTCAATGAGACCCATGTCATATCTGTCACCGCGCAGCTGTAGCAATGACAGAAATCTCCCATGTTATTCCAATGGGAAAATCACTGACATTTGAACATGAACTTGAACTTAATTACACGACGCTCAGAATGGGTTGTGAGCCAAACATAAAGTAAAATAGAAAAAAATAAAAACTAGAAAAAAATGCATAGTATTATATAGCTTAGTAATAGTTCTATGTGGACACTGTTGCACAAATCTGCAGCAGGTGAAAGACTTCATGCATCAGCAGCAGGAACAGGAATAAGGACTTGATGACTCTTTTTGACATTAAAAGCTGAAGGCAAATTCACCAAAAAATATTTTAAGGGAACTGTAATAAAGCAAAAATGTCTATATAAAAGTTCTATTCATTTTTCATTCTATTTTAGGGTAGTTTTTAGTGATTTGATTGGAAAGAAGAGGGTTACAGCTTTATTTTTATGTACAGCATATTAAGCAGCTTGAGAGTTCCCTTTTATAAAATAGTGGATAAAATGTAATAAATGAAGAAAAAGTCTAACGTCCCATGCGCTGAACGCACTAAGCGGGTCAGATTAAAATGTCTGGGGGGCCGGGTGCGCATGTTTGACACTTAGGGCATTAGCCCGACTAACCAAAAACGTTGTGAGACTCATCTTCAGGAGTGGACCATCGAAGGTTGTCCAAAGTTTTCTTCCTTATACATAAGTGTCACGGTCTGTGTCTGTCTGTCATTTTGCCAAGAATTTCAAAAAAATCGCCTTTTGAATGGGGACCACAACATTTCGTTCTTCTGAAATTTAACAAATTTTGCACAAAGTTCTCTTTTGGCATGCTAATCAAAAGGTCAATGAGAGCCATGTCATATTTATTACGATGTAGCCGTAGTGATGACAAAATCCTCCCATGTTCTTCCAATGGGAACGTTTGAACATGTTTACACTTTATACTTTTACTATCTCCTCCTAAGTAATTAAATAAAATAAATAACTTATTTTTAATTACACAGTTATTCATAACACACATGAATTAAGAGTTTTTAAGTCAATACATTTTTTTATGTTTCTTTTTTAAAAATTTCATTATTTAGTTTTTTTACTTTAGTTCGCTCAAAGTCTATAATAATATAACTCTAATATTGATATTGCTCAATCCCCAAACAGCCTGACACAGATTTGACTCTCGAATTTGAATAAGACTGAATAAGATTGACATAAAGTGAGTGTGGAGGGTGAGACAGAGGTCAAAGAGAGAGAGGGAAGGGACTTTTGTGTGAAGTGATGACAGGTTATTTTTCACCTGCTCCTCTCCTGACGCCTCCTGTTAGATCACATCCACCTCGGACACAGCAGACCTGATTTTAAACCTGATTACATTACAACAAACATAACTCATCTCTTATGTCACTCTACATTCCCTTGTTTGATGATCAGATACTAAAAAAGCTAATTTAAAAATTGATTAAATTAATTATTTAAAAAAATCTGGACCATCATTAGCTTCATGTTGAGCATCAGAAAGATGCACCATTTGAATTTCCTTTGTTGTTAAAATCAGTCTAATATAAATATAACAATATTATTATTAATAATCATCATAATTATTATTATGACGATTATTAACAATAATATTAATAATAATAATAATCATAACAATAATGGTAATTATTAGTATTAATAATAATTATTATTATTGTAGTGTATTTATATAGCAATTTTTTTACCTTCAAAGCACTCAAAGTGCCTGGCTAGGCAATGTGAGTGAGTGTCTTGCAAAAGGACACAAGAATATTTCCTCCAGCGCCCCACCAGGCCCTGTCCTGCTTAGCTTCCGAGAGCTTAGCGAGATCAGGCATTGGCCACATACCTATAGATCAAATCAAAATGAATGATGCAAAATTGTACACAAAATAAATTACGTCACATTTTTTCACTTATGCTGTAGAATATACGTTTATATATATTTTAATAATAATGATTCATTTTCGAACCTTGGTGAGTTATGAAATAGAATGAGGTTTATTCTTTGTTAAAAGATATAGGTTTGGACAAAGCCTGACCATGAACTGACCCCGAGCCCCTGTGCTCTTTGTACTGAGGTACTGCGGTACTGCGGTACTGAGGTACTGAGGTACTGCGGTACTGAGGTACTGAGGTACTGAGGTACTGCGGTACAGAGGTACTGAGGTACTGAGGTACTGCGGTATTGAGGTACAGAGGTACTGCTGTACAGAGGTACTGAGGTACTGAGGTACTGCGGTACTGTGGTACTGAGGTACTGCTGTACAGAGGTACTGCGGTACTGAGGTACTGAGGTACTGCGGTACTGCGGTACTGAGGTACAGAGGTACTGCTGTACAGAGGTACTGCGGTACTGAGGTACTGCGGTACTGAGGTACTGAGGTACTGAGGTACTGAGGTACTGCGGTACTGTGGTACTGAGGTACAGAGGTACTGCGGTACTGAGGTACAGAGGTACTGCTGTACAGAGGTACTGCTGTACAGAGGTACTGCGGTACTGAGGTACAGAGGTACTGCTGTACAGAGGTACTGCGGTACTGAGGTACTGCGGTACTGAGGTACTGAGGTACTGAGGTACTGAGGTACTGCGGTACTGTGGTACTGAGGTACAGAGGTACTGCGGTACTGAGGTACAGAGGTACTGCTGTACAGAGGTACTGCTGTACAGAGGTACTGCGGTACTGAGGTACTGAGGTACTGCGGTACTGCGGTACTGCGGTACTGCGGTACTGCGGTACTGAGGTTAGGTTCTGCGGTACTGAGGTTAGGTTCTGCGGTACTGAGGTACTGCGGTACTGAGGTTAGGTTCTGCGGTACTGAGGTTAGGTTCTGCGGTACTGAGGTTAGGTTCTGCGGTACTGAGGTTAGGTTCTGCGGTACTGAGGTTAGGTTCTGCGGTACTGAGGTACAGAGGGACAAAGGGTCAGGACTAAACCCCAAACTAAACCAGGACTCGATCAGGACTAAAATGGACTCAATTTAGAAACAAATAACACAAGTGTGAACTTAAATTATAAGATACATCGGTCATCATTTTAGATTTTGTTCATTGCAAAGCGTGATATTGATCTGCTTAATAAACTGCTCATAGTGATTACAGACCTCTTCAGATGAAAACACAAAGCGCTCAAGGCTCAAATGCAGGACAACACAGCGTCACTCAAACACTCGTTAATCAATCAAAGATAAACCATTGAATAGGTTAATAATGATGAGCACAGTCATTATGTTCAAAGGCTCTTAATATGTCCCCTTTAAGTGTCCGCTGCTGGAAAGACAAAGACACGAGCACAGCACCAGTCGATGCCACATGTATCACGATGAGTTTGAAGTATACAGTATTTGAAAAGCAGTAGAAGTACAAGTCAATGCACAGGTTTAATATGTCAGCAGTGGTTTTATTATTGATCACAGGAGAATGCAATATGAACACACACAGAAGCAGAGAGCCAAACAAGCTCCACATAGATCTACACACAGCATATCCTATTATTATTATTCAGGTTATTCATTACGTCTCTTTTGATAATATTTGCTAACCCACTCATATATTTCCTGCTTCAAGTGCTATTTTTTATTAGTTATACATTTTTTCCCTTCTGCCTGTTTCTTTGCTTTTTTGTGTGCTGAGGTTATATTCCACACCGTAATATATTTAGAATTTAAAGGTGCACTATGTCACTTTTTGAGGAAGGGTCCGCCATCTGCTTGTCAACATGGAAATATTATTGCGTTTCCTGGAATTTTACACAGTTTAACATCTTGCATTTATTCAATTACATATTTTTTTAAATATATTTTTGCCCAGAGGAGGAGCCAAGAGACATGGAGGACCAGAGAGGAGATCAACTCACACGAGAGGAAAGTCCCTGCTGCACCTGCCGGCCCAGCTCCATTGGAACCTAGAACCAGGAAGGGTTTTTCACTAGTTTTAGTTTAATTTAATTAATTTTATCTAATACATTATCATCTTATATGGAATGCCTTTTTTGCATTAGTCACACATACCTTACAGCTCTCATCTGCAATTTTTATTCCGTAACTTTCATTCGGCCAAACAACAACAACGTAGCTGCGAATACTAAAATGTCCAATAAAAAAAACTCTTTTGGTAATGACCCAAAGGACAAGATCACGGATACAAGCGATGGAAATGACTTTACACACTGAAAATACATTCTTACTGTGAGTGTGTCGCCTCTCCACAGATCTGACCTGTAACTTGGCCGGAAGGTGTCACCTGCTTGTCTCCATGCAAGATGTTGCTGTATAGAATTTAAGGCCGTACATTCTGAGAAGAGTATCCATGGAGATGAACAGTTGGCCTTGCCTCCAACAAACCGTTACATAGTGCACCTTTAAACCAACGTTACATAGTGCACCTTTAAACCAACGTTACATAGTGCACCTTTAAACCAACGTTACATAGTGCACCTTTAAACCAACGTTACATAGTGCACCTTTAAACCAACGTTACATAGTGCACCTTTAAACCAACGTTACATAGTGCACCTTTAAACCAACGTTACATAGTGCACCTTTAAACCAACGTTACATAGTGCACCTTTAAATATATAAGCATGCAAGAACGATCTGGTCTGTGACAATCAAATGAAGAAGTGATGGCAGATAATCAAATATGTGTGAGGGATGAGACTGAACAGTTTAGCTAATGCTCTGCGGCTTGGATAAGGTTAATATAGCCTATTAGCATCACTCACAGAGTTCCTGCACCAGGGGAACTCTGAGAAATTGAGTTTCTGCGGGTGTAGGTGTGAATAAGAGAAAAAAGGTAAAGCCAGTAAGAAACATCTCTCTTGTCACTTTTCTGCACTTCTTTTCTCTCAGTGTTTCAGGATTATCTAAGAAAACTTGACATGGATTTTTTACTAGCATTGACCAAAACACAAAACCTGCTCATTTCTCATCTCTCTGAGCACAAACTGTCTTCTTCTTCTCTGCAAGCCACGGTGCACAAAGTTTAAATGTTTTATTTTTATATAGATCACAAATATAAAGTGGAAAGTCCTGTATGTAACATTTTTGTACATATGCACGCTTTATAGAGCATTTTTTCACCATTTATAGACCTTTGGGCGTTCATCTTCAGTGCATCGGCGCATGCTCTCGTTCCTGGGTAACATTACACCTGCTCACACACTCTTTCCGGTGGTGACCTTTGATTAAAAAAGGAGCAGTCGCAGAAGTTGAATTCTACGATTTTTCATTTTAGTTATAGATTGCAGTTTTCCACGGGCACTTCTGTGATAAATAATACACAGAAGGAATAGAAAATCTATCGCAACAATTTATTTCCTTGATTTGTAGTTCTGCTAATCTACTCTTAAAAGCATGTTGCTATTATCTGATGCTATGGCCCAGATCAAAGTTAAATCCTGCTGGACTTTTCCTTTCGCGATCTAAACATAGCAGAAACCTGTGCACTCAGCTGCATCTGCTGAGTGGCTTTGCTGTGGCTGATCGTAGATGGAGATCATGTAATATTGATGGCAGATATCCAGAGAGTTTAGTGCATGTTTGCGCTGAGTGCTGTTGCTGTGGTTAAATAGGACGGAGACAGGTAGAAAAACTTCGAAATCCTGAAGCGCAATGAAAAGCACAGTTGAAGAGTTTGTTTTGGAGCGATTGAAAAAGTAAACACATTCAGGCTATATCATCATTTTGTGTACATTTTGTATTTGTGTTAAGGTTTCTTCTGGGATTTCCATCATAATAAATCATAAATCATAGTATCCCCTCTTGAAATGGACCTTTATCATGGGTTGGATGTACATTCATGACATTTTCTAACTTTATCCCCCTGTAAAACCATTGTAAACTCTCAATCTCCAAAGTTGACACGACGAGACACTGCCAAAGTGAAGAAATTACAACGACCCTGGACATTGAGTTGTCCACACCGCTCTGTCCAGTCCTAGTGTTACACAGTGACTCAGCACATATCATGGAGGACTTGTTTGAGGACGTGACAACCTTGTGCCAGTCGACTGTCACACCGAGCAACCTTAACACGCCGCAATGTCCCGTCAACAACGCCTAATCCAGTTTACACAATCTCATTACGGCAACACTTTCCATATCTGATTGAATTAGAACAGTACAAGTGCCGCTGCTGCTGACAGACAATAATTCACTTAATGGGAGCCACAGTTCAAAAAAAGCCCCATATGTAGCCGGCGCATATGTTAATTAATGCCACGCTTCTACCACTGTAAATTCATCTGATTTGATTTGAACTGTTGTGTTGGGACAGGCCCTCTGATGGATCAAAGGTGAAAAGTGTCAGCGGCCCATTGGAAAAGCAAATGAAGACGTCGTAAATCAGAAGCTAAATTGTGTTTGTTTATACATGGAGGAAGTAATAAGATTTTAGATCAGATTACAAATCCCCCCACAAAAAACATACATATTACACTTTAAAATAAACACTGAAGATGTTAAAGAACAAGTCTGTATCGAGCATCTCAGGTTACGTACGCTACTCGACAACACAAACAAACGTGCAATTCAAGTGATACTATAAACTAAGCTACAGTTCTGTCCTGAAAAAGTGTAGATTTGGTCCTCTTTGTCAGCAGTTCTATCAGGGTGTGTTTTGGCCTGGGAATAAATTGTGTCTCTTGAGAGCCAATTGTGCTCGGTTAAAAGCTCGTGCTGTACTGCCCAGTGGAACACTCTTCCTGTTTAGTTTTATTCTCATATGAGCAAATACAACATAATACATTACTTAGGAACTCAGTCTTTCTGAAGGGTTATTTTTGTGAATTCTTCAATGAGATGTTTTATTGAGTTTTTAATATGTGAAGCAACACGTTCTCCGTGAAAGTTTAAACGCCGGAAAAAGCAGTCTTTGTTGAGTCACTCTTGTGCCTAGAATTACCCCAAAGAGAGTGTGTTTCCTGGCTCTGGATGTCATTTAAAAAAGGTTTTTGAGTCCAACCTCAAGCGGCAACGTTGTCATACAAACTCTATTTTTAATGTACTGTGGGAGGTGTACTTTAGTTGTAGTGTGTCTATAAATAATGAAACAAGCTCAAATAAATAGATAAACTGTTTTTTACAGCACGACTGTCAACATTATGCCTTATCAAGAACAGTGGCTCTTTCAATCAATCAAAATGTATTTGTAGCACTCAAGTTATACAAAAAGTAACCCAAAGTGCTTTACAATCATAAAACTCAAAAAAATTCCAATACAAAATATAAATCACAAGTAAAAAAATTAAAGCATAAATCATGAGATTCAAATATATTTAAAATAGTAAAATACTGGTATAATTACCTCTTTACGTCTTTGCCACAGCGAAGCAGAACCGTTTTGAGCCTAAATTCAAACGTTTGTTGTACAATGATTTTAGCTCCATAAAACTGAGACGCTCCATATTTGGTTTTGACTCAGGAGGCCGGTCTCTGAGGTCCTCAGAGTCCCTTGAATACTTATATTTATGTATACTTATGTATAAAGCTGCTTTAAAGTCTATTCTCTGAGCCACAGGAAGCCAGGCCAGGGACCTGAGAACAGGACTAATGTGATGGTACTTCCTGCTTCAGGACACGAGCAGCAGAACTTTGTTGCAAACAGCTGTTTTAGGGCTTGTTTGGAGAAGATGATCAGCAAGTGCACATATTCATGTGCAATTACTGTCGTGATCACATGCAATGGTATTTATTTATTTATTTTTATCTTTATTATTTTTCCCCTCATCCCTTGTTGGGAAATGGGAGGTTTTGTCTATAGGAGTTTGTGTTTATAAGAGTTCTTCTATTGAGAGTGTTTTTCAAACTTCCTATAAGTGATCTGTTCTTTTCCTCTGTGTCTACCTGTGTTGCAACGATGAAATTTCCCCATGTGTGGACAATAAAGGAATATCTTATCTTAAGTCTCGTCCAGTCAGAGACTTTTGGGCTTTCTCTCAAAGAAGATGTGAATTTTGGGGGTATTTAGTGTTACACAATGATCAAAATGTAAAACGCCACGGACTTCCAGTTATGGTGACGAGCTAGACAGACAGCTCCAGAAATGTGTTTTAAAACCATTTTCACCCACATAATCCCAGAAAAGATGAATAAGAGATGGGTAAAATGGGTGTGTAATTGTACTATTATTTGTATGTACATGTTTTGCTCTGCTTATATATATATACCAGATTGAAGTATTATGTTTTAGTAAGGTATATGTTTTTATTATTCCACTTTTGCTCCAAATCTGTGTTTCTGTGCCTAATCTGTTTTGCAACACTGGAATTTCCCCATGGGACAAATAAAGGGACTCTTATCTTATCACAAGAGGGGAGTTGCAATAATGGTTTCAAGCTGAATAGCTTTTGAACAAACTTTTGAATGTAAACACAAAGAAGGCAGATATGTACTGGTTAAAGGAACTATTCATGGAAAGGTTTTTAATGTGTATGTGTGTTAGCATTCAACCTATATTAGAGGTGTCAAACTCAAGAGGCAAATGAGGGACAATAAATAAGGAGTTCTGTGAATGAATAAAGAATATAGGACTGATTGACGCCTGGAGGGAGATGAACCCTAGTTCACGCCAGTATAACAACTTTTCGAATCCACATACAATCTATTACAGAATAGACTACTTATTTATCTTCAAACAGATCTAAAATCACTGACGCAGATATTGGCACAATAGACTTAAGTAATCATGCTCCTATCTACCTTTCTAGATTTGGAGGAAAGATGAAAAAACACACTGTGGAGGTTCAATGCCTGCTTTCAAGTCCAATGACTTATCTGGGGAAAACGATTATGGGGAAACTTCCCGCCCATCCTCTGGGATGCTTCCAAAGCAGTTTTGAGAGGAAAAATAATAGCCATAGCCTCAGCAAAAAAGAAAAAAGGGGAAAAAAGCAAAATGATTTGCAAGAAAAGAATGGGAGTTCTTACATATATTTGCATTAAAGGCGGTATGGACGATTTTTCGGCGATTTGAGAACGCAGGCGGAAGTGCGCATGCGCACTCCCCCGTGCGGACTGATACAACACACACGTGCGTTTGTTTATTAGCGCAACGGAGCGCATCGCATCTCTCGTCTCCCGTAGATTTCTGTCCACTTCTGCGTCAGCTCGAACTGTCTTTCTCCGTCTTCATTTTGTCCCATACACTGAGGGAACTATATTATGATAGATCCATGCGCTTAGGCACGCGGAAACGTGGGTACGAACAGCACGCGGCTGCAGGTGAGCGATAGGTGCGTTTTATGATTGATACGTGACAGGACAAATGATTTGTCCACGCCACGAGGAAATATGATAAAAAAATTGCTGAAAAAAAATCGTCCATTCCACCTTTAAGTGTGTTTACTTTGTGTTCTTCCGGTTCCTCCTGGTTAAGGTCTGCGGGATAGGGGACTCTGGATTAAGATCTGCAGCCAGACATTTGTGACTGTTTCTGGAAAGGGGGTGAGACAGGATTGTGCCTGGTCCCCCCTCCTAGTTGCTTGGTACTTGGAACCTTTGGCCCATTATATTAGACAATCAAAAACAATTCATGGTGTTACAATCGATTGGGACATAAAATTGCCTGCTACATAGATGATGATGTCTGACCAAACCAGACATTTCCATAGCCAATGATGCATTTATCAAAAAAAAAAGATCCAATGTCTAGATATTAATTAAATGTACAAAAGAAAACAAAAAAACTTTGACCTTACAAAAACTTGTCCATTCAAATGGCGAATCTCTTAGATAATTAGGTGTGGAGATCTATCAAACAATTTTGGAGAAAAATCATAAAAAGTATATTTATAGTATATTAAAAATATCCCGTATCCCATACTTAAGTCTAAGTCAAAGGATTGAAACATTTTTTTTTTTTTAATCAATTCCAAACTCTTTCCACCCCCAACCGCCTGTTCGTGAAGTGGACTAAAAACATCTCAAGATTTGTATGGCAATTCAAAAAACCTATATGGTTCAAAACTCTTCAACTATCAAAAGAAAACTAACCTTGTCTGAAAAATTACTTTATTTCAGCTCAAATCAGAGCGTTGCTGTACAATATGAAGCCCAACGGCTGAATCATTTGGAGCAACTGGAGAACCCTTACAATTTGGAGAGAATTAATCAAAACATGGCTTGATAATAATTCATTGTCCACAGACTTCAAAACTGCAGATCTGAGATGTCACACAGTCTTCAAGTTTTATTTATGTAATTATTTTTTTTATATTTTGTTGCCCTAGGCTTTATTGACAGGAAAGTACAGTGTGAAATGGGAGATAAGAGAGACGGGTGGACATGCAGAAACGTGTCGCAGTCGAGAGTCAAACTCACTACACTAAGCAAAAATGTATGACCTGGAGTCTGAACATTTTGGATAAATGTACACAGCCGTGTGGGTGTGGGTAGGGGGCAGGTGATAATGGCATGTTTCTGAGGACTTGCATGCAGCAGGACAATACAGGATTACTCAAACACATCAATTCCAATGCCTCTCTGAGTAGGCTTATTGTCAGGGTTAAATGTTGATCTGACATATTACACATAAATGTACAAAAACAAATGCACAATAATACAAAATATTCTAGTTTCATGGTTAAACATCTTTGCATGTCCAATATTTGTGCAAACAGACATCCTGACTGACCAAGTGATTCACATCTTTGACCTGCCCTTGAGCCCGTGGACACATAAATCTTCAGTTACATTCCGCAACTCTCAACCCTTTTGAGGAATACAGTTCTGTTCTTCTGCTCTTTATGAGTCGCTTCTGGCTGTTTCTTTCTGTGATTTCGTTTGGAGAACTCCTTTGTACTAAGTCAATTGTGCTCGGCTTTGGAACACTGATACCTTGGGACACTTATATAATCCATAGAAGGCATCACATACAGCAGCTTAAATCACTTTCCTCTCACCTGGGGTCATTCTTTATACCGATATTATGCCATGCTATCAAAAGTAATTTGACAATTACATGGCGCAAATGCTATTTTCAGATTCTAAAGGAAAAACATGTCCAAACAGCCCTGCCAAGTTAAGAGAAAAAATAAATCTATGATAGCATAAGAAACACTTCTTTGTTTAAAGCAGGCTTGTTCTTTCACACACAGTTCACTTCCAAATTACAGATTGAGGATCAGTGATGACAATTCCCACACATACAACACCTGACTTTTACCCGCATTTCACATTTGGAATCTTTTTTTCTTTTCACCTACATTCTCAAAAGAATGGTTTTAGCCGGTGTTTGGGTGTTGTTTTGTTTTTTTACCCCAAAACACATGAACTTTGGTAATCTCAGTCCTGAAATATCAAGATTGCACTGCGCAGAATCCATCCGAGGGTAAAGTGAGGCATTGGTAGAAGACCCCGGAATAAAATAACATATGTAAAGGACTTCAACGTTCTCCGAGGACATCGCTCGTTCACCTGTGAGCGTTCATGTGCTTTTGGTTGGATGCTGACAAACCCTCTCTGTGTGCGACTCAATATTTTAGCAGTCGTTTTTCAAAGCATCCTTTTCACTTAATATCTTAAAATCTCTCTTGTTTGTTGCGAGCTCTGTTTGGACTTCCACACATCAAACGACTCTGACATCACAAACAGCACGGCTTCCAGAATTCCCATTCTTACGACTTGAGCAGACAAATTGGTGATGTTCCTGTGCAAGTTCCGCTTGGAGAGTTGATTTGTCTGACACCATATGAAAGCAGCGTTCCATGTTTAGCAGATCTTGGAAATCAAGCCAATCCACTTATAGTCCAATACGTAACTGTGATATTTGTAGAGGAATAGAAGCTCTAGAACAACTCCTATAGATGACAAAAAGAGAAGTGAATGCACTGAACGAAATAATCAAATATGGAAGAAATACTTGAATCCACCTTCATTTGCTTTGCACATTATACAAACATAACCCAGAATCAGGAAAGGTTTATTGCCATTGCCAATGAACAAAATTCACAACATAGGAACATAAATAAAAAAGCATTAATGCATTAAAGAAAAGAAAAAAATTCAATCTACTATAGGATCAAAATAAAACTAGGCTTGCTGTGTACACAACATTTACAGGTTAATTTACATATGTAGTGCAGAGAGAAAACAAAGAGAATTGTAAAAGCCAAATAATCAATTTATCTTGCCATCCATAAAAGAAAGAACATGTTATTTGAAGTCAGCAAAAGATTATACATTCCAAAATATCCAGCCACACACCGGGTATAGTTTTGTAGACATGTAGCATTGTAAACCCTTTTGTACTTATTTCTGCTCTGTTACGGTGCATTTCCATGAATTTATTAATGGGAACACGACTTGGATATTGGATATTTTTTCTGCGTGTGTTATTTACATTTTTTTTCCATTTTAAAAATCTTAAACATCCACAAAAAATCCAGTCACACACCGGGTATAGTATTGTAGACGTGTATTAGCCTGGATGTTGCCTCCGACAGAGCGCAGGGGGAGCAGCAGCGGCTCATCCCTCGCTCCTTGGATCTTAGAGCAGTCCTTTTGGCCCGTCACTCAGCGTCAGCCTGGATTAGACCCCGAAGGGAACCCCCGGGACATACAACAATGGCAGCACCACCGGCACCAGCAGTACAGAGACACAAGCACAGGGAGGACAAGCAGAAGACATGCACTGAAGACAGGAGAGAGGACTAATACAAAATGTGACTGTGTGACAAGAGCAGGACACAATAATGAACATAAGTGAGTCTGCAGGGACAAGCAGACGAGGGAGCCGTTGTTCATATTTTATTACATTGTATCTGTGCTCTTGTATTTCTTTTTTTTTATATAAGAAATGTCATGCTTCTTTTCAAATTTACTATAAAGTTTGCTGAAATAATAATAATAAAAGTCATGAAAAAAGTAAAGACCTGCCAAATATGTTAACAGACGTGTCTTATCTCTTGTACACGTCTGATTAGAGATGTGTGAATCTTTTCATGTAACTTTTTTCATATTTTAGCTAGTCTTATAAGGTCTTTTGTTCATTTAAATCATAATCTGGCACGTGGCTAAAAGTCAATAAGAAGAGACAAGGAGACAAAGAAAGAGCTAAATAAATAAATAAATAGATATAATTTGGTCCAAAAAGTCCAAAAAATAGATAACCTACAATTTGGCTTCAGGTTATAGACAGTAAAAGGGCTATAAAAGTTTAAAACTCAACATACAGCTTTTTTAAGTGAGGTAAAAATAACATCTCATCAATTTAGCCGTTTATTACGACAAAGTAATTCCAGTTTATTGGTGTGTTAAAACTGTCATGCTGGAGTGCATTTTTCACTTCTCCCTAAAAAGGTGTGAGGCATTGTAAACCCTTTTGTACTTATTTGTGCTCTGTTACGGTGCATTTTCATGAATTTATCTTAACAATGGGAACATGACTTGGATATTTTTTTGTGCGCGTGTTATTTACATTTTTTTTTCCATTTTAAAAATCTTAAACATCCACAAAAACAAGAAATTGAACAAGACCAGAGAGAAATAAATGCAATCAATTAAAAAAGAAAGAAAATTAAGGCCAAAATAAGAATTCCATTTAGTCCAAAGTCAGTCATTTTTGTCAATTTTCAAATTAAGTCAATTTTCAAATTAAGTCCATTTTCCCTGTCAATGATAATGTCGGTCCAGTCTTTGATCGTCAGCGCAATTTGTGTCATCTATTTTTTGTGATGGCCTTTTTCCCTTGGGTTTTTCATTCGTTAAAAAATCCTGTCTGATCTTTATGAATTCCATTTGGAAGTATTTGTTCCATTTGTCCACGTTCAGAATGGAGATTGGAATATATAAGGTACAGTCAATCCGTTTCTTCTATTGCTATTAAGGATATGATGTCTTCCTTCCAACTCAGAGGGATCATACCTTTTGTAAGGGCCCAGTTAAAAGTTGATTAAAGTAGAGAAGTAAGTGTGTCTTTTAGAGCTTTATACACAGCAACTTTCATAATACATATTTTTTTATTGAAAGTATGTTATTGTTTTATTTCTTGTGAGGTCAGGTAATTAATTTCACCTTTTAATTTCCTGTAGCATTTGAGGGTTCTTGTTTTCGGCATGTTTAGCTTCCAAAAGCTTTCATTTGTTCTGTAGGCGATAGTCATTATTTTGCCTCTCAAAACTGCCTTTGCTTCATCCCAGAAAATGCATTTTCCTCTAATTCTGGATTTAATTTTACTGTTTTTTTTTAACTGAGGGTCATTGAGTTGGTTAGCATTACATTTTTTTAAATATGTTTTTAAATCTACATTGATGTTTTGACCTATCTTTATTGAAGATAAAAAGTAGTTTATTAGACTCCGACAAAGCCTTTCGGGTCAAAACATTCTTAAAAGGGAAAAAAGAGAAAAATGCGAAGCATATATTGGCGGACATTAGGATTCATCTCTCTGCAGATATCCATTAACTTTCTGTTATGCATTGATTTGCACAATTTATTTGTATAGATTCGAGACAAGGGTTCCCACAGAGTGGTTGGCAATAAAATCTTAAGTATAGAAGTGAGGCCACTTCCTGGGTGTAAATTTATCAGTATAAAAATATTTCACTTAATAGTTCCTTTAACCAGTATAAATCAGCCGTCTTTATCTCTGTGTTTAAAGCTTTGTTCAAAGATTATTCTGCTTAAGCTCAATACGGCCACTTCATTCTTATGTTTGTCCCTGTGTGAGGAATGATAAAGTTTATCATTACCAACTTTAAATGTCATTTAAATGAGTTTCTTATGGTGATATAATATCTATTTGTTTCTTTTCTCATCTTTGTTAGCATCTATGACAAAGTAGCTTGGTCAGCCAGTGCAGGGAGGCCAGGGAGACATGACACACACACACATACCTGAACCTGCCGTTCTCTTACCTGCCCAATAGCCCATCCTTGTCCCCTCGCAGCGGTCATGGGTGCACAGTTGCTTGCTGCAGTCATGGGTGCACAGTTGCTTGCTGCAGTCATGGGTGCACAGTTGCTTGCTGCAGTCATGGGTGCACAGTTGCTTGCTGCAGTCATGGGTGCACAGTTGATTGCTGCAGTCATGGGTGCACAGTTGCTTGCTGCAGTCATGGGTGCACAGTCGCTTGCTGCAGTCATGGGTGCACAGTTGCCTGCAGTCATGGGTGCACAGTTGATTGCTGCAGTCATGGGTGCACAGTTGATTGCTGCAGTCATGGGTGCACAGTTGATTGCTGCAGTCATGGGTGCACAGTTGATTGCTGCAGTCATGGGTGCACAGTTGCTTGCTGCAGTCATGGGTGCACAGTTGATTGCTGCAGTCATGGGTGCACAGTTGATTGCTGCAGTCATGGGTGCACAGTTGATTGCTGCAGTCATGGGTGCACAGTTGATTGCTGCAGTCATGGGTGCACAGTTGATTGCTGCAGTCATGGGTGCACAGTTGCTTGCTGCAGTCATGGGTGCACAGTTGATTGCTGCAGTCATGGGTGCACAGTTGATTGCTGCAGTTATGGGTGCACAGTTGCTTGCTGCAGTCATGGGTGCACAGTCGATTGCTGCAGTCATGGGTGCACAGTGGATTGCTGCAGTCATGGGTGCACAGTGGATTGCTGCAGTCATGGGTGCACAGTCAATTGCTGCAGTCATGGGTGCACAGTCGATTGCTGCAGTCATGGGTGCACAGTTGATTGCTGCAGTCATGGGTGCACAGTTGATTGCTGCAGTCATGGGTGCACAGTCGATTGCTGCAGTCATGGGTGCACAGTTGATTGCTGCAGTCATGGGTGCACAGTCGATTGCTGCAGTCATGGGTGCACAGTTGATTGCTGCAGTCATGGGTGCACAGTTGATTGCTGCAGTCATGGGTGCACAGTCGATTGCTGCAGTCATGGGTGCACAGTTGATTGCTGCAGTCATGGGTGCACAGTCGATTGCTGCAGTCATGGGTGCACAGTTGCTTGCTGCAGTCATGGGTGCACAGTCGATTGCTGCAGTCATGGGTGCACAGTTGCTTGCTGCAGTCATGGGTGCACAGTTGCTTGCTGCAGTCATGGGTGCACAGTTGCTTGCTGCAGTCATGGGTGCACAGTTGCTTGCTGCAGTCATGGGTGCACAGTTGCTTGCTGCAGTCATGGGTGCACAGTTGCTTGCTGCAGTCATGGGTGCACAGTCGATTGCTGCAGTCATGGGTGCACAGTTGATTGCTGCAGTCATGGGTGCACAGTCGATTGCTGCAGTCATGGGTGCACAGTTGCTTGCTGCAGTCATGGGTGCACAGTTGATTGCTGCAGTCATGGGTGCACAGTTGCTTGCTGCAGTCATGGGTGCACAGTTGCTTGCTGCAGTCATGGGTGCACAGTGGATTGCTGCAGTCATGGGTGCACAGTGGATTGCTGCAGTCATGGGTGCACAGTTGATTGCTGCAGTCATGGGTGCACAGTTGATTGCTGCAGTCATGGGTGCACAGTTGATTGCTGCAGTTATGGGTGCACAGTTGCTTGCTGCAGTCATGGGTGCACAGTCGATTGCTGCAGTCATGGGTGCACAGTGGATTGCTGCAGTCATGGGTGCACAGTCAATTGCTGCAGTCATGGGTGCACAGTCGATTGCTGCAGTCATGGGTGCACAGTTGATTGCTGCAGTCATGGGTGCACAGTTGATTGCTGCAAAACCATATTTCTCTATCTCAAATTTGCACACTCTCCCTGTTCCCATCGCCCTCTCAATATTTTGGCCGGCCAACTCAAACCCCGCAGACTTCATATTCATTATTATATTGCGTCACTTGTGGGGTGCACGTGTAACAGTTTTTTTGTTAAATTAATATTTGTTTCCCTTTTTTGCTTAAAACCACTACAAATGTAAAAAATATCTTTGTGAATTTATTCTATTACTTTCTATTTGAAGAGAAAGTTTTTTTTTTCCTGCTAATTGATTTGGGGGAGGAGCCTCCTACTATAAAAAGGGGCCTTCTATCACCACAAAGCAGTGTGTGTTCCAGAGGGAGTTGTGTGTTCCAGAGGGAGTTGTGTGTTCCAGAGGGAGTTGTGTGTTCCAGAGGGAGTTGTGTGTTCCAGAGGGAGTTGTGTGTTCCAGAGGGAGTTGTGTGTTCCAGAGGGAGTTGTGTTCCAGAGGGAGTTGTGTGTTCCAGAGGGAGTTGTGTGTTCCAGAGGGAGTTGTGTGTTCCAGAGGGAGTTGTGTGTTCCAGAGGGAGTTGTGTTCCAGAGGGAGTTGTGTGTTCCGGAGGGAGTTGTGTTCCAGAGGGAGTTGTGTGTTCCAGAGGGAGTTGTGTGTGCCAGAGGGAGTTGTGTGTGCCAGAGGGAGTTGTGTGTTCCAGAGGGAGTTGTGTTCCAGAGGGAGTTGTGTGTTCCGGAGGGAGTTGTGTTCCAGAGGGAGTTGTGTGTTCCAGAGGGAGTTGTGTTCCAGAGGGAGTTGTGTGTTCCAGAGGGAGTTGTGTGTTCCAGAGGGAGTTGTGTGTTCCAGAGGGAGTTGTGTGTTCCAGAGGGAGTTGTGTTCCAGAGGGAGTTGTGTGTTCCAGAGGGAGTTGTGTGTTCCAGAGGGAGTTGTGTGTTCCAGAGGGAGTTGTGTGTTCCAGAGGGAGTTGTGTTCCAGAGGGAGTTGTGTGTTCCGGAGGGAGTTGTGTTCCAGAGGGAGTTGTGTGTTCCAGAGGGAGTTGTGTGTTCCAGAGGGAGTTGTGTGTGCCAGAGGGAGTTGTGTGTTCCAGAGGGAGTTGTGTGTTCCAGAGGGAGTTGTGTGTGTTCCAGAGGGAGTTGTGTTCCAGAGGGAGTTGTGTGTTCCAGAGGGAGTTGTGTGTTCCAGAGGGAGTTGTGTTCCAGAGGGAGTTGTGTGCCAGAGGGAGTTGTGTGTTCCAGAGGGAGTTGTGTGTTCCAGAGGGAGTTGTGTGTTCCAGAGGGAGTTGTGTGTTCCAGAGGGAGTTGTGTTCCAGAGGGAGTTGTGTGTTCCAGAGGGAGTTGTGTGTTCCAGAGGGAGTTGTGTGTTCCAGAGGGAGTTGTGTGTTCCAGAGGGAGTTGTGTTCCAGAGGGAGTTGTGTGTTCCGGAGGGAGTTGTGTTCCAGAGGGAGTTGTGTGTTCCAGAGGGAGTTGTGTGTGCCAGAGGGAGTTGTGTGTGCCAGAGGGAGTTGTGTGTTCCAGAGGGAGTTGTGTTCCAGAGGGAGTTGTGTGTTCCGGAGGGAGTTGTGTTCCAGAGGGAGTTGTGTGTTCCAGAGGGAGTTGTGTTCCAGAGGGAGTTGTGTGTTCCAGAGGGAGTTGTGTGTTCCAGAGGGAGTTGTGTGTTCCAGAGGGAGTTGTGTGTTCCAGAGGGAGTTGTGTGTGCCAGAGGGAGTTGTGTGTTCCAGAGGGAGTTGTGTGTTCCAGAGGGAGTTGTGTGTGTTCCAGAGGGAGTTGTGTTCCAGAGGGAGTTGTGTGTTCCAGAGGGAGTTGTGTGTTCCAGAGGGAGTTGTGTTCCAGAGGGAGTTGTGTGTTCCAGAGGGAGTTGTGTGTTCCAGAGGGAGTTGTGTGTGCCAGAGGGAGTTGTGTGTTCCAGAGGGAGTTGTGTGTTCCAGAGGGAGTTGTGTTCCAGAGGGAGTTGTGTGTGCCAGAGGGAGTTGTGTGTGCCAGAGGGAGTTGTGTGTTCCAGAGGGAGTTGTGTGTTCCAGAGGGAGTTGTGTGTTCCAGAGGGAGTTGTGTGTGCCAGAGGGAGTTGTGTGTGCAAGAGGGAGTTGTGTGTGCCAGAGGGAGTTGTGTGTTCCAGAGGGAGTTGTGTTCCAGAGGGAGTTGTGTGTGCCAGAGGGAGTTGTGTGTGCCAGAGGGAGTTGTGTGTTCCAGAGGGAGTTGTGTTCCAGAGGGAGTTGTGTGTTCCGGAGGGAGTTGTGTTCCAGAGGGAGTTGTGTGTTCCAGAGGGAGTTGTGTGTTCCAGAGGGAGTTGTGTGTGCCAGAGGGAGTTGTGTGTTCCAGAGGGAGTTGTGTGTTCCAGAGGGAGTTGTGTGTGTTCCAGAGGGAGTTGTGTTCCAGAGGGAGTTGTGTGTTCCAGAGGGAGTTGTGTGTTCCAGAGGGAGTTGTGTTCCAGAGGGAGTTGTGTGTTCCAGAGGGAGTTGTGTGTTCCAGAGGGAGTTGTGTGTGCCAGAGGGAGTTGTGTGTTCCAGAGGGAGTTGTGTGTTCCAGAGGGAGTTGTGTTCCAGAGGGAGTTGTGTTCCAGAGGGAGTTGTGTGTTCCAGAGGGAGTTGTGTGTTCCAGAGGGAGTGTGTTCCAGAGGGAGTTGTTTGTGCCAGAGGGAGTTGTGTGTTCCAGAGGGAGTTGTGTTCCAGAGGGAGTTGTGTGTTCCAGAGGGAGTTGTGTGTTCCAGAGGGAGTTGTGTGTTCCAGAGGGAGTTGTGTGTGTTCCAGAGGGAGTTGTGTGTGCCAGAGGGAGTGGTGTGTGCCAGAGGGAGTTTTGTGTTCCAGAGGGAGTTGTGTGTTCCAGAGGGAGCTCCAGAGGGAGTTGTGTGTTCCAGAAGGAGTTGTGTGTTCCAGAGGGAGTTGTGTGTGTTCCAGAGGGAGTTGTGTGTTCCAGAGGGAGTTCCAGAGGGAGTTGTGTGTTCCAGAGGGAGTTGTGTGTTCCAGAGGGAGTTGTGTGTGTTCCAGAGGGAGTTGTGTGTGCCAGAGGGAGTTGTGTGTGCCAGAGGGAGTTTTGTGTTCCAGAGGGAGTTGTGTGTTCCAGAGGGAGTTCCAGAGGGAGTTGTGTGTTCCAGAGGGAGTTGTGTGTTCCAGAGGGAGTTGTGTGTTCCAGAGGGAGTTGTGTGTTCCAGAGGGAGTTGTGTGTGCCAGAGGGAGTTGTGTGTTCCAGAGGGAGTTGTGTGTGTTCCAGAGGGAGTTGTGTGTACCAGAGGGAGTTGTGTGTTCCAGAGGGAGTTGTGTTCCAGAGGGAGTTGTGTGTTCCGGAGGGAGTTGTGTTCCAGAGGGAGTTGTGTGTTCCAGAGGGAGTTGTGTTCCAGAGGGAGTTGTGTGTTCCAGAGGGAGTTGTGTGTTCCAGAGGGAGTTGTGTGTTCCAGAGGGAGTTGTGTTCCAGAGGGAGTTGTGTGTTCCGGAGGGAGTTGTGTTCCAGAGGGAGTTGTGTGTTCCAGAGGGAGTTGTGTTTTCCAGAGGGAGTTGTGTGTGCCAGAGGGAGTTGTGTGTTCCAGAGGGAGTTGTGTGTTCCAGAGGGAGTTGTGTGTGTTCCAGAGGGAGTTGTGTTCCAGAGGGAGTTGTGTGTTCCAGAGGGAGTTGTGTGTTCCAGAGGGAGTTGTGTTCCAGAGGGAGTTGTGTGTTCCAGAGGGAGTTGTGTGTTCCAGAGGGAGTTGTTTGTGCCAGAGGGAGTTGTGTGTTCCAGAGGGAGTTGTGTGTTCCAGAGGGAGTTGTGTTCCAGAGGGAGTTGTGTGTTCCAGAGGGAGTTGTGTGTGCCAGAGGGAGTTGTGTGTGCCAGAGGGAGTTGTGTGTGCCAGAGGGAGTTGTGTTCCAGAGGGAGTTGTGTGTGCCAGAGGGAGTTGTGTGTGCCAGAGGGAGTTGTGTGTTCCAGAGGGAGTTGTGTGTTCCAGAGGGAGTTGTGTGTTCCAGAGGGAGTTGTGTGTTCCAGAGGGAGTTGTGTGTGCCAGAGGGAGTTGTGTGTGCCAGAGGGAGTTGTGTGTGCCAGAGGGAGTTGTGTGTTCCAGAGGGAGTTGTGTTCCAGAGGGAGTTGTGTGTGCCAGAGGGAGTTGTGTGTGCCAGAGGGAGTTGTGTGTTCCAGAGGGAGTTGTGTTCCAGAGGGAGTTGTGTGTTCCGGAGGGAGTTGTGTTCCAGAGGGAGTTGTGTGTTCCAGAGGGAGTTGTGTGTTCCAGAGGGAGTTGTGTGTGCCAGAGGGAGTTGTGTGTTCCAGAGGGAGTTGTGTGTTCCAGAGGGAGTTGTGTGTGTTCCAGAGGGAGTTGTGTTCCAGAGGGAGTTGCGTGTTCCAGAGGGAGTTGTGTGTTCCAGAGGGAGTTGTGTTCCAGAGGGAGTTGTGTGTTCCAGAGGGAGTTGTGTGTTCCAGAGGGAGTTGTGTGTGCCAGAGGGAGTTGTGTGTTCCAGAGGGAGTTGTGTGTTCCAGAGGGAGTTGTGTTCCAGAGGGAGTTGTGTTCCAGAGGGAGTTGTGTGTTCCAGAGGGAGTTGTGTGTTCCAGAGGGAGTGTGTTCCAGAGGGAGTTGTTTGTGCCAGAGGGAGTTGTGTGTTCCAGAGGGAGTTGTGTTCCAGAGGGAGTTGTGTGTTCCAGAGGGAGTTGTGTGTTCCAGAGGGAGTTGTGTGTTCCAGAGGGAGTTGTGTGTGTTCCAGAGGGAGTTGTGTGTGCCAGAGGGAGTTGTGTGTTCCAGAGGGAGTTGTGTGTTCCAGAGGGAGTTGTGTGTGTTCCAGAGGGAGTTGTGTGTGCCAGAGGGAGTTGTGTGTTCCAGAGGGAGTTGTGTGTTCCAGAGGGAGTTGTGTGTTCCAGAGGGAGTTGTGTGTGTTCCAGAGGGAGTTGTGTGTGACAGAGGGAGTGGTGTGTGCCAGAGGGAGTTTTGTGTTCCAGAGGGAGTTGTGTGTTCCAGAGGGAGTTCCAGAGGGAGTTGTGTGTTCCAGAAGGAGTTGTGTGTTCCAGAGGGAGTTGTGTGTGTTCCAGAGGGAGTTGTGTGTTCCAGAGGGAGTTCCAGAGGGAGTTGTGTGTTCCAGAGGGAGTTGTGTGTTCCAGAGGGAGTTGTGTGTGTTCCAGAGGGAGTTGTGTGTGCCAGAGGGAGTTGTGTGTGCCAGAGGGAGTTTTGTGTTCCAGAGGGAGTTGTGTGTTCCAGAGGGAGTTCCAGAGGGAGTTGTGTGTTCCAGAGGGAGTTGTGTGTTCCAGAGGGAGTTGTGTTCCAGAGGGAGTTGTGTGTTCCGGAGGGAGTTGTGTTCCAGAGGGAGTTGTGTGTTCGAGAGGGAGTTGTGTGTTCCAGAGGGAGTTGTGTGTGCCAGAGGGAGTTGTGTGTTCCAGAGGGAGTTGTGTGTTCCAGAGGGAGTTGTGTGTGTTCCAGAGGGAGTTGTGTGTTCCAGAGGGAGTTGTGTGTTCCAGAGGGAGTTGTGTGTTCCAGAGGGAGTTGTGTGTTCCAGAGGGAGTTGTGTGTTCCAGAGGGAGTTGTGTGTGCCAGAGGGAGTTGTGTGTTCCAGAGGGAGTTGTGTGTTCCAGAGGGAGTTGTGTTCCAGAGGGAGTTGTGTTCCAGAGGGAGTTGTGTTCCAGAGGGAGTTGTGTGTTCCAGAGGGAGTTGTGTGTTCCAGAGGGAGTGTGTTCCAGAGGGAGTTGTGTGTGCCAGAGGGAGTTGTGTGTTCCAGAGGGAGTTGTGTTCCAGAGGGAGTTGTGTGTTCCAGAGGGAGTTGTGTGTTCCAGAGGGAGTTGTGTGTGTTCCAGAGGGAGTTGTGTGTGTTCCAGAGGGAGTTGTGTGTGCCAGAGGGAGTTGTGTGTTCCAGAGGGAGTTGTGTGTTCCAGAGGGAGTTGTGTGTGTTCCAGAGGGAGTTGTGTGTTCCAGAGGGAGTTGTGTGTTCCAGAGGGAGTTGTGTGTTCCAGAGGGAGTTGTGTGTGTTCCAGAGGGAGTTGTGTGTGCCAGATGGAGTGGTGTGTGCCAGAGGGAGTTTTGTGTTCCAGAGGGAGTTGTGTGTTCCAGAGGGAGTTGTGTGTTCCAGAGGGAGTTGTGTGTTCCAGAGGGAGTTGTGTGTTCCAGAGGGAGTTGTGTGTTCCAGAGGGAGTTCCAGAGGGAGTTGTGTTCCAGAGGGAGTTGTGTTCCAGAGGGAGTTGTGTGTTCCAGAGGGAGTTGTGTGTGCCAGAGGGAGTTGTGTGTTCCAGAGGGAGTTGTGTGTTCCAGAGGGAGTTGTGTGTTCCAGAGGGAGTTGTGTTCCAGAGGGAGTTGTGTGTTCCAGAGGGAGTTGTGTGTGCCAGAGGGAGTTGTGTGTGCCTGAGGGAGTTGTGTGTGCCAGAGGGAGTTGTGTTCCAGAGGGAGTTGTGTGTGCCAGAGGGAGTTGTGTGTGCCAGAGGGAGTTGTGTGTTCCAGAGGGAGTTGTGTGTTCCAGAGGGAGTTGTGTGTTCCAGAGGGAGTTGTGTGTTCCAGAGGGAGTTGTGTGTGCCAGAGGGAGTTGTGTGTGCCAGAGGGAGTTGTGTGTGCCAGAGGGAGTTGTGTGTTCCAGAGGGAGTTGTGTTCCAGAGGGAGTTGTGTGTGCCAGAGGGAGTTGTGTGTGCCAGAGGGAGTTGTGTGTTCCAGAGGGAGTTGTGTTCCAGAGGGAGTTGTGTGTTCCGGAGGGAGTTGTGTTCCAGAGGGAGTTGTGTGTTCCAGAGGGAGTTGTGTGTTCCAGAGGGAGTTGTGTGTGCCAGAGGGAGTTGTGTGTTCCAGAGGGAGTTGTGTGTTCCAGAGGGAGTTGTGTGTGTTCCAGAGGGAGTTGTGTTCCAGAGGGAGTTGTGTGTTCCAGAGGGAGTTGTGTGTTCCAGAGGGAGTTGTGTTCCAGAGGGAGTTGTGTGTTCCAGAGGGAGTTGTGTGTTCCAGAGGGAGTTGTGTGTGCCAGAGGGAGTTGTGTGTTCCAGAGGGAGTTGTGTGTTCCAGAGGGAGTTGTGTTCCAGAGGGAGTTGTGTTCCAGAGGGAGTTGTGTGTACCAGAGGGAGTTGTGTGTTCCAGAGGGAGTGTGTTCCAGAGGGAGTTGTTTGTGCCAGAGGGAGTTGTGTGTTCCAGAGGGAGTTGTGTTCCAGAGGGAGTTGTGTGTTCCAGAGGGAGTTGTGTGTTCCAGAGGGAGTTGTGTGTTCCAGAGGGAGTTGTGTGTGTTCCAGAGGGAGTTGTGTGTGCCAGAGGGAGTTGTGTGTTCCAGAGGGAGTTGTGTGTTCCAGAGGGAGTTGTGTGTGTTCCAGAGGGAGTTGTGTGTGCCAGAGGGAGTTGTGTGTTCCAGAGGGAGTTGTGTGTTCCAGAGGGAGTTGTGTGTTCCAGAGGGAGTTGTGTGTGTTCCAGAGGGAGTTGTGTGTGACAGAGGGAGTGGTGTGTGCCAGAGGGAGTTTTGTGTTCCAGAGGGAGTTGTGTGTTCCAGAGGGAGTTCCAGAGGGAGTTGTGTGTTCCAGAAGGAGTTGTGTGTTCCAGAGGGAGTTGTGTGTGTTCCAGAGGGAGTTGTGTGTTCCAGAGGGAGTTCCAGAGGGAGTTGTGTGTTCCAGAGGGAGTTGTGTGTTCCAGAGGGAGTTGTGTGTGTTCCAGAGGGAGTTGTGTGTGCCAGAGGGAGTTGTGTGTGCCAGAGGGAGTTTTGTGTTCCAGAGGGAGTTGTGTGTTCCAAAGGGAGTTCCAGAGGGAGTTGTGTGTTCCAGAGGGAGTTGTGTGTTCCAGAGGGAGTTGTGTGTGTTCCAGAGGGAGTTGTGTGTGCCAGAGGGAGTTGTGTGTGCCAGAGGGAGTTATGTGTTCCAGAGGGAGTTGTGTGTTCCAGAGGGAGTTGTGTGTGCCAGAGGGAGTTGTGTGTTCCAGAGGGAGTTGTGTGTTCCAGAGGGAGTTTTTGTGTTCCAGAGGGAGTTGTGTGTGCCAGAGGGAGTTGTGTGTGCCAGAGGGAGTTTTGTGTTCCAGAGGGAGTTGTGTGTTCCAGAGGGAGTTGTGTGTTCCAGAGGGAGTTGTGTTCCAGAGGGAGTTGTGTTCCAGAGGGAGTTGTGTGTGCCAGAGGGAGTTGTGTGTGCCAGAGGGAGTTGTGTGTTCCAGAGGGAGTTGTGTGTTCCAGAGGGAGTTGTGTTCCAGAGGGAGTTGTGTGTTCCAGAGGGAGTTGTGTGTGCCAGAGGGAGTTGTGTGTGCCAGAGTGAGTTGTGTGTTCCAGAGGGAGTTGTGTATTCCAGAGGGAGTTGTGTTCCAGAGGGAGTTGTGTGTTCCAGAGGGAGTTGTGTTCCAGAGGGAGTTGTGTGTTCCAGAGGGAGTTGTGTGTTCCAGAGGGAGTTGTGTGTTCCAGAGGGAGTTGTGTTCCAGAGGGAGTTGTGTGTTCCGGAGGGAGTTGTGTTCCAGAGGGAGTTGTGTGTTCGAGAGGGAGTTGTGTGTTCCAGAGGGAGTTGTGTGTGCCAGAGGGAGTTGTGTGTTCCAGAGGGAGTTGTGTGTTCCAGAGGGAGTTGTGTGTGTTCCAGAGGGAGTTGTGTGTTCCAGAGGGAGTTGTGTGTTCCAGAGGGAGTTGTGTGTTCCAGAGGGAGTTGTGTGTTCCAGAGGGAGTTGTGTGTTCCAGAGGGAGTTGTGTGTGCCAGAGGGAGTTGTGTGTTCCAGAGGGAGTTGTGTGTTCCAGAGGGAGTTGTGTTCCAGAGGGAGTTGTGTTCCAGAGGGAGTTGTGTTCCAGAGGGAGTTGTGTGTTCCAGAGGGAGTTGTGTGTTCCAGAGGGAGTGTGTTCCAGAGGGAGTTGTGTGTGCCAGAGGGAGTTGTGTGTTCCAGAGGGAGTTGTGTTCCAGAGGGAGTTGTGTGTTCCAGAGGGAGTTGTGTGTTCCAGAGGGAGTTGTGTGTGTTCCAGAGGGAGTTGTGTGTGTTCCAGAGGGAGTTGTGTGTGCCAGAGGGAGTTGTGTGTTCCAGAGGGAGTTGTGTGTTCCAGAGGGAGTTGTGTGTGTTCCAGAGGGAGTTGTGTGTTCCAGAGGGAGTTGTGTGTTCCAGAGGGAGTTGTGTGTTCCAGAGGGAGTTGTGTGTGTTCCAGAGGGAGTTGTGTGTGCCAGATGGAGTGGTGTGTGCCAGAGGGAGTTTTGTGTTCCAGAGGGAGTTGTGTGTTCCAGAGGGAGTTGTGTGTTCCAGAGGGAGTTGTGTGTTCCAGAGGGAGTTGTGTGTTCCAGAGGGAGTTGTGTGTTCCAGAGGGAGTTCCAGAGGGAGTTGTGTTCCAGAGGGAGTTGTGTTCCAGAGGGAGTTGTGTGTTCCAGAGGGAGTTGTGTGTTCCAGAGGGAGTGTGTTCCAGAGGGAGTTGTGTGTGCCAGAGGGAGTTGTGTGTTCCAGAGGGAGTTGTGTTCCAGAGGGAGTTGTGTGTTCCAGAGGGAGTTGTGTGTTCCAGAGGGAGTTGTGTGTTCCAGAGGGAGTTGTGTGTGTTCCAGAGGGAGTTGTGTGTGCCAGAGGGAGTTGTGTGTTCCAGAGGGAGTTGTGTGTTCCAGAGGGAGTTGTGTGTGTTCCAGAGGGAGTTGTGTGTGCCAGAGGGAGTTGTGTGTTCCAGAGGGAGTTGTGTGTTCCAGAGGGAGTTGTGTGTTCAAGAGGGAGTTGTGTGTGTTCCAGAGGGAGTTGTGTGTGCCAGAGGGAGTGGTGTGTGCCAGAGGGAGTTTTGTGTTCCAGAGGGAGTTGTGTGTTCCAGAGGGAGTTCCAGAGGGAGTTGTGTGTTCCAGAAGGAGTTGTGTGTTCCAGAGGGAGTTGTGTGTGTTCCAGAGGGAGTTGTGTGTTCCAGAGGGAGTTCCAGAGGGAGTTGTGTGTTCCAGAGGGAGTTGTGTGTTCCAGAGGGAGTTGTGTGTGTTCCAGAGGGAGTTGTGTGTGCCAGAGGGAGTTGTGTGTGCCAGAGGGAGTTTTGTGTTCCAGAGGGAGTTGTGTGTTCCAGAGGGAGTTCCAGAGGGAGTTGTGTGTTCCAGAGGGAGTTGTGTGTTCCAGAGGGAGTTGTGTGTGTTCCAGAGGGAGTTGTGTGTGCCAGAGGGAGTTGTGTGTGCCAGAGGGAGTTATGTGTTCCAGAGGGAGTTGTGTGTTCCAGAGGGAGTTGTGTTCCAGAGGGAGTTGTGTGTTCCAGAGGGAGTTGTGTTCCAGAGGGAGTTGTGTGTTCCAGAGGGAGTTGTGTGTTCCAGAGGGAGTTGTGTGTTCCAGAGGGAGTTGTGTGTTCCAGAGGGAGTTGTGTGTTCCAGAGGGAGTTGTGTTCCAGAGGGAGTTGTGTGTTCCGGAGGGAGTTGTGTTCCAGAGGGAGTTGTGTGTTCCAGAGGGAGTTGTGTGTTCCAGAGGGAGTTGTGTGTGCCAGAGGGAGTTGTGTGTTCCAGAGGGAGTTGTGTGTTCCAGAGGGAGTTGTGTGTGTTCCAGAGGGAGTTGTGTTCCAGAGGGAGTTGTGTGTTCCAGAGGGAGTTGTGTGTTCCAGAGGGAGTTGTGTTCCAGAGGGAGTTGTGTGTTCCAGAGGGAGTTGTGTGTTCCAGAGGGAGTTGTGTGTGCCAGAGGGAGTTGTGTGTTCCAGAGGGAGTTGTGTGTTCCAGAGGGAGTTGTGTTCCAGAGGGAGTTGTGTGTTCCAGAGGGGGTTGTGTGTGCCAGAGGGAGTTGTGTGTGCCAGAGGGAGTTGTGTGTGCCAGAGGGAGTTGTGTGTTCCAGAGGGAGTTGTGTTCCAGAGGGAGTTGCGTGTGCCAGAGGGAGTTGTGTGTTCCAGAGGGAGTTGTGTGTTCCAGAGGGAGTTGTGTGTTCCAGAGGGAGTTGTGTGTGCCAGAGGGAGTTGTGTGTGCCAGAGGGAGTTGTGTGTGCCAGAGGGAGTTGTGTGTTCCAGAGGGAGTTGTCTTCCAGAGGGAGTTGTGTGTGCCAGAGGGAGTTGTGTGTGCCAGAGGGAGTTGTGTTTTCCAGAGGGAGTTGTGTTCCAGAGGGAGTTGTGTGTTCCGGAGGGAGTTGTGTTCCAGAGGGAGTTGTGTGTTCCAGAGGGAGTTGTGTGTTCCAGAGGGAGTTGTGTGTGCCAGAGGGAGTTGTGTGTTCCAGAGGGAGTTGTGTGTTCCAGAGGGAGTTGTGTGTGTTCCAGAGGGAGTTGTGTTCCAGAGGGAGTTGTGTGTTCCAGAGGGAGTTGTGTGTTCCAGAGGGAGTTGTGTTCCAGAGGGAGTTGTGTGTTCCAGAGGGAGTTGTGTGTTCCAGAGGGAGTTGTGTGTGCCAGAGGGAGTTGTGTGTTCCAGAGGGAGTTGTGTGTTCCAGAGGGAGTTGTGTTCCAGAGGGAGTTGTGTTCCAGAGGGAGTTGTGTGTTCCAGAGGGAGTTGTGTGTTCCAGAGGGAGTGTGTTCCAGAGGGAGTTGTTTGTGCCAGAGGGAGTTGTGTGTTCCAGAGGGAGTTGTGTTCCAGAGGGAGTTGTGTGTTCCAGAGGGAGTTGTGTGTTCCAGAGGGAGTTGTGTGTTCCAGAGGGAGTTGTGTGTGTTCCAGAGGGAGTTGTGTGTGCCAGAGGGAGTTGTGTGTTCCAGAGGGAGTTGTGTGTTCCAGAGGGAGTTGTGTGTGTTCCAGAGGGAGTTGTGTGTGCCAGAGGGAGTTGTGTGTTCCAGAGGGAGTTGTGTGTTCCAGAGGGAGTTGTGTGTTCCAGAGGGAGTTGTGTGTGTTCCAGAGGGAGTTGTGTGTGCCAGAGGGAGTGGTGTGTGCCAGAGGGAGTTTTGTGTTCCAGAGGGAGTTGTGTGTTCCAGAGGGAGTTCCAGAGGGAGTTTTGTGTTCCAGAAGGAGTTGTGTGTTCCAGAGGGAGTTGTGTGTGTTCCAGAGGGAGTTGTGTGTTCCAGAGGGAGTTCCAGAGGGAGTTGTGTGTTCCAGAGGGAGTTGTGTGTTCCAGAGGGAGTTGTGTGTGTTCCAGAGGGAGTTGTGTGTGCCAGAGGGAGTTGTGTGATCCAGAGGGAGTTGTGTGTTCCAGAGGGAGTTGTGTGTGCCAGAGGGAGTTGTGTGTGCCAGAGGGAGTTGTGTGTTCCAGAGGGAGTTGTGTGTTCCAGAGGGAGTTGTGTTCCAGAGGGAGTTGTGTGTTCCAGAGGGAGTTGTGTGTGCCAGAGGGAGTTGTGTGTGCCAGAGTGAGTTGTGTGTTCCAGAGGGAGTTGTGTATTCCAGAGGGAGTTGTGTTCCAGAGGGAGTTGTGTGCTCCAGAGGGAGTTGTGTTCCAGAGGGAGTTGTGTGTTCCAGAGGGAGTTATTTGTTCCAGAGGGAGTTGTGTGTTCCAGAGGGAGTTGTGTGTTCCAGAGGGAGTTGTGTTCCAGAGGGAGTTGTGTGTTCCGGAGGGAGTTGTGTTCCAGAGGGAGTTGTGTGTTCGAGAGGGAGTTGTGTGTTCCAGAGGGAGTTGTGTGTGCCAGAGGGAGTTGTGTTCCAGAGGGAGTTGTGTGTTCCAGAGGGAGTTGTGTGTTCCAGAGGGAGTTGTGTGTTCCAGAGGGAGTTGTGTGTGTTCCAGAGGGAGTTGTGTGTGCCAGAGGGAGTTGTGTGTTCCAGAGGGAGTTGTGTGTTCCAGAGGGAGTTGTGTGTGTTCCAGAGGGAGTTGTGTGTGCCAGAGGGAGTTGTGTGTTCCAGAGGGAGTTGTGTGTTCCAGAGGGAGTTGTGTGTTCCAGAGGGAGTTGTGTGTGTTCCAGAGGGAGTTGTGTGTGCCAGAGGGAGTGGTGTGTGCCAGAGGGAGTTTTGTGTTCCAGAGGGAGTTGTGTGTTCCAGAGGGAGTTCCAGAGGGAGTTTTGTGTTCCAGAAGGAGTTGTGTGTTCCAGAGGGAGTTGTGTGTGTTCCAGAGGGAGTTGTGTGTTCCAGAGGGAGTTCCAGAGGGAGTTGTGTGTTCCAGAGGGAGTTGTGTGTTCCAGAGGGAGTTGTGTGTGTTCCAGAGGGAGTTGTGTGTGCCAGAGGGAGTTGTGTGATCCAGAGGGAGTTGTGTGTTCCAGAGGGAGTTGTGTGTGCCAGAGGGAGTTGTGTGTGCCAGAGGGAGTTGTGTGTTCCAGAGGGAGTTGTGTGTTCCAGAGGGAGTTGTGTTCCAGAGGGAGTTGTGTGTTCCAGAGGGAGTTGTGTGTGCCAGAGGGAGTTGTGTGTGCCAGAGTGAGTTGTGTGTTCCAGAGGGAGTTGTGTATTCCAGAGGGAGTTGTGTTCCAGAGGGAGTTGTGTGCTCCAGAGGGAGTTGTGTTCCAGAGGGAGTTGTGTGTTCCAGAGGGAGTTATTTGTTCCAGAGGGAGTTGTGTGTTCCAGAGGGAGTTGTGTGTTCCAGAGGGAGTTGTGTTCCAGAGGGAGTTGTGTGTTCCGGAGGGAGTTGTGTTCCAGAGGGAGTTGTGTGTTCGAGAGGGAGTTGTGTGTTCCAGAGGGAGTTGTGTGTGCCAGAGGGAGTTGTGTGTTCCAGAGGGAGTTGTGTGTTCCAGAGGGAGTTGTGTGTGTTCCAGAGGGAGTTGTGTGTTCCAGAGGGAGTTGTGTGTTCCAGAGGGAGTTGTGTGTTCCAGAGGGAGTTGTGTGTTCCAGAGGGAGTTGTGTTCCAGAGGGAGTTGTGTTCCAGAGGGAGTTGTGTGTTCCAGAGGGAGTTGTGTGTGCCAGAGGGAGTTGTGTGTGCCAGAGGGAGTTGTGTGTGCCAGAGGGAGTTGTGTGTTCCAGAGGGAGTTGTGTTCCAGAGGGAGTTGTGTGTGCCAGAGGGAGTTGTGTGTGCCAGAGGGAGTTGTGTGTTCCAGAGGGAGTTGTGTTCCAGAGGGAGTTGTGTGTTCCGGAGGGAGTTGTGTTCCAGAGGGAGTTGTGTGTTCCAGAGGGAGTTGTGTGTTCCAGAGGGAGTTGTGTGTGCCAGAGGGAGTTGTGTGTTCCAGAGGGAGTTGTGTGTGTTCCAGAGGGAGTTGTGTTCCAGAGGGAGTTGTGTGTTCCAGAGGGAGTTGTGTGTTCCAGAGGGAGTTGTGTTCCAGAGGGAGTTGTGTGTTCCAGAGGGAGTTGTGTGTTCCAGAGGGGGTTGTGTGTGCCAGAGGGAGTTGTGTGTTCCAGAGGGAGTTGTGTGTTCCAGAGGGAGTTGTGTTCCAGAGGGAGTTGTGTTCCAGAGGGAGTTGTGTGTTCCAGAGGGAGTTGTGTGTTCCAGAGGGAGTGTGTTCCAGAGGGAGTTGTTTGTGCCAGAGGGAGTTGTGTGTTCCAGAGGGAGTTGTGTTCCAGAGGGAGTTGTGTGTTCCAGAGGGAGTTGTGTGTTCCAGAGGGAGTTGTGTGTTCCAGAGGGAGTTGTGTGTGTTCCAGAGGGAGTTGTGTGTGCCAGAGGGAGTTGTGTGTTCCAGAGGGAGTTGTGTGTTGCAGAGGGAGTTGTGTGTGTTCCAGAGAGAGTTGTGTGTGCCAGAGGGAGTTGTGTGTTCCAGAGGGAGTTGTGTGTTCCAGAGGGAGTTGTGTGTTCCAGAGGGAGTTGTGTGTGTTCCAGAGGGAGTTGTGTGTGACAGAGGGAGTGGTGTGTGCCAGAGGGAGTTTTGTGTTCCAGAGGGAGTTGTGTGTTCCAGAGGGAGTTCCAGAGGGAGTTGTGTGTTCCAGAAGGAGTTGTGTGTTCCAGAGGGATTTTTGTGTGTTTCAGAGGGAGTTGTGTGTTCCAGAGGGAGTTCCAGAGGGAGTTGTGTGTTCCAGAGGGAGTTGTGTGTTCCAGAGGGAGTTGTGTGTGTTCCAGAGGGAGTTGTGTGTGCCAGAGGGAGTTGTGTGTGCCAGAGGGAGTTTTGTGTTCCAGAGGGAGTTGTGTGTTCCAGAGGGAGTTCCAGAGGGAGTTGTGTGTTCCAGAGGGAGTTGTGTGTTCCAGAGGGAGTTGTGTGTGTTCCAGAGGGAGTTGTGTGTGCCAGAGGGAGTTGTGTGTGCCAGAGGGAGTTATGTGTTCCAGAGGGAGTTGTGTGTTCCAGAGGGAGTTGTGTGTGCCAGAGGGAGTTGTGTGTTCCAGAGGGAGTTGTGTGTTCCAGAGGGAGTTTTTGTGTTCAGTTGTGTGTGCCAGAGGGAGTTGTGTGTTCCAGAGGGAGTTGTGTGTTCCAGAGGGAGTTGTGTGTTCCAGAGGGAGTTGTGTTCCAGAGGGAGTTGTGTTCCAGAGGGAGTTGTGTGTGCCAGAGGGAGTTGTGTGTGCCAGAGGGAGTTGTGTGTTCCAGAGGGAGTTGTGTGTTCCAGAGGGAGTTGTGTTCCAGAGGGAGTTGTGTGTTCCAGAGGGAGTTGTGTGTGCCAGAGGGAGTTGTGTGTGCCAGAGTGAGTTGTGTGTTCCAGAGGGAGTTGTGTATTCCAGAGGGAGTTGTGTTCCAGAGGGAGTTGTGTGTGCCAGAGGGAGTTGTGTGTTCCAGAGGGAGTTGTGTGTTCCAGAGGGAGTTGTGTGTGTTCCAGAGGGAGTTGTGTGTGCCAGAGGGAGTTGTGTGTTCCAGAGGGAGTTGTGTGTTCCAGAGGGAGTTGTGTGTTCCGGAGGGAGTTGTGTTCCAGAGGGAGTTGTGTGTTCGAGAGGGAGTTGTGTGTTCCAGAGGGAGTTGTGTGTGCCAGAGGGAGTTGTGTGTTCCAGAGGGAGTTGTTTGTTCCAGAGGGAGTTGTGTGTGTTCCAGAGGGAGTTGTGTGTTCCAGAGGGAGTTGTGTGTTCCAGAGGGAGTTGTGTGTGTTCCAGAGGGAGTTGTGTGTGCCAGAGGGAGTTGTGTGTGCCAGAGGGAGTTTTGTGTTCCAGAGGGAGTTGTGTGTTCCAGAGGGAGTTCCAGAGGGAGTTGTGTGTTCCAGAGGGAGTTGTGTGTTCCAGAGGGAGTTGTGTGTGTTCCAGAGGGAGTTGTGTGTGCCAGAGGGAGTTGTGTGTGCCAGAGGGAGTTATGTGTTCCAGAGGGAGTTGTGTGTTCCAGAGGGAGTTGTGTGTGCCAGAGGGAGTTGTGTGTTCCAGAGGGAGTTGTGTGTTCCAGAGGGAGTTTTTGTGTTCAGTTGTGTGTGCCAGAGGGAGTTGTGTGTTCCAGAGGGAGTTGTGTGTTCCAGAGGGAGTTGTGTGTTCCAGAGGGAGTTGTGTTCCAGAGGGAGTTGTGTTCCAGAGGGAGTTGTGTGTGCCAGAGGGAGTTGTGTGTGCCAGAGGGAGTTGTGTGTTCCAGAGGGAGTTGTGTGTTCCAGAGGGAGTTGTGTTCCAGAGGGAGTTGTGTGTTCCAGAGGGAGTTGTGTGTGCCAGAGGGAGTTGTGTGTGCCAGAGTGAGTTGTGTGTTCCAGAGGGAGTTGTGTATTCCAGAGGGAGTTGTGTTCCAGAGGGAGTTGTGTGTTCCAGAGGGAGTTGTGTTCCAGAGGGAGTTGTGTGTTCCAGAGGGAGTTGTGTGTTCCAGAGGGAGTTGTGTGTTCCAGAGGGAGTTGTGTGTTCCAGAGGGAGTTGTGTTCCAGAGGGAGTTGTGTGTTCCGGAGGGAGTTGTGTTCCAGAGGGAGTTGTGTGTTCGAGAGGGAGTTGTGTGTTCCAGAGGGAGTTGTGTGTGCCAGAGGGAGTTGTGTGTTCCAGAGGGAGTTGTTTGTTCCAGAGGGAGTTGTGTGTGTTCCAGAGGGAGTTGTGTGTTCCAGAGGGAGTTGTGTGTTCCAGAGGGAGTTGTGTGTTCCAGAGAGAGTTGTGTGTTCCAGAGGGAGTTGTGTGTTCCAGAGGGAGTTGTGTGTTCCAGAGGGAGTTGTGTAGGCCAGAGGGAGTTGTGTGTTCCAGAGGGAGTTGTGTGTTCCAGAGGGAGTTGTGTTCCAGAGGGAGTTGTGTTCCAGAGGGAGTTGTGTTCCAGAGGGAGTTGTGTGTTCCAGAGGGAGTTGTGTGTTCCAGAGGGAGTGTGTTCCAGAGGGAGTTGTGTGTGCCAGAGGGAGTTGTGTGTTCCAGAGGGAGTTGTGTTCCAGAGGGAGTTGTGTGTTCCAGAGGGAGTTGTGTGTTCCAGAGGGAGTTGTGTGTGTTCCAGAGGGAGTTGTGTGTGTTCCAGAGGGAGTTGTGTGTGCCAGAGGGAGTTGTGTGTTCCAGAGGGAGTTGTGTGTTCCAGAGGGAGTTGTGTGTGTTCCAGAGGGAGTTGTGTGTTCCAGAGGGAGTTGTGTGTTCCAGAGGGAGTTGTGTGTTCCAGAGGGAGTTGTGTGTGTTCCAGAGGGAGTTGTGTGTGCCAGATGGAGGGGTGTGTGCCAGAGGGAGTTTTGTGTTCCAGAGGGAGTTGTGTGTTCCAGAGGGAGTTGTGTGTTCCAGAGGGAGTTGTGTGTTCCAGAGGGAGTTGTGTGTTCCAGAGGGAGTTGTGTGTTCCAGAGGGAGTTCCAGAGGGAGTTGTGTTCCAGAGGGAGTTGTGTTCCAGAGGGAGTTGTGTGTTCCAGAGGGAGTTGTGTGTTCCAGAGGGAGTGTGTTCCAGAGGGAGTTGTGTGTGCCAGAGGGAGTTGTGTGTTCCAGAGGGAGTTGTGTTCCAGAGGGAGTTGTGTGTTCCAGAGGGAGTTGTGTGTTCCAGAGGGAGTTGTGTGTTCCAGAGGGAGTTGTGTGTGTTCCAGAGGGAGTTGTGTGTGCCAGAGGGAGTTGTGTGTTCCAGAGGGAGTTGTGTGTTCCAGAGGGAGTTGTGTGTGTTCCAGAGGGAGTTGTGTGTGCCAGAGGGAGTTGTGTGTTCCAGAGGGAGTTGTGTGTTCCAGAGGGAGTTGTGTGTTCCAGAGGGAGTTGTGTGTGTTCCAGAGGGAGTTGTGTGTGCCAGAGGGAGTGGTGTGTGCCAGAGGGAGTTTTGTGTTCCAGAGGGAGTTGTGTGTTCCAGAGGGAGTTCCAGAGGGAGTTGTGTGTTCTAGAAGGAGTTGTGTGTTCCAGAGGGAGTTGTGTGTGTTCCAGAGGGAGTTGTGTGTTCCAGAGGGAGTTCCAGAGGGAGTTGTGTGTTCCAGAGGGAGTTGTGTGTTCCAGAGGGAGTTGTGTGTGTTCCAGAGGGAGTTGTGTGTGCCAGAGGGAGTTGTGTGTGCCAGAGGGAGTTTTGTGTTCCAGAGGGAGTTGTGTGTTCCAGAGGGAGTTCCAGAGGGAGTTGTGTGTTCCAGAGGGAGTTGTGTGTTCCAGAGGGAGTTGTGTGTGTTCCAGAGGGAGTTGTGTGTGCCAGAGGGAGTTGTGTGTGCCAGAGGGAGTTATGTGTTCCAGAGGGAGTTGTGTGTTCCAGAGGGAGTTGTGTTCCAGAGGGAGTTGTGTGTTCCAGAGGGAGTTGTGTTCCAGAGGGAGTTGTGTGTTCCAGAGGGAGTTGTGTGTTCCAGAGGGAGTTGTGTGTTCCAGAGGGAGTTGTGTGTTCCAGAGGGAGTTGTGTGTTCCAGAGGGAGTTGTGTTCCAGAGGGAGTTGTGTGTTCCGGAGGGAGTTGTGTTCCAGAGGGAGTTGTGTGTTCCAGAGGGAGTTGTGTGTTCCAAAGGGAGTTGTGTGTGCCAGAGGGAGTTGTGTGTTCCAGAGGGAGTTGTGTGTTCCAGAGGGAGTTGTGTGTGTTCCAGAGGGAGTTGTGTTCCAGAGGGAGTTGTGTGTTCCAGAGGGAGTTGTGTGTTCCAGAGGGAGTTGTGTTCCAGAGGGAGTTGTGTGTTCCAGAGGGAGTTGTGTGTTCCAGAGGGAGTTGTGTGTGCCAGAGGGAGTTGTGTGTTCCAGAGGGAGTTGTGTGTTCCAGAGGGAGTTGTGTTCCAGAGGGAGTTGTGTGTTCCAGAGGGAGTTGTGTGTGCCAGAGGGAGTTGTGTGTGCCAGAGGGAGTTGTGTGTGCCAGAGGGAGTTGTGTGTTCCAGAGGGAGTTGTGTTCCAGAGGGAGTTGTGTGTGCCAGAGGGAGTTGTGTGTTCCAGAGGGAGTTGTGTGTTCCAGAGGGAGTTGTGTGTTCCAGAGGGAGTTGTGTGTGCCAGAGGGAGTTGTGTGTGCCAGAGGGAGTTGTGTGTTCCAGAGGGAGTTGTGTTCCAGAGGGAGTTGTGTGTGCCAGAGGGAGTTGTGTGTGCCAGAGGGAGTTGTGTGTTCCAGAGGGAGTTGTGTTCCAGAGGGAGTTGTGTGTTCCGGAGGGAGTTGTGTTCCAGAGGGAGTTGTGTGTTCCAGAGGGAGTTGTGTGTTCCAGAGGGAGTTGTGTGTGCCAGAGGGAGTTGTGTGTTCCAGAGGGAGTTGTGTGTTCCAGAGGGAGTTGTGTGTGTTCCAGAGGGAGTTGTGTTCCAGAGGGAGTTGTGTGTTCCAGAGGGAGTTGTGTGTTCCAGAGGGAGTTGTGTTCCAGAGGGAGTTGTGTGTTCCAGAGGGAGTTGTGTGTTCCAGAGGGAGTTGTGTGTGCCAGAGGGAGTTGTGTGTTCCAGAGGGAGTTGTGTGTTCCAGAGGGAGTTGTGTTCCAGAGGGAGTTGTGTTCCAGAGGGAGTTGTGTGTTCCAGAGGGAGTTGTGTGTTCCAGAGGGAGTGTGTTCCAGAGGGAGTTGTTTGTGCCAGAGGGAGTTGTGTGTTCCAGAGGGAGTTGTGTTCCAGAGGGAGTTGTGTGTTCCAGAGGGAGTTGTGTGTTCCAGAGGGAGTTGTGTGTTCCAGAGGGAGTTGTGTGTGTTCCAGAGGGAGTTGTGTGTGCCAGAGGGAGTTGTGTGTTCCAGAGGGAGTTGTGTGTTCCAGAGGGAGTTGTGTGTGTTCCAGAGGGAGTTGTGTGTGCCAGAGGGAGTTGTGTGTTCCAGAGGGAGTTGTGTGTTCCAGAGGGAGTTGTGTGTTCCAGAGGGAGTTGTGTGTGTTCCAGAGGGAGTTGTGTGTGCCAGAGGGAGTGGTGTGTGCCAGAGGGAGTTTTGTGTTCCAGAGGGAGTTGTGTGTTCCAGAGGGAGTTCCAGAGGGAGTTTTGTGTTCCAGAAGGAGTTGTGTGATCCAGAGGGAGTTGTGTGTTCCAGAGGGAGTTGTGTGTGTTCCAGAGGGAGTTGTGTGTGCCAGAGGGAGTTGTGTGTTCCAGAGGGAGTTGTGTGTTCCAGAGGGAGTTGTGTGTGTTCCAGAGGGAGTTGTGTGTGCCAGAGGGAGTTGTGTGTTCCAGAGGGAGTTGTGTGTTCCAGAGGGAGTTGTGTGTTCCAGAGGGAGTTGTGTGTGTTCCAGAGGGAGTTGTGTGTGCCAGAGGGAGTGGTGTGTGCCAGAGGGAGTTTTGTGTTCCAGAGGGAGTTGTGTGTTCCAGAGGGAGTTCCAGAGGGAGTTGTGTGTTCTAGAAGGAGTTGTGTGTTCCAGAGGGAGTTGTGTGTGTTCCAGAGGGAGTTGTGTGTTCCAGAGGGAGTTCCAGAGGGAGTTGTGTGTTCCAGAGGGAGTTGTGTGTTCCAGAGGGAGTTGTGTGTGTTCCAGAGGGAGTTGTGTGTGCCAGAGGGAGTTGTGTGTGCCAGAGGGAGTTTTGTGTTCCAGAGGGAGTTGTGTGTTCCAGAGGGAGTTCCAGAGGGAGTTGTGTGTTCCAGAGGGAGTTGTGTGTTCCAGAGGGAGTTGTGTGTGTTCCAGAGGGAGTTGTGTGTGCCAGAGGGAGTTGTGTGTGCCAGAGGGAGTTATGTGTTCCAGAGGGAGTTGTGTGTTCCAGAGGGAGTTGTGTTCCAGAGGGAGTTGTGTGTTCCAGAGGGAGTTGTTTTCCAGAGGGAGTTGTGTGTTCCAGAGGGAGTTGTGTGTTCCAGAGGGAGTTGTGTGTTCCAGAGGGAGTTGTGTGTTCCAGAGGGAGTTGTGTGTTCCGGAGGGAGTTGTGTTCCAGAGGGAGTTGTGTGTTCCAGAGGGAGTTGTGTGTTCCAGAGGGAGTTGTGTGTGCCAGAGGGAGTTGTGTGTTCCAGAGGGAGTTGTGTGTTCCAGAGGGAGTTGTGTGTGTTCCAGAGGGAGTTGTGTTCCAGAGGGAGTTGTGTGTTCCAGAGGGAGTTGTGTGTTCCAGAGGGAGTTTTGTTCCAGAGGGAGTTGTGTGTTCCAGAGGGAGTTGTGTGTTCCAGAGGGAGTTGTGTGTGCCAGAGGGAGTTGTGTGTTCCAGAGGGAGTTGTGTGTTCCAGAGGGAGTTGTGTTCCAGAGGGAGTTGTGTGTTCCAGAGGGAGTTGTGTGTGCCAGAGGGAGTTGTGTGTGCCAGAGGGAGTTGTGTGTGCCAGAGGGAGTTGTGTGTTCCAGAGGGAGTTGTGTTCCAGAGGGAGTTGTGTGTGCCAGAGGGAGTTGTGTGTTCCAGAGGGAGTTGTGTGTTCCAGAGGGAGTTGTGTGTTCCAGAGGGAGTTGTGTGTTCCAGAGGGAGTTGTGTGTGCCAGAGGGAGTTGTGTGTGCCAGAGGGAGTTGTGTGTTCCAGAGGGAGTTGTGTTCCAGAGGGAGTTGTGTGTGCCAGAGGGAGTTGTGTGTGCCAGAGGGAGTTGTGTGTTCCAGAGGGAGTTGTGTTCCAGAGGGAGTTGTGTGTTCCGGAGGGAGTTGTGTTCCAGAGGGAGTTGTGTGTTCCAGAGGGAGTTGTGTGTTCCAGAGGGAGTTGTGTGTGCCAGAGGGAGTTGTGTGTTCCAGAGGGAGTTGTGTGTTCCAGAGGGAGTTGTGTGTGTTCCAGAGGGAGTTGTGTTCCAGAGGGAGTTGTGTGTTCCAGAGGGAGTTGTGTGTTCCAGAGGGAGTTGTGTTCCAGAGGGAGTTGTGTGTTCCAGAGGGAGTTGTGTGTTCCAGAGGGAGTTGTGTGTGCCAGAGGGAGTTGTGTGTTCCAGAGGGAGTTGTGTGTTCCAGAGGGAGTTGTGTTCCAGAGGGAGTTGTGTTCCAGAGGGAGTTGTGTGTTCCAGAGGGAGTTGTGTGTTCCAGAGGGAGTTGTGTGTTCCAGAGGGAGTTGTGTGTGTTCCAGAGGGAGTTGTGTGTGCCAGAGGGAGTGGTGTGTGCCAGAGGGAGTTTTGTGTTCCAGAGGGAGTTGTGTGTTCCAGAGGGAGTTCCAGAGGGAGTTGTGTGTTCTAGAAGGAGTTGTGTGTTCCAGAGGGAGTTGTGTGTGTTCCAGAGGGAGTTGTGTGTTCCAGAGGGAGTTCCAGAGGGAGTTGTGTGTTCCAGAGGGAGTTGTGTGTTCCAGAGGGAGTTGTGTGTGTTCCAGAGGGAGTTGTGTGTGCCAGAGGGAGTTGTGTGTGCCAGAGGGAGTTTTGTGTTCCAGAGGGAGTTGTGTGTTCCAGAGGGAGTTCCAGAGGGAGTTGTGTGTTCCAGAGGGAGTTGTGTGTTCCAGAGGGAGTTGTGTGTGTTCCAGAGGGAGTTGTGTGTGCCAGAGGGAGTTGTGTGTGCCAGAGGGAGTTATGTGTTCCAGAGGGAGTTGTGTGTTCCAGAGGGAGTTGTGTTCCAGAGGGAGTTGTGTGTTCCAGAGGGAGTTGTGTTCCAGAGGGAGTTGTGTGTTCCAGAGGGAGTTGTGTGTTCCAGAGGGAGTTGTGTGTTCCAGAGGGAGTTGTGTGTTCCAGAGGGAGTTGTGTGTTCCGGAGGGAGTTGTGTTCCAGAGGGAGTTGTGTGTTCCAGAGGGAGTTGTGTGTTCCAGAGGGAGTTGTGTGTGCCAGAGGGAGTTGTGTGTTCCAGAGGGAGTTGTGTGTTCCAGAGGGAGTTGTGTGTGTTCCAGAGGGAGTTGTGTTCCAGAGGGAGTTGTGTGTTCCAGAGGGAGTTGTGTGTTCCAGAGGGAGTTTTGTTCCAGAGGGAGTTGTGTGTTCCAGAGGGAGTTGTGTGTTCCAGAGGGAGTTGTGTGTGCCAGAGGGAGTTGTGTGTTCCAGAGGGAGTTTTGTGTTCCAGAGGGAGTTGTGTTCCAGAGGGAGTTGTGTGTTCCAGAGGGAGTTGTGTGTGCCAGAGGGAGTTGTGTGTGCCAGAGGGAGTTGTGTGTGCCAGAGGGAGTTGTGTGTTCCAGAGGGAGTTGTGTTCCAGAGGGAGTTGTGTGTGCCAGAGGGAGTTGTGTGTTCCAGAGGGAGTTGTGTGTTCCAGAGGGAGTTGTGTGTTCCAGAGGGAGTTGTGTGTTCCAGAGGGAGTTGTGTGTGCCAGAGGGAGTTGTGTGTGCCAGAGGGAGTTGTGTGTTCCAGAGGGAGTTGTGTTCCAGAGGGAGTTGTGTGTGCCAGAGGGAGTTGTGTGTGCCAGAGGGAGTTGTGTGTTCCAGAGGGAGTTGTGTTCCAGAGGGAGTTGTGTGTTCCGGAGGGAGTTGTGTTCCAGAGGGAGTTGTGTGTTCCAGAGGGAGTTGTGTGTTCCAGAGGGAGTTGTGTGTGCCAGAGGGAGTTGTGTGTTCCAGAGGGAGTTGTGTGTTCCAGAGGGAGTTGTGTGTGTTCCAGAGGGAGTTGTGTTCCAGAGGGAGTTGTGTGTTCCAGAGGGAGTTGTGTGTTCCAGAGGGAGTTGTGTTCCAGAGGGAGTTGTGTGTTCCAGAGGGAGTTGTGTGTTCCAGAGGGAGTTGTGTGTGCCAGAGGGAGTTGTGTGTTCCAGAGGGAGTTGTGTGTTCCAGAGGGAGTTGTGTTCCAGAGGGAGTTGTGTTCCAGAGGGAGTTGTGTGTTCCAGAGGGAGTTGTGTGTTCCAGAGGGAGTGTGTTCCAGAGGGAGTTGTTTGTGCCAGAGGGAGTTGTGTGTTCCAGAGGGAGTTGTGTTCCAGAGGGAGTTGTGTGTTCCAGAGGGAGTTGTGTGTTCCAGAGGGAGTTGTGTGTTCCAGAGGGAGTTGTGTGTGCCAGAGGGAGTTGTGTGTTCCAGAGGGAGTTGTGTGTTCCAGAGGGAGTTGTGTGTTCCAGAGGGAGTTGTGTGTTCCAGAGGGAGTTGTGTGTGCCAGAGGGAGTTGTGTGTGCCAGAGGGAGTTGTGTGTTCCAGAGGGAGTTGTGTGTGTTCCAGAGGGAGTTGTGTTCCAGAGGGAGTTGTGTGTTCCAGAGGGAGTTGTGTGTTCCAGAGGGAGTTGTGTTCCAGAGGGAGTTGTGTGTTCCAGAGGGAGTTGTGTGTTCCAGAGGGAGTTTTGTTCCAGAGGGAGTTGTGTGTTCCAGAGGGAGTTGTGTGTTCCAGAGGGAGTTGTGTGTGCCAGAGGGAGTTGTGTGTTCCAGAGGGAGTTTTGTGTTCCAGAGGGAGTTGTGTTCCAGAGGGAGTTGTGTGTTCCAGAGGGAGTTGTGTGTGCCAGAGGGAGTTGTGTGTGCCAGAGGGAGTTGTGTGTGCCAGAGGGAGTTGTGTGTTCCAGAGGGAGTTGTGTTCCAGAGGGAGTTGTGTGTGCCAGAGGGAGTTGTGTGTTCCAGAGGGAGTTGTGTGTTCCAGAGGGAGTTGTGTGTTCCAGAGGGAGTTGTGTGTTCCAGAGGGAGTTGTGTGTGTTCCAGAGGGAGTTGTGTGTGCCAGAGGGAGTTGTGTGTTCCAGAGGGAGTTGTGTGTTCCAGAGGGAGTTGTGTGTGTTCCAGAGGGAGTTGTGTGTGCCAGAGGGAGTTGTGTGTTCCAGAGGGAGTTGTGTGTTCCAGAGGGAGTTGTGTGTTCCAGAGGGAGTTGTGTGTGTTCCAGAGGGAGTTGTGTGTGCCAGAGGGAGTGGTGTGTGCCAGAGGGAGTTTTGTGTTCCAGAGGGAGTTGTGTGTTCCAGAGGGAGTTCCAGAGGGAGTTTTGTGTTCCAGAAGGAGTTGTGTGATCCAGAGGGAGTTGTGTGTGTTCCAGAGGGAGTTGTGTGTTCCAGAGGGAGTTCCAGAGGGAGTTGTGTGTTCCAGAGGGAGTTGTGTGTTCCAGAGGGAGTTGTGTGTGTTCCAGAGGGAGTTGTGTGTTCCAGAGGGAGTTGTGTGTTCCAGAGGGAGTTGTGTGTGTTCCAGAGGGAGTTGTGTGTGCCAGAGGGAGTTGTGTGATCCAGAGGGAGTTGTGTGTTCCAGAGGGAGTTGTGTGTGCCAGAGGGAGTTGTGTGTGCCAGAGGGAGTTGTGTGTTCCAGAGGGAGTTGTGTGTTCCAGAGGGAGTTGTGTTCCAGAGGGAGTTGTGTGTTCCAGAGGGAGTTGTGTGTGCCAGAGGGAGTTGTGTGTGCCAGAGTGAGTTGTGTGTTCCAGAGGGAGTTGTGTATTCCAGAGGGAGTTGTGTTCCAGAGGGAGTTGTGTGCTCCAGAGGGAGTTGTGTTCCAGAGGGAGTTGTGTGTTCCAGAGGGAGTTATTTGTTCCAGAGGGAGTTGTGTGTTCCAGAGGGAGTTGTGTGTTCCAGAGGGAGTTGTGTTCCAGAGGGAGTTGTGTGTTCCGGAGGGAGTTGTGTTCCAGAGGGAGTTGTGTGTTCGAGAGGGAGTTGTGTGTTCCAGAGGGAGTTGTGTGTGCCAGAGGGAGTTGTGTGTTCCAGAGGGAGTTGTGTGTTCCAGAGGGAGTTGTGTGTGTTCCAGAGGGAGTTGTGTGTTCCAGAGGGAGTTGTGTGTTCCAGAGGGAGTTGTGTGTTCCAGAGGGAGTTGTGTGTTCCAGAGGGAGTTGTGTGTTCCAGAGGGAGTTGTGTGTTCCAGAGGGAGTTGTGTGTGCCAGAGGGAGTTGTGTGTTCCAGAGGGAGTTGTGTGTTCCAGAGGGAGTTGTGTTCCAGAGGGAGTTGTGTTCCAGAGGGAGTTGTGTTCCAGAGGGAGTTGTGTGTTCCAGAGGGAGTTGTGTGTTCCAGAGGGAGTGTGTTCCAGAGGGAGTTGTGTGTGCCAGAGGGAGTTGTGTGTTCCAGAGGGAGTTGTGTTCCAGAGGGAGTTGTGTGTTCCAGAGGGAGTTGTGTGTTCCAGAGGGAGTTGTGTGTGTTCCAGAGGGAGTTGTGTGTGCCAGAGGGAGTTGTGTGTGCCAGAGGGAGTTGTGTGTTCCAGAGGGAGTTGTGTGTTCCAGAGGGAGTTGTGTGTGTTCCAGAGAGAGTTGTGTGTTCCAGAGGGAGTTGTGTGTTCCAGAGGGAGTTGTGTGTTCCAGAGGGAGTTGTGTGTGTTCCAGAGGGAGTTGTGTGTGCCAGATGGAGTGGTGTGTGCCAGAGGGAGTTTTGTGTTCCAGAGGGAGTTGTGTGTTCCAGAGGGAGTTGTGTGTTCCAGAGGGAGTTGTGTGTTCCAGAGGGAGTTGTGTGTTCCAGAGGGAGTTGTGTGTTCCAGAGGGAGTTCCAGAGGGAGTTGTGTTCCAGAGGGAGTTGTGTTCCAGAGGGAGTTGTGTGTTCCAGAGGGAGTTGTGTGTTCCAGAGGGAGTGTGTTCCAGAGGGAGTTGTGTGTGCCAGAGGGAGTTGTGTGTTCCAGAGGGAGTTGTGTTCCAGAGGGAGTTGTGTGTTCCAGAGGGAGTTGTGTGTTCCAGAGGGAGTTGTGTGTTCCAGAGGGAGTTGTGTGTGTTCCAGAGGGAGTTGTGTGTGCCAGAGGGAGTTGTGTGTTCCAGAGGGAGTTGTGTGTTCCAGAGGGAGTTGTGTGTGTTCCAGAGGGAGTTGTGTGTGCCAGAGGGAGTTGTGTGTTCCAGAGGGAGTTGTGTGTTCCAGAGGGAGTTGTGTGTTCCAGAGGGAGTTGTGTGTGTTCCAGAGGGAGTTGTGTGTGCCAGAGGGAATGGTGTGTGCCAGAGGGAGTTTTGTGTTCCAGAGGGAGTTGTGTGTTCCAGAGGGAGTTCCAGAGGGAGTTGTGTGTTCCAGAAGGAGTTGTGTGTTCCAGAGGGAGTTGTGTGTGTTCCAGAGGGAGTTGTGTGTTCCAGAGGGAGTTCCAGAGGGAGTTGTGTGTTCCAGAGGGAGTTGTGTGTTCCAGAGGGAGTTGTGTGTGTTCCAGAGGGAGTTGTGTGTGCCAGAGGGAGTTGTGTGTGCCAGAGGGAGTTTTGTGTTCCAGAGGGAGTTTTGTGTTCCAGAGGGAGTTCCAGAGGGAGTTGTGTGTTCCAGAGGGAGTTGTGTGTTCCAGAGGGAGTTGTGTGTGTTCCAGAGGGAGTTGTGTGTGCCAGAGGGAGTTGTGTGTGCCAGAGGGAGTTATGTGTTCCAGAGGGAGTTGTGTGTTCCAGAGGGAGTTGTGTTCCAGAGGGAGTTGTGTGTTCCAGAGGGAGTTGTGTTCCAGAGGGAGTTGTGTGTTCCAGAGGGAGTTGTGTGTTCCAGAGGGAGTTGTGTGTTCCAGAGGGAGTTGTGTTCCAGAGGGAGTTGTGTGTTCCGGAGGGAGTTGTGTTCCAGAGGGAGTTGTGTGTTCCAGAGGGAGTTGTGTGTGCCAGAGGGAGTTGTGTGTTCCAGAGGGAGTTGTGTGTTCCAGAGGGAGTTGTGTGTGTTCCAGAGGGAGTTGTGTTCCAGAGGGAGTTGTGTGTTCCAGAGGGAGTTGTGTGTTCCAGAGGGAGTTGTGTTCCAGAGGGAGTTGTGTGTTCCAGAGGGAGTTGTGTGTTCCAGAGGGAGTTGTGTGTGCCAGAGGGAGTTGTGTGTTCCAGAGGGAGTTGTGTGTTCCAGAGGGAGTTGTGTTCCAGAGGGAGTTGTGTGTTCCAGAGGGAGTTGTGTGTGCCAGAGGAAGTTGTGTGTGCCAGAGGGAGTTGTGTGTGCCAGAGGGAGTTGTGTGTTCCAGAGGGAGTTGTGTTCCAGAGGGAGTTGTGTGTGCCAGAGGGAGTTGTGTGTGCCAGAGGGAGTTGTGTGTTCCAGAGGGAGTTGTGTGTTCCAGAGGGAGTTGTGTGTTCCAGAGGGAGTTGTGTGTTCCAGAGGGAGTTGTGTGTGCCAGAGGGAGTTGTGTGTGCCAGAGGGAGTTGTGTGTGCCAGAGGGAGTTGTGTGTTCCAGAGGGAGTTGTGTTCCAGAGGGAGTTGTGTGTGCCAGAGGGAGTTGTGTGTGCCAGAGGGAGTTGTGTGTTCCAGAGGGAGTTGTGTTCCAGAGGGAGTTGTGTGTTCCGGAGGGAGTTGTGTTCCAGAGGGAGTTGTGTGTTCCAGAGGGAGTTGTGTGTTCCAGAGGGAGTTGTGTGTGCCAGAGGGAGTTGTGTGTTCCAGAGGGAGTTGTGTGTTCCAGAGGGAGTTGTGTGTGTTCCAGAGGGAGTTGTGTTCCAGAGGGAGTTGTGTGTTCCAGAGGGAGTTGTGTGTTCCAGAGGGAGTTGTGTTCCAGAGGGAGTTGTGTGTTCCAGAGGGAGTTGTGTGTTCCAGAGGGAGTTGTGTGTGCAAGAGGGAGTTGTGTGTTCCAGAGGGAGTTGTGTGTTCCAGAAGGAGTTGTGTTCCAGAGGGAGTTGTGTTCCAGAGGGAGTTGTGTGTTCCAGAGGGAGTTGTGTGTTCCAGAGGGAGTGTGTTCCAGAGGGAGTTGTTTGTGCCAGAGGGAGTTGTGTGTTCCAGAGGGAGTTGTGTTCCAGAGGGAGTTGTGTGTTCCAGAGGGAGTTGTGTGTTCCAGAGGGAGTTGTGTGTTCCAGAGGGAGTTGTGTGTGTTCCAGAGGGAGTTGTGTGTGCCAGAGGGAGTTGTGTGTTCCAGAGGGAGTTGTGTGTTCCAGAGGGAGTTGTGTGTGTTCCAGAGGGAGTTGTGTGTGCCAGAGGGAGTTGTGTGTGCCAGAGGGAGTTATGTGTTCCAGAGGGAGCTGTGTGTTCCAGAGGGAGTTGTGTGTGCCAGAGGGAGTTGTGTGTTCCAGAGGGAGTTTTTGTGTTCCAGAGGGAGTTGTGTGTGCCAGAGGGAGTTGTGTGTGCCAGAGGGAGTTGTGTGTTCCAGAGGGAGTTGTGTGTTCCAGAGGGAGTTGTGTGTTCCAGAGAGAGTTGTGTGTTCCAGAGGGAGTTGTGTTCCAGAGGGAGTTGTGTTCCAGAGGGAGTTGTGTGTGTTCCAGAGGGAGTTGTGTTTTCCAGAGGGAGTTGTGTGATCCAGAGGGAGTTGTGTGTTCCAGAGGGAGTTGTGTGTGCCAGAGGGAGTTGTGTGTGCCAGAGGGAGTTGTGTGTTCCAGAGGGAGTTGTGTGTTCCAGAGGGAGTTGTGTTCCAGAGGGAGTTGTGTGTTCCAGAGGGAGTTGTGTGTGCCAGAGGGAGTTGTGTGTGCCAGAGTGAGTTGTGTGTTCCAGAGGGAGTTGTGTATTCCAGAGGGAGTTGTGTTCCAGAGGGAGTTGTGTGTTCCAGAGGGAGTTGTGTTCCAGAGGGAGTTGTGTGTTCCAGAGGGAGTTGTGTGTTCCAGAGGGAGTTGTGTGTTCCAGAGGGAGTTGTGTGTTCCAGAGGGAGTTGTGTTCCAGAGGGAGTTGTTTGTTCCGGAGGGAGTTGTGTTCCAGAGGGAGTTGTGTGTTCGAGAGGGAGTTGTGTGTTCCAGAGGGAGTTGTGTGTGCCAGAGGGAGTTTTTGTGTTCCAGAGGGAGTTGTGTGTGCCAGAGGGAGTTGTGTGTGCCAGAGGGAGTTGTGTGTTCCAGAGGGAGTTGTGTGTTCCAGAGGGAGTTGTGTGTGTTCCAGAGGGAGTTGTGTGTGCCAGAGGGAGTTGTGTGTGCCAGAGGGAGTTATGTGTTCCAGAGGGAGCTGTGTGTTCCAGAGGGAGTTGTGTGTGCCAGAGGGAGTTGTGTGTTCCAGAGGGAGTTTTTGTGTTCCAGAGGGAGTTGTGTGTGCCAGAGGGAGTTGTGTGTGCCAGAGGGAGTTGTGTGTTCCAGAGGGAGTTGTGTGTTCCAGAGGGAGTTGTGTGTTCCAGAGGGAGTTGTGTGTTCCAGAGGGAGTTGTGTTCCAGAGGGAGTTGTGTTCCAGAGGGAGTTGTGTGTGTTCCAGAGGGAGTTGTGTTTTCCAGAGGGAGTTGTGTGATCCAGAGGGAGTTGTGTGTTCCAGAGGGAGTTGTGTGTGCCAGAGGGAGTTGTGTGTGCCAGAGGGAGTTGTGTGTTCCAGAGGGAGTTGTGTGTTCCAGAGGGAGTTGTGTTCCAGAGGGAGTTGTGTGTTCCAGAGGGAGTTGTGTGTGCCAGAGGGAGTTGTGTGTGCCAGAGTGAGTTGTGTGTTCCAGAGGGAGTTGTGTATTCCAGAGGGAGTTGTGTTCCAGAGGGAGTTGTGTGTTCCAGAGGGAGTTGTGTTCCAGAGGGAGTTGTGTGTTCCAGAGGGAGTTGTGTGTTCCAGAGGGAGTTGTGTGTTCCAGAGGGAGTTGTGTGTTCCAGAGGGAGTTGTGTTCCAGAGGGAGTTGTGTGTTCCGGAGGGAGTTGTGTTCCAGAGGGAGTTGTGTGTTCGAGAGGGAGTTGTGTGTTCCAGAGGGAGTTGTGTGTGCCAGAGGGAGTTGTGTGTTCCAGAGGGAGTTGTGTGTTCCAGAGGGAGTTGTGTGTGTTCCAGAGGGAGTTGTGTGTTCCAGAGGGAGTTGTGTGTTCCAGAGGGAGTTGTGTGTTCCAGAGGGAGTTGTGTGTTCCAGAGGGAGTTGTGTGTGCCAGAGGGAGTTTTGTGTTTCAGAGGGAGTTGTGTTCCAGAGGGAGTTGTGTGTTCCAGAGGGAGTTGTGTGTTCCAGAGGGAGTTGTGTGTTCCAGAGGGAGTTGTGTGTTCCAGAGGGAGTTGTGTGTTCCAGAGGGAGTTGTGTTCCAGAGGGAGTTGTGTTCCGGAGGGAGTTGTGTTCCAGAGGGAGTTGTGTGTTCCAGAGGGAGTTGTGTGTTCCAGAGGGAGTTGTGTGTGCCAGAGGGAGTTGTTTGTTCCAGAGGGAGTTGTGTGTTCCAGAGGGAGTTGTGTGTGTTCCAGAGGGAGTTGTGTTCCAGAGGGAGTTGTGTGTTCCAGAGGGAGTTGTGTGTTCCAGAGGGAGTTGTGTTCCAGAGGGAGTTGTTTGTTCCAGAGGGAGTTGTGTGTTCCAGAGGGAGTTGTGTGTGCCAGAGGGAGTTGTGTGTTCCAGAGGGAGTTGTGTGTTCCAGAGGGAGTTGTGTTCCAGAGGGAGTTGTGTGTTCCAGAAGGAGTTGTGTGTGCCAGAGGGAGTTGTGTGTGCCAGAGGGAGTTGTGTGTGCCAGAGGGAGTTGTGTGTTCCAGAGGGAGTTGTGTTCCAGAGGGAGTTGTGTGTGCCAGAGGGAGTTGTGTGTGCCAGAGGGAGTTGTGTGTTCCAGAGGGAGTTGTGTGTTCCAGAGGGAGTTGTGTGTTCCAGAGGGAGTTGTGTGTTCCAGAGGGAGTTGTGTGTGCCAGAGGGAGTTGTGTGTGCCAGAGGGAGTTGTGTGTGCCAGAGGGAGTTGTGTGTTCCAGAGGGAGTTGTGTTCCAGAGGGAGTTGTGTGTGCCAGAGGGAGTTGTGTGTGCCAGAGGGAGTTGTGTGTTCCAGAGGGAGTTGTGTTCCAGAGGGAGTTGTGTGTTCCGGAGGGAGTTGTGTTCCAGAGGGAGTTGTGTGTTCCAGAGGGAGTTGTGTGTTCCAGAGAGAGTTGTGTGTGCCAGAGGGAGTTGTGTGTTCCAGAGGGAGTTGTGTGTTCCAGAGGGAGTTGTGTGTGTTCCAGAGGGAGTTGTGTTCCAGAGGGAGTTGTGTGTTCCAGAGGGAGTTGTGTGTTCCAGAGGGAGTTGTGTTCCAGAGGGAGTTGTGTGTTCCAGAGGGAGTTGTGTGTTCCAGAGGGAGTTGTGTGTGCCAGAGGGAGTTGTGTGTTCCAGAGGGAGTTGTGTGTTCCAGAGGGAGTTGTGTTCCAGAGGGAGTTGTGTGTTCCGGAGGGAGTTGTGTTCCAGAGGGAGTTGTGTGTTCGAGAGGGAGTTGTGTGTTCCAGAGGGAGTTGTGTGTGCCAGAGGGAGTTGTGTGTTCCAGAGGGAGTTGTGTGTTCCAGAGGGAGTTGTGTGTGTTCCAGAGGGAGTTGTGTGTTCCAGAGGGAGTTGTGTGTTCCAGAGGGAGTTGTGTGTTCCAGAGGGAGTTGTGTGTTCCAGAGGGAGTTGTGTGTGCCAGAGGGAGTTGTGTGTTCCAGAGGGAGTTGTGTGTTCCAGAGGGAGTTGTGTGTTCCAGAGGGAGTTGTGTGTTCCAGAGGGAGTTGTGTTCCAGAGGGAGTTGTGTGTTCCGGAGGGAGTTGTGTTCCAGAGGGAGTTGTGTGTTCGAGAGGGAGTTGTGTGTTCCAGAGGGAGTTGTGTGTGCCAGAGGGAGTTGTGTGTTCCAGAGGGAGTTGTGTGTTCCAGAGGGAGTTGTGTGTGTTCCAGAGGGAGTTGTGTGTTCCAGAGGGAGTTGTGTGTTCCAGAGGGAGTTGTGTGTTCCAGAGGGAGTTGTGTGTTCCAGAGGGAGTTGTGTGTTCCAGAGGGAGTTGTGTGTGCCAGAGGGAGTTGTGTGTTCCAGAGGGAGTTGTGTTCCAGAGGGAGTTGTGTGTTCCAGAGGGAGTTGTGTGTTCCAGAGGGAGTTGTGTGTTCCAGAGGGAGTTGTGTGTTCCAGAGGGAGTTGTGTGTTCCAGAGGGAGTTGTGTTCCAGAGGGAGTTGTGTTCCGGAGGGAGTTGTGTTCCAGAGGGAGTTGTGTGTTCCAGAGGGAGTTGTGTGTTCCAGAGGGAGTTGTGTGTGCCAGAGGGAGTTGTTTGTTCCAGAGGGAGTTGTGTGTTCCAGAGGGAGTTGTGTGTGTTCCAGAGGGAGTTGTGTTCCAGAGGGAGTTGTGTGTTCCAGAGGGAGTTGTGTGTTCCAGAGGGAGTTGTGTTCCAGAGGGAGTTGTTTGTTCCAGAGGGAGTTGTGTGTTCCAGAGGGAGTTGTGTGTGCCAGAGGGAGTTGTGTGTTCCAGAGGGAGTTGTGTGTTCCAGAGGGAGTTGTGTTCCAGAGGGAGTTGTGTGTTCCAGAGGGAGTTGTGTGTGCCAGAGGGAGTTGTGTGTGCCAGAGGGAGTTGTGTGTGCCAGAGGGAGTTGTGTGTTCCAGAGGGAGTTGTGTTCCAGAGGGAGTTGTGTGTGCCAGAGGGAGTTGTGTGTGCCAGAGGGAGTTGTGTGTTCCAGAGGGAGTTGTGTGTTCCAGAGGGAGTTGTGTGTTCCAGAGGGAGTTGTGTGTTCCAGAGGGAGTTGTGTGTGCCAGAGGGAGTTGTGTGTGCCAGAGGGAGTTGTGTGTGCCAGAGGGAGTTGTGTGTTCCAGAGGGAGTTGTGTTCCAGAGGGAGTTGTGTGTGCCAGAGGGAGTTGTGTGTGCCAGAGGGAGTTGTGTGTTCCAGAGGGAGTTGTGTTCCAGAGGGAGTTGTGTGTTCCGGAGGGAGTTGTGTTCCAGAGGGAGTTGTGTGTTCCAGAGGGAGTTGTGTGTTCCAGAGAGAGTTGTGTGTGCCAGAGGGAGTTGTGTGTTCCAGAGGGAGTTGTGTGTTCCAGAGGGAGTTGTGTGTGTTCCAGAGGGAGTTGTGTTCCAGAGGGAGTTGTGTGTTCCAGAGGGAGTTGTGTGTTCCAGAGGGAGTTGTGTTCCAGAGGGAGTTGTGTGTTCCAGAGGGAGTTGTGTGTTCCAGAGGGAGTTGTGTGTGCCAGAGGGAGTTGTGTGTTCCAGAGGGAGTTGTGTGTTCCAGAGGGAGTTGTGTTCCAGAGGGAGTTGTGTGTTCCGGAGGGAGTTGTGTTCCAGAGGGAGTTGTGTGTTCGAGAGGGAGTTGTGTGTTCCAGAGGGAGTTGTGTGTGCCAGAGGGAGTTGTGTGTTCCAGAGGGAGTTGTGTGTTCCAGAGGGAGTTGTGTGTGTTCCAGAGGGAGTTGTGTGTTCCAGAGGGAGTTGTGTGTTCCAGAGGGAGTTGTGTGTTCCAGAGGGAGTTGTGTGTTCCAGAGGGAGTTGTGTGTTCCAGAGGGAGTTGTGTGTGCCAGAGGGAGTTGTGTGTTCCAGAGGGAGTTGTGTGTTCCAGAGGGAGTTGTGTTCCAGAGGGAGTTGTGTGTTCCAGAGGGAGTTGTGTGTTCCAGAGGGAGTTGTGTGTTCCAGAGGGAGTTGTGTGTTCCAGAGGGAGTTGTGTGTTCCAGAGGGAGTTGTGTTCCAGAGGGAGTTGTGTGTTCCGGAGGGAGTTGTGTTCCAGAGGGAGTTGTGTGTTCCAGAGGGAGTTGTGTGTTCCAGAGGGAGTTGTGTGTGCCAGAGGGAGTTGTTTGTTCCAGAGGGAGTTGTGTGTTCCAGAGGGAGTTGTGTGTGTTCCAGAGGGAGTTGTATTCCAGAGGGAGTTGTGTGTTCCAGAGGGAGTTGTGTGTTCCAGAGGGAGTTGTGTTCCAGAGGGAGTTGTGTGTTCCAGAGGGAGTTGTGTGTTCCAGAGGGAGTTGTGTTCCAGAGGGAGTTGTGTGTTCCAGAGGGAGTTGTGTGTTCCAGAGGGAGTTGTGTGTGCCAGAGGGAGTTGTGTGTTCCAGAGGGAGTTGTGTGTGCCAGAGGGAGTTGTGTGTGCCAGAGGGAGTTGTGTGTGCCAGATGGAGTTGTGTGTTCCAGAGGGAGTTGTGTTCCAGAGGGAGTTGTGTGTGCCAGAGGGAGTTGTGTGTGCCAGAGGGAGTTGTGTGTTCCAGAGGGAGTTGTGTGTTCCAGAGGGAGTTGTGTGTTCCAGAGGGAGTTGTGTGTTCCAGAGGGAGTTGTGTGTGCCAGAGGGAGTTGTGTGTGCCAGAGGGAGTTGTGTGTGCCAGAGGGAGTTGTGTGTTCCAGAGGGAGTTGTGTTCCAGAGGGAGTTGTGTGTGCCAGAGGGAGTTGTGTGTGCCAGAGGGAGTTGTGTGTTCCAGAGGGAGTTGTGTTCCAGAGGGAGTTGTGTGTTCCGGAGGGAGTTGTGTTCCAGAGGGAGTTGTGTGTTCCAGAGGGAGTTGTGTGTTCCAGAGAGAGTTGTGTGTGCCAGAGGGAGTTGTGTGTTCCAGAGGGAGTTGTGTGTTCCAGAGGGAGTTGTGTGTGTTCCAGAGGGAGTTGTGTTCCAGAGGGAGTTGTGTGTTCCAGAGGGAGTTGTGTGTTCCAGAGGGAGTTGTGTTCCAGAGGGAGTTGTGTGTTCCAGAGGGAGTTGTGTGTTCCAGAGGGAGTTGTGTGTGCCAGAGGGAGTTGTGTGTTCCAGAGGGAGTTGTGTGTTCCAGAGGGAGTTGTGTTCCAGAGGGAGTTGTGTTCCAGAGGGAGTTGTGTGTTCCAGAGGGAGTTGTGTGTTCCAGAGGGAGTGTGTTCCAGAGGGAGTTGTTTGTGCCAGAGGGAGTTGTGTGTTCCAGAGGGAGTTGTGTTCCAGAGGGAGTTGTGTGTTCCAGAGGGAGTTGTGTGTTCCAGAGGGAGTTGTGTGTTCCAGAGGGAGTTGTGTGTGTTCCAGAGGGAGTTGTGTGTGCCAGAGGGAGTTGTGTGTTCCAGAGGGAGTTGTGTGTTCCAGAGGGAGTTGTGTGTGTTCCAGAGGGAGTTGTGTGTGCCAGAGGGAGTTGTGTGTTCCAGAGGGAGTTGTGTGTTCCAGAGGGAGTTGTGTGTTCCAGAGGGAGTTGTGTGTGTTCCAGAGGGAGTTGTGTGTGCCAGAGGGAGTGGTGTGTGCCAGAGGGAGTTTTGTGTTCCAGAGGGAGTTGTGTGTTCCAGAGGGAGTTCCAGAGGGAGTTGTGTGTTCCAGAAGGAGTTGTGTGTTCCAGAGGGAGTTGTGTGTGTTCCAGAGGGAGTTGTTTGTTCCAGAGGGAGTTCCAGAGAGAGTTGTGTGTTCCAGAGGGAGTTGTGTGTTCCAGAGGGAGTTGTGTGTGTGCCAGAGGGAGTTGTGTGTGCCAGAGGGAGTTGTGTGTGCCAGAGGGAGTTTTGTGTTCCAGAGGGAGTTGTGTGTTCCAGAGGGAGTTCCAGAGGGAGTTGTGTGTTCCAGAGGGAGTTGTGTGTTCCAGAGGGAGTTGTGTGTGTTCCAGAGGGAGTTGTGTGTGCCAGAGGGAGTTGTGTGTGCCAGAGGGAGTTATGTGTTCCAGAGGGAGTTGTGTGTTCCAGAGGGAGTTGTGTGTGCCAGAGGGAGTTGTGTGTTCCAGAGGGAGTTGTGTGTTCCAGAGGGAGTTTTTGTGTTCCAGAGGGAGTTGTGTGTGCCAGAGGGAGTTGTGTGTGCCAGAGGGAGTTGTGTGTTCCAGAGGGAGTTGTGTGTTCCAGAGGGAGTTGTGTGTTCCAGAGGGAGTTGTGTGTTCCAGAGGGAGTTGTGTTCCAGAGGGAGTTGTGTTCCAGAGGGAGTTGTGTGTGTTCCAGAGGGAGTTGTGTGTTCCAGAGGGAGTTGTGTGATCCAGAGGGAGTTGTGTGTTCCAGAGGGAGTTGTGTGTGCCAGAGGGAGTTGTGTGTGCCAGAGGGAGTTGTGTGTTCCAGAGGGAGTTGTGTGTTCCAGAGGGAGTTGTGTTCCAGAGGGAGTTGTGTGTTCCAGAGGGAGTTGTGTGTGCCAGAGGGAGTTGTGTGTGCCAGAGTGAGTTGTGTGTTCCAGAGGGAGTTGTGTATTCCAGAGGGAGTTGTGTTCCAGAGGGAGTTGTGTGTTCCAGAGGGAGTTGTGTTCCAGAGGGAGTTGTGTGTTCCAGAGGGAGTTGTGTGTTCCAGAGGGAGTTGTGTGTTCCAGAGGGAGTTGTGTGTTCCAGAGGGAGTTGTGTTCCAGAGGGAGTTGTGTGTTCCGGAGGGAGTTGTGTTCCAGAGGGAGTTGTGTGTTCGAGAGGGAGTTGTGTGTTCCAGAGGGAGTTGTGTGTGCCAGAGGGAGTTGTGTGTTCCAGAGGGAGTTGTGTGTTCCAGAGGGAGTTGTGTGTGTTCCAGAGGGAGTTGTGTGTTCCAGAGGGAGTTGTGTGTTCCAGAGGGAGTTGTGTGTTCCAGAGGGAGTTGTGTGTTCCAGAGGGAGTTGTGTGTGCCAGAGGGAGTTGTGTGTTCCAGAGGGAGTTGTGTGTTCCAGAGGGAGTTGTGTTCCAGAGGGAGTTGTGTTCCAGAGGGAGTTGTGTTCCAGAGGGAGTTGTGTGTTCCAGAGGGAGTTGTGTGTTCCAGAGGGAGTGTGTTCCAGAGGGAGTTGTGTGTGCCAGAGGGAGTTGTGTGTTCCAGAGGGAGTTGTGTTCCAGAGGGAGTTGTGTGTTCCAGAGGGAGTTGTGTGTTCCAGAGGGAGTTGTGTGTGTTCCAGAGGGAGTTGTGTGTGCCAGAGGGAGTTGTGTGTGCCAGAGGGAGTTGTGTGTTCCAGAGGGAGTTGTGTGTTCCAGAGGGAGTTGTGTGTGTTCCAGAGGGAGTTGTGTGTGCCAGAGGGAGTTGTGTGTGCCAGAGGGAGTTGTGTGTTCCAGAGGGAGTTGTGTGTGTTCCAGAGGGAGTTGTGTGTGTTCCAGAGGGAGTTGTGTGTGCCAGAGGGAGTTGTGTGTGCCAGAGGGAGTTGTGTGTTCCAGAGGGAGTTGTGTGTTCCAGAGGGAGTTGTGTGTGCCAGAGGGAGTTGTGTGTTCCAGAGGGAGTTGTGTGTTCCAGAGGGAGTTGTGTTCCAGAGGGAGTTGTGTTCCAGAGGGAGTTGTGTTCCAGAGGGAGTTGTGTGTTCCAGAGGGAGTTGTGTGTTCCAGAGGGAGTGTGTTCCAGAGGGAGTTGTGTGTGCCAGAGGGAGTTGTGTGTTCCAGAGGGAGTTGTGTTCCAGAGGGAGTTGTGTGTTCCAGAGGGAGTTGTGTGTTCCAGAGGGAGTTGTGTGTGTTCCAGAGGGAGTTGTGTGTGCCAGAGGGAGTTGTGTGTGCCAGAGGGAGTTGTGTGTTCCAGAGGGAGTTGTGTGTTCCAGAGGGAGTTGTGTGTGTTCCAGAGGGAGTTGTGTGTTCCAGAGGGAGTTGTGTGTTCCAGAGGGAGTTGTGTGTTCCAGAGGGAGTTGTGTGTGTTCCAGAGGGAGTTGTGTGTGCCAGAGGGAGTGGTGTTTGCCAGAGGGAGTTTTGTGTTCCAGAGGGAGTTGTGTGTTCCAGAGGGAGTTGTGTGTTCCAGAGGGAGTTGTGTGTTCCAGAGGGAGTTCCAGAGGGAGTTGTGTTCCAGAGGGAGTTGTGTTCCAGAGGGAGTTGTGTGTTCCAGAGGGAGTTGTGTGTTCCAGAGGGAGTGTGTTCCAGAGGGAGTTGTGTGTGCCAGAGGGAGTTGTGTGTTCCAGAGGGAGTTGTGTTCCAGAGGGAGTTGTGTGTTCCAGAGGGAGTTGTGTGTTCCAGAGGGAGTTGTGTGTTCCAGAGGGAGTTGTATGTGTTCCAGAGGGAGTTGTGTGTGCCAGAGGGAGTTGTGTGTTCCAGAGGGAGTTGTGTGTTCCAGAGGGAGTTGTGTGTGTTCCAGAGGGAGTTGTGTGTGCCAGAGGGAGTTGTGTGTTCCAGAGGGAGTTGTGTGTTCCAGAGGGAGTTGTGTGTTCCAGAGGGAGTTGTGTGTGTTCCAGAGGGAGTTGTGTGTGCCAGAGGGAGTGGTGTGTGCCAGAGGGAGTTGTGTGTTCCAGAGGGAGTTGTGTGTTCCAGAGGGAGTTGTGTGTGCCAGAGGGAGTTGTGTGTTCCAGAGGGAGTTGTGTGTTACAGAGGGAGTTGTGTTCCAGAGGGAGTTGTGTTCCAGAGGGAGTTGTGTTCCAGAGGGAGTTGTGTGTTCCAGAGGGAGTTGTGTGTTCCAGAGGGAGTGTGTTCCAGAGGGAGTTGTGTGTGCCAGAGGGAGTTGTGTGTTCCAGAGGGAGTTGTGTTCCAGAGGGAGTTGTGTGTTCCAGAGGGAGTTGTGTGTTCCAGAGGGAGTTGTGTGTGTTCCAGAGGGAGTTGTGTGTGCCAGAGGGAGTTGTGTGTGCCAGAGGGAGTTGTGTGTTCCAGAGGGAGTTGTGTGTTCCAGAGGGAGTTGTGTGTGTTCCAGAGGGAGTTGTGTGTTCCAGAGGGAGTTGTGTGTTCCAGAGGGAGTTGTGTGTTCCAGAGGGAGTTGTGTGTGTTCCAGAGGGAGTTGTGTGTGCCAGAGGGAGTGGTGTGTGCCAGAGGGAGTTTTGTGTTCCAGAGGGAGTTGTGTGTTCCAGAGGGAGTTGTGTGTTCCAGAGGGAGTTGTGTGTTCCAGAGGGAGTTGTGTGTTCCAGAGGGAGTTCCAGAGGGAGTTGTGTTCCAGAGGGAGTTGTGTTCCAGAGGGAGTTGTGTGTTCCAGAGGGAGTTGTGTGTTCCAGAGGGAGTGTGTTCCAGAGGGAGTTGTGTGTGCCAGAGGGAGTTGTGTGTTCCAGAGGGAGTTGTGTGTGTTCCAGAGGGAGTTGTGTGTGCCAGAGGGAGTTGTGTGTTCCAGAGGGAGTTGTGTGTTCCAGAGGGAGTTGTGTGTTCCAGAGGGAGTTGTGTGTGTTCCAGAGGGAGTTGTGTGTGCCAGAGGGAGTGGTGTGTGCCAGAGGGAGTTTTGTGTTCCAGACGGAGTTGTGTGTTCCAGAGGGAGTTCCAGAGGGAGTTGTGTGTTCCAGAAGGAGTTGTGTGTTCCAGAGGGAGTTGTGTGTGTTCCAGAGGGAGTTGTGTGTTCCAGAGGGAGTTCCAGAGGGAGTTGTGTGTTCCAGAGGGAGTTGCGTGTTCCAGAGGGAGTTTTGTGTTCCAGAGGGAGTTGTGTGTTCCAGAGGGAGTTGTGTGTTCCAGAGGGAGTTGTGTGTTCCAGAGGGAGTTGTGTGTTCCAGAGGGAGTTGTGTGTGCCAGAGGGAGTTGTGTGTTCCAGAGGGAGTTGTGTGTTCCAGAGGGAGTTGTGTTCCAGAGGGAGTTGTGTTCCAGAGGGAGTTGTGTTCCAGAGGGAGTTGTGTGTTCCAGAGGGAGTTGTGTGTTCCAGAGGGAGTGTGTTCCAGAGGGAGTTGTGTGTGCCAGAGGGAGTTGTGTGTTCCAGAGGGAGTTGTGTTCCAGAGGGAGTTGTGTGTTCCAGAGGGAGTTGTGTGTTCCAGAGGGAGTTGTGTGTGTTCCAGAGGGAGTTGTGTGTGCCAGAGGGAGTTGTGTGTGCCAGAGGGAGTTGTGTGTTCCAGAGGGAGTTGTGTGTTCCAGAGGGAGTTGTGTGTGTTCCAGAGGGAGTTGTGTGTTCCAGAGGGAGTTGTGTGTTCCAGAGGGAGTTGTGTGTGTTCCAGAGGGAGTTGTGTGTGCCAGAGGGAGTGGTGTGTGCCAGAGGGAGTTTTTTGTTCCAGAGGGAGTTGTGTGTTCCAGAGGGAGTTGTGTGTTCCAGAGGGAGTTGTGTGTTCCAGAGGGAGTTGTGTGTTCCAGAGGGAGTTGTGTGTTCCAGAGGGAGTTGTGTGTTCCAGAGGGAGTTCCAGAGGGAGTTGTGTTCCAGAGGGAGTTGTGTTCCAGAGGGAGTTGTGTGTTCCAGAGGGAGTTGTGTGTTCCAGAGGGAGTGTGTTCCAGAGGGAGTTGTGTGTGCCAGAGGGAGTTGTGTGTTCCAGAGGGAGTTGTGTTCCAGAGGGAGTTGTGTGTTCCAGACGGAGTTGTGTGTTCCAGAGGGAGTTGTGTGTTCCAGAGGGAGTTGTGTGTGTTCCAGAGGGAGTTGTGTGTGCCAGAGGGAGTTGTGTGTTCCAGAGGGAGTTGTGTGTTCCAGAGGGAGTTGTGTGTGTTCCAGAGGGAGTTGTGTGTGCCAGAGGGAGTTGTGTGTTCAAGAGGGAGTTGTGTGTTCCAGAGGGAGTTGTGTGTTCCAGAGGGAGTTGTGTGTGTTCCAGAGGGAGTTGTGTGTGCCAGAGGGAGTGGTGTGTGCCAGAGGGAGTTTTGTGTTCCAGAGGGAGTTGTGTGTTCCAGAGGGAGTTCCAGAGGGAGTTGTGTGTTCCAGAAGGAGTTGTGTGTTCCAGAGGGAGTTGTGTGTGTTCCAGAGGGAGTTGTGTGTTCCAGAGGGAGTTCCAGAGGGAGTTGTGTGTTCCAGAGGGAGTTGTGTGTTCCAGAGGGAGTTGTCTGTGTTCCAGAGGGAGTTGTGTGTGCCAGAGGGAGTTGTGTGTGCCAGAGGGAGTTTTGTGTTCCAAAGGGAGTTGTGTGTTCCAGAGGGAGTTCCAGAGGGAGTTGTGTGTTCCAGAGGGAGTTGTGTGTTCCAGAGGGAGTTGTGTGTGTTCCAGAGGGAGTTGTGTGTGCCAGAGGGAGTTGTGTGTGCCAGAGGGAGTTATGTGTTCCAGAGGGAGTTGTGTGTTCCAGAGGGAGTTGTGTGTGCCAGAGGGAGTTGTGTGTTCCAGAGGGAGTTGTGTGTTCCAGAGGGAGTTGTGTGTTCCAGAGGGAGTTGTGTGTGCCAGAGGGAGTTGTGTGTGCCAGAGGGAGTTGTGTGTTCCAGAGGGAGTTGTGTTCCAGAGGGAGTTGTGTGTTCCAGAGGGAGTTGTGTGTTCCAGAGGGAGTTGTGTGTTCCAGAGGGAGTTGTGTGTGTTCCAGAGGGAGTTGTGTGTGCCAGAGGGAGTTGTGTGTTCCAGAGGGAGTTGTGTGTTCCAGAGGGAGTTGTGTGTGTTCCAGAGGGAGTTGTGTGTGCCAGAGGGAGTTGTGTGTTCCAGAGGGAGTTGTGTGTTCCAGAGGGAGTTGTGTGTTCCAGAGGGAGTTGTATGTGTTTCCAGAGGGAGTTGTGTGTGCCAGAGGGAGTGGTGTGTGCCAGAGGGAGTTTTGTGTTCCAGAGGGAGTTGTGTGTTCCAGAGGGAGTTCCAGAGGGAGTTGTGTGTTCCAGAAGGAGTTGTGTGTTCCAGAGGGAGTTGTGTGTGTTCCAGAGGGAGTTGTGTGTTCCAGAGGGAGTTCCAGAGGGAGTTGTGTGTTCCAGAGGGAGTTGTGTGTTCCAGAGGGAGTTGTGTGTGTTCCAGAGGGAGTTGTGTGTGCCAGAGGGAGTTGTGTGTGCCAGAGGGAGTTTTGTGTTCCAGAGGGAGTTGTGTGTTCCAGAGGGAGTTCCAGAGGGAGTTGTGTGTTCCAGAGGGAGTTGTGTGTTCCAGAGGGAGTTGTGTGTGTTCCAGAGGGAGTTGTGTGTGCCAGAGGGAGTTGTGTGTGCCAGAGGGAGTTATGTGTTCCAGAGGGAGTTGTGTGTTCCAGAGGGAGTTGTGTGTGCCAGAGGGAGTTGTGTGTTCCAGAGGGAGTTGTGTGTTCCAGAGGGAGTTGTGTGTTCCAGAGGGAGTTGTGTGTTCCAGAGGGAGTTGTGTTCGAGAGGGAGTTGTGTTCCAGAGGGAGTTGTGTGTGTTCCAGAGGGAGTTGTGTGTTCCAGAGGGAGTTGTGTGATCCAGAGGGAGTTGTGTGTTCCAGAGGGAGTTGTGTGTGCCAGAGGGAGTTGTGTGTGCCAGAGGGAGTTGTGTGTTCCAGAGGGAGTTGTGTGTTCCAGAGGGAGTTGTGTTCCAGAGGGAGTTGTGTGTTCCAGAGGGAGTTGTGTGTGCCAGAGGGAGTTGTGTGTGCCAGAGTGAGTTGTGTGTTCCAGAGGGAGTTGTGTATTCCAGAGGGAGTTGTGTTCCAGAGGGAGTTGTGTGTTCCAGAGGGAGTTGTGTTCCAGAGGGAGTTGTGTGTTCCAGAGGGAGTTGTGTTCCAGAGGGAGTTGTGTGTTCCGGAGGGAGTTGTGTTCCAGAGGGAGTTGTGTGTTCGAGAGGGAGTTGTGTGTTCCAGAGGGAGTTGTGTGTGCCAGAGGGAGTTGTGTGTTCCAGAGGGAGTTGTGTGTTCCAGAGGGAGTTGTGTGTGTTCCAGAGGGAGTTGTGTGTTCCAGAGGGAGTTGTGTGTTCCAGAGGGAGTTGTGTGTTCCAGAGGGAGTTGTGTTCCAGAGGGAGTTGTGTGTTCCAGAGGGAGTTGTGTGTTCCAGAGGGAGTGTGTTCCAGAGGGAGTTGTGTGTGCCAGAGGGAGTTGTGTGTTCCAGAGGGAGTTGTGTGTGTTCCAGAGGGAGTTGTGTGTGCCAGAGGGAGTTGTGTGTGCCAGAGGGAGTTGTGTGTTCCAGAGGGAGTTGTGTGTTCCAGAGGGAGTTGTGTGTGTTCCAGAGGGAGTTGTGTGTGCCAGAGGGAGTTGTGTGTTCCAGAGGGAGTTGTGTGTTCCAGAGGGAGTTGTGTGTTCCAGAGGGAGTTGTGTGTGTTCCAGAGGGAGTTGTGTGTGCCAGAGGGAGTGGTGTGTGCCAGAGGGAGTTTTGTGTTCCAGAGGGAGTTGTGTGTTCCAGAGGGAGTTCCAGACGGAGTTGTGTTCCAGAGGGAGTTGTGTTCCAGAGGGAGTTGTGTGTTCCAGAGGGAGTTGTGTGTTCCAGAGGGAGTGTGTTCCAGAGGGAGTTGTGTGTGCCAGAGGGAGTTGTGTGTTCCAGAGGGAGTTGTGTTCCAGAGGGAGTTGTGTGTTCCAGAGGGAGTTGTGTGTTCCAGAGGGAGTTGTGTGTGTTCCAGAGGGAGTTGTGTGTGCCAGAGGGAGTTGTGTGTGCCAGAGGGAGTTGTGTGTTCCAGAGGGAGTTGTGTGTTCCAGAGGGAGTTGTGTGTGTTCCAGAGGGAGTTGTGTGTGCCAGAGGGAGTTGTGTGTTCCAGAGGGAGTTGTGTGTTCCAGAGGGAGTTGTGTGTTCCAGAGGGAGTTGTGTGTGCCAGAGGGAGTGGTGTGTGCCAGAGGGAGTTTTGTGTTCCAGAGGGAGTTGTGTGTTCCAGAGGGAGTTCCAGAGGGAGTTGTGTGTTCCAGAAGGAGTTATGTGTTCCAGAGGGAGTTGTGTGTGTTCCAGAGGGAGTTGTGTGTTCCAGAGGGAGTTCCAGAGGGAGTTGTGTGTTCCAGAGGGAGTTGTGTGTTCCAGAGGGAGTTGTGTGTGTTCCAGAGGGAGTTGTGTGTGCCAGAGGGAGTTGTGTGTGCCAGAGGGAGTTTTGTGTTCCAGAGGGAGTTGTGTGTTCCAGAGGGAGTTCCAGAGGGAGTTGTGTGTTCCAGAGGGAGTTGTGTGTTCCAGAGGGAGTTGTGTGTGTTCCAGAGGGAGTTGTGTGTGCCAGAGGGAGTTGTGTGTGCCAGAGGGAGTTATGTGTTCCAGAGGGAGTTGTGTGTTCCAGAGGGAGTTGTGTGTGCCAGAGGGAGTTGTGTGTTCCAGAGGGAGTTGTGTGTTCCAGAGGGAGTTGTGTGTTCCAGAGGGAGTTGTGTGTGCCAGAGGGAGTTGTGTGTGCCAGAGGGAGTTGTGTGTTCTAGAGGGAGTTGTGTGTTCCAGAGGGAGTTGTGTGTTCCAGAGGGAGTTGTGTGTTCCAGAGGGAGTTGTGTTCCAGAGGGAGTTGTGTGTGTTCCAGAGGGAGTTGTGTGTTCCAGAGGGAGTTGTGTGTTCCAGAGGGAGTTGTGTGTGCCAGAGGGAGTTGTGTGTGCCAGAGGGAGTTGTGTGTTCCAGAGGGAGTTGTGTGTGCCAGAGGGAGTTGTGTGTGCCAGAGGGAGTTGTGTGTTCCAGAGGGAGTTGTGTGTTCCAGAGGGAGTTGTGTGTTCCAGAGGGAGTTGTGTGTTCCAGAGGGAGTTGTGTGTGTTCCAGAGGGAGTTGTGTGTGCCAGAGGGAGTTGTGTGTGCCAGAGGGAGTTGTGCGTTCCAGAGGGAGTTGTGCGTTCCAGAGGGAGTTGTGTGTTCCAGAGGGAGTTGTGTGTGTTCCAGAGGGAGTTGTGTGTTCCAGAGGGAGTTGTGTGTTCCAGAGGGAGTTGTGTTCCAGAGGGAGTTGTGTGTGCCAGAGGGAGTTGTGTTCCAGAGGGAGTTGTGTGTTCCAGAGTGAGTTGTGTGTGTTCCAGAGGGAGTTGTGTGTGCCAGAGGGAGTTCTGTGTGCCATAGGGAGTTGTGTGTACCAGAGGGAGTTGTGTGTTCCAGAGGGAGTTGTGTGTGTTCCAGAGTGAGTTGTGTGTGCCAGAGGGAGTTGTGTGTGCCAGAGGGGGTTGTGTGTTCCAGAGGGAGTTGTGTGTTCCAGAGGGAGTTGTGTGTGTTCCAGAGGGAGTTGTGTGTTCCAGAGGGAGTTGTGTGTTCCAGAGGGAGTTGTGTGCGTTCCAGAGGGAGTTGTGTGTGCCAGAGGGAGTTGTGTGTGCCAGAGGGAGTTGTGCGTTCCAGAGGGAGTTGTGTGTTCCAGAGGGAGTTGTGTGTTCCAGAGGGAGTTGTGTGTTCCAGAGGGAGTTGTGTGTTCCAGAGGGAGTTGTGTGTTCCAGAGGGAGTTGTGTTCCAGAGGGAGTTGTGTGTTCCAGAGGGAGTTGTGTGTTCCAGAGGGAGTTGTGTTCCAGAGGGAGTTGTGTTCCAGAGGGAGTTGTGTGTTCCAGAGGGAGTTGTGTGTTCCAGAGGGAGTTGTGTGTGTTCCAGAGGGAGTTGTGTGTGCCAGAGGGAGTTTTGTGTTCCAGAGGGAGTTGTGTGTTCCAGAGGGAGTTCCAGAGGGAGTTGTGTGTTCCAGAGGGAGTTGTGTGTTCCAGAGGGAGTTGTGTGTGCCAGAGGGAGTTATGTGTTCCAGAGGGAGTTGTGGGTTCCAGAGGGAGTTGTGTGTGCCAGAGGGAGTTGTGTGTTCCAGAGGGAGTTGTGTTCCAGAGGGAGTTGTGTGTTCCAGAGGGAGTCGTGTGTTCAAGAGGGAGTTGTATGTGTTCCAGAGGGAGTTGTGTGTTCCAGAGGGAGTTGTGTGTGTTCCAGAGGGAGTTGTGTGTGCCAGAGGGAGTTGTGTGTGCCAGAGGGAGTTGTGTGTTCCAGAGGGAGTTGTGTGTTCCAGAGGGAGTTGTGTGTGTTCCAGAGGGAGTTGTGTGTGCCAGAGGGAGTTGTGTGTTCCAGAGGGAGTTGTGTGTTCCAGAGGGAGTTGTGTGTTCCAGAGGGAGTTGTGTGTGTTCCAGAGGGAGTTGTGTGTGCCAGAGGGAGTGGTGTGTGCCAGAGGGAGTTTTGTGTTCCAGAGGGAGTTGTGTGTTCCAGAGGGAGTTCCAGAGGGAGTTGTGTGTTCCAGAAGGAGTTATGTGTTCCAGAGGGAGTTGTGTGTGTTCCAGAGGGAGTTGTGTGTTCCAGAGGGAGTTCCAGAGGGAGTTGTGTGTTCCAGAGGGAGTTGTGTGTTCCAGAGGGAGTTGTGTGTGTTCCAGAGGGAGTTGTGTGTGCCAGAGGGAGTTGTGTGTGCCAGAGGGAGTTTTGTGTTCCAGAGGGAGTTGTGTGTTCCAGAGGGAGTTCCAGAGGGAGTTGTGTGTTCCAGAGGGAGTTGTGTGTTCCAGAGGGAGTTGTGTGTGTTCCAGAGGGAGTTGTGTGTGCCAGAGGGAGTTGTGTGTGCCAGAGGGAGTTATGTGTTCCAGAGGGAGTTGTGTGTTCCAGAGGGAGTTGTGTGTGCCAGAGGGAGTTGTGTGTTCCAGAGGGAGTCGTGTGTTCCAGAGGGAGTTGTGTGTTCCAGAGGGAGTTGTGTGTTCCAGAGGGAGTTGTGTGTTCCAGAGGGAGTTGTGTGTTCCAGAGGGAGTTGTGTTCCAGAGGGAGTTGTGTGTTCCAGAGGGAGTTGTGTGTTCCAGAGGGAGTTGTGTTCCAGAGGGAGTTGTGTTCCAGAGGGAGTTGTGTGTTCCAGAGGGAGTTGTGTGTTCCAGAGGGAGTTGTGTGTGTTCCAGAGGGAGTTGTGTGTGCCAGAGGGAGTTTTGTGTTCCAGAGGGAGTTGTGTGTTCCAGAGGGAGTTCCAGAGGGAGTTGTGTGTTCCAGAGGGAGTTGTGTGTTCCAGAGGGAGTTGTGTGTGCCAGAGGGAGTTATGTGTTCCAGAGGGAGTTGTGGGTTCCAGAGGGAGTTGTGTGTGCCAGAGGGAGTTGTGTGTTCCAGAGGGAGTTGTGTTCCAGAGGGAGTTGTGTGTTCCAGAGGGAGTCGTGTGTTCAAGAGGGAGTTGTATGTGTTCCAGAGGGAGTTGTGTGTTCCAGAGGGAGTTGTGTGTGTTCCAGAGGGAGTTGTGTGTGCCAGAGGGAGTTGTGTGTGCCAGAGGGAGTTGTGTGTTCCAGAGGGAGTTGTGTGTTCCAGAGGGAGTTGTGTGTGTTCCAGAGGGAGTTGTGTGTGCCAGAGGGAGTTGTGTGTTCCAGAGGGAGTTGTGTGTTCCAGAGGGAGTTGTGTGTTCCAGAGGGAGTTGTGTGTGTTCCAGAGGGAGTTGTGTGTGCCAGAGGGAGTGGTGTGTGCCAGAGGGAGTTTTGTGTTCCAGAGGGAGTTGTGTGTTCCAGAGGGAGTTCCAGAGGGAGTTGTGTGTTCCAGAAAGAGTTATGTGTTCCAGAGGGAGTTGTGTGTGTTCCAGAGGGAGTTGTGTGTTCCAGAGGGAGTTCCAGAGGGAGTTGTGTGTTCCAGAGGGAGTTGTGTGTTCCAGAGGGAGTTGTGTGTGTTCCAGAGGGAGTTGTGTGTGCCAGAGGGAGTTGTGTGTGCCAGAGGGAGTTTTGTGTTCCAGAGGGAGTTGTGTGTTCCAGAGGGAGTTCCAGAGGGAGTTGTGTGTTCCAGAGGGAGTTGTGTGTTCCAGAGGGAGTTGTGTGTGTTCCAGAGGGAGTTGTGTGTGCCAGAGGGAGTTGTGTGTGCCAGAGGGAGTTATGTGTTCCAGAGGGAGTTGTGTGTTCCAGAGGGAGTTGTGTGTGCCAGAGGGAGTTGTGTGTTCCAGAGGGAGTCGTGTGTTCCAGAGGGAGTTGTGTGTTCCAGAGGGAGTTGTGTGTGCCAGAGGGAGTTGTGTGTGCCAGAGGGAGTTGTGTGTTCTAGAGGGAGTTGTGTGTTCCAGAGGGAGTTGTGTGTTCCAGAGGGAGTTGTGTGTTCCAGAGGGAGTTGTGTTCCAGAGGGAGTTGTGTGTGTTCCAGAGGGAGTTGTGTGTTCCAGAGGGAGTTGTGTGATCCAGAGGGAGTTGTGTGTTCCAGAGGGAGTTGTGTGTGCCAGAGGGGGTTGTGTGTTCCAGAGGGAGTTGTGTGTTCCAGAGGGAGTTGTGTGTTCCAGAGGGAGTTGTGTGTTCCAGAGGGAGTTGTGTGTTCCAGAGGGAGTTGTGTGTGTTCCAGAGGGAGTTGTGTGTGCCAGAGGGAGTTGTGTGTGCCAGAGGGAGTTGTGCGTTCCAGAGGGAGTTGTGTGTTCCAGAGGGAGTTGTGTGTTCCAGAGGGAGTTGTGTGTTCCAGAGGGAGTTGTGTGTTCCAGAGGGAGTTGTGTGTTCCAGAGGGAGTTGTGTTCCAGAGGGAGTTGTGTGTTCCAGAGGGAGTTGTGTGTTCCAGAGGGAGTTGTGTTCCAGAGGGAGTTGTGTTCCAGAGGGAGTTGTGTGTTCCAGAGGGAGTTGTGTGTTCCAGAGGGAGTTGTGTGTGTTCCAGAGGGAGTTGTGTGTGCCAGAGGGAGTTTTGTGTTCCAGAGGGAGTTGTGTGTTCCAGAGGGAGTTCCAGAGGGAGTTGTGTGTTCCAGAGGGAGTTGTGTGTTCCAGAGGGAGTTGTGTGTGCCAGAGGGAGTTATGTGTTCCAGAGGGAGTTGTGGGTTCCAGAGGGAGTTGTGTGTGCCAGAGGGAGTTGTGTGTTCCAGAGGGAGTTGTGTTCCAGAGGGAGTTGTGTGTTCCAGAGGGAGTCGTGTGTTCAAGAGGGAGTTGTATGTGTTCCAGAGGGAGTTGTGTGTGCCAGAGGGAGTTTGGTGTGCCAGAGGGAGTTGTGTGTGCCAGAGGGAGTTTGGTGTGCCAGAGGGAGTTGTGTGTTCCAGAGGGAGTTGTGTGTTCCAGAGGGAGTTGTGTGTTCCAGAGGGAGTTGTGTGTGTTCCAGAGGGAGTTGTGTGTGCCAGAGGGAGTTGTGTGTGCCAGAGGGAGTTGTGTGTTCCAGAGGGAGTTGTGTGTTCCAGAGGGAGTTGTGTGTGCCAGAGGGAGTTGTGTGTGCCAGAGGGAGTTGTGTGTGCCAGAGGGAGTTTTGTGTTCCAGAGGGAGTTGTGTTCCAGAGGGAGTTGTGTGTTCCAGAGGGAGTTGTGTGTGCCAGAGGGAGTGGTGTGTGCCAGAGGGAGTTGTGTGTGCCAGAGGGAGTCGTGTGCACCGTAGGCACTAGCTCCAGAGCCAACCAAGGACTGTTATCTTTTGTACCGCTGCACTGATCTGTAAATATCTATTTTTTCTGTTCTGCACCGGTTTGTTTTTTGCATTTCTGGGAATAAATTCACAAACACTATTCTTAACTCTGCCATTATATTATTTCTTTGTTTAAAAAAGAACCCACTACAGTATCTTTGACCTTTTAATTGGACTGAATATTCCATTAACTTTAAAGGATTGCTATTTGTAATTTTTCGGATGCAAAATGTGGAAATTATTCTTGCAAATCTGCTCTTGTTACACAACTCTCCCAACACAACACACAAACATCTCTTGCAAAGCTGCCAAGATCACTGGGTCCATCCCGCTCCTGGTCTCCTCTTGAGCTGTGCTTAAATCAGAGCTGGAGCTCTTGTTAGGTACAAACAACAAATCCAAAAGATTCAACTGCAGCCTGAGAGAGACTGTCTAAGCTGGGAAGCCATGCGACTTGGATATTCTTACGTCAAAATGGTTTACTTAAGTTCTGAAGGCTGCCAAGACCATATCTCAAGTAGCATGTGGATTTAACAAGTTCTACTCTAAGTATACGGCCATGACATTTTACAGGTCAATGCGATATTAAAACGTTTTGAAGGACAATTGTTATTTCCCCCAACTACACATTGATATAATATAGATGATTTAAGAAGACTTCTTCTTTTCCTTAAAAAAGAACACTGCACAAAAAGCCTTAAAGAGAGGTAAAATCATGAACCCATAAATATACAAATGAGAAGAAAATATTATTGAACAACACTTTGTTGTCGTTTTGAGCTCTTGCTTTGTGCCTCTTTACTCACACAGAGAGATAATGAGTATGATGCACGGGGCGGGGAGGACACCCAGCATTCACCAGCATTCCCCGCGCACTGATTGGAAAGTCCTGGCGCTGCGCACGCGTCAATCCGCTGATAGGTCTGCGCTACCAGGAGGGCGGGGCTGGAGGAGGAGACAACACACACACGAGGGGCACGCGCCCGGCCCTTTGTGTTCAGAGCCTCATCTCTCACATAATGAATAATTGAAGCGCGCGAGAGAGAGCAGACGGAGCTCCCGGCGCGCGCTATGACTTGTGCTGCCGCGTCACACCGTCACCGCGCGCGACTGCCGCTCCTCGTGTCTCCAAGTCACACAGACGCAGAGAAGTGAGAACCCCCGCGCACGAGACACATCCCGGGTGAGAAGGTGAAATAAGCGGGACTAGATCCAGTTGAAGGTGGTGCTTGTCTGTCAGGGGGACAGAGTTGAAGAGCGCAGAGCGCGGGAAACTCTTGCAGCTGTTCAGAGAGCAGAGCGCGGTTGAAGCCCGGTCCAGTGCGTCCTCCAGCATGTTGGTGCTATGTCTGCTCGGTGCCGTGTGGCTCGCGGCGAGTCCGAGCCGTGCGCAGAACGAAACGGAGCCCATAATCCTGGAAGGGAAGTGCCTCGTGGTGTGCGACTCCAACCCCACCTCCGACCCCACGGGCACGGCGCTGGGCATCTCCGTGCGCTCGGGCAGTGCCAAAGTGGCCTTCTCCGCGGTGCGCAACACCAACCACGAGCCCTCCGAGATGAGCAACCGCACTATGGTCATCTACTTTGACCGGGTAGGCCACTTTTCTATTCTCTCTGTTTAATCTGTGTCATTGTTCGGCACATGGAAATCTGCAACTTTCAGACCGATCTGTAGTATTATGCAAGAAAGTACAACTTTCTGTGCTGCGGTGTATTGTGCGCCTTCAAAGTTTAAGGGCAATGAGCGGGTCTAAAATATGCGACTTCATGATGATTATAGTTTACATCGTCTTTGCTTTCTTCGGAATAAGTTGAATAATAATATATTTTTTAAAAAAGCCACAAGGTTATGTATCCTTTTTTCTACTTGTTGAACGACAGTTTTCAGACCACAGTTGAGTATACGGCAGGTCGCGAGGGCCAATCCGCGGTAAAGGTTAATGCTCTCAAACTGCGTTCAATGACGCTCCGTGGGGCCATAAAGGGTTAGGACATTTAGCATGATGGAAAACTCTACGTGAAAGATTGATTAAGTTCACTTTTATTCCGCGTAAAGTTTGGGACTTGGGGAAAGTGTAAAACAGCAGTAGTTATTGTAAAGCAGCATAAGAAAAGAAGCAGAGCGCGCGCTGCGGGGCCAGAATGACGCGCGCCACTGGCCATGGAACATATTCCTCCACATGATGTCAAAATGTGGCATGGGAGGGGCGTTTAATTAAAGGCCTGTTAAATGATTATATAGTGAATATTCAAAGCTTTAAAAACATATATTATTATTATTATTGTTAGAAGAAACATTATGATATAACGATTAGTCAAAATCTTAATTTTCTTTCATTCTAATATATTACTATTCCAATGTGATCAGCTTTTGTGAAATTAAACTTTCTGAATGGAAAAGTAAAGATATCTTGACATAAAAATATGTGTTTTTTTAGTCTAAATATTGGATTGAAATGACTTCATTTTAAAATAATCACTTGTAATGATAATATTGTGACTTCCGTTATCTATTATCTATTACTATAAACAATCTTGACATCCCTAATTTTGATGTGTTTCTGATCATTGTAATCAAAAGATCTAAATGTTCATATTTTTCTTAACTTTTGTTTAGTTTATTTGTTCTAAACACAGTTTTTATGAATGCCACCTCTTTGCCTTTTCTCTCTCGTCTCACCTGCAGGTCCTTGTAAACGTTGGCAAAAATTTTGACGAAGAGAGGAGTAATTTCATCGCACCACGCAAAGGGATTTACAGTTTTAACTTCCATGTCGTCAAGGTCTACAACCGCCAAACCATACAGGTAGCACGCCTTCCTTTTTCCTAAAGACCATTTTTTAAATGTAATTTCTAAATGCAGTGTGGCACAGGGAGTGGGAAGGTATAGCTCCATGAAGAGTGGGAGAGAAGCCCAAACCCCACCCTCCCAGCGAATCATAATTAATCAATACCTGCATGAGGGCAGTGTGCAGAGGGCGCCAGATGCAGTGGGTTTATTTTCAGAACCACGGACAGCTCCACCAGTGCTACTTTTTCAAGCAGCTCTTCCGCTTTTTTTTTTTTTTTTTACCTATTACACATTTATATATTCCTATACTATGAGTTCCTAATGAGAGTTGTTGTGCTTTCTCATTCACTCACATTGCCTGGAGTGCAGTGCTCTTTCATCCTCACAACAACTCTATGTCTTAGATGCGCTTTTACATATCCAATTGATGTGAGTTCCCTCCAGTCTCGACACTTGACAGCGTTTCTGCACATGATTGCACGGTGTTAATTATTATGTGTCTTTTGCAAATTAAACTATATACTCATGCTGCTAGCTCCCCAGAGTGTTGCCATTTTGTTTTGCTACTTACGCTTTATTATTGGCGGTGTGAATTAATTAGCGTGACAGTAACATAAACAAGCTGTAGTGATAAGTCAATGAAAATGAAACGAGTCGGGATTAGCTTGTATGTGGCACAATGAAAGTACACACTTCTGACTTTTGACGAGGGCAATTAGGCTTGTCATGAGGAGCGTAACATTGACAGTGACAAGTGCTACTGTACTGTGCGGAAAATGCACTAAGGTGTAAATGATAATGTTTTTGCTTATTTTGAGTGAAAAATAAGCAGTGACAAGCGCTTCATTGATCTTTTTGCGTAAAACAGTGCAAGGAGTCATTGGAAGTGCTTACAAAACGGGTAGATGGATGTGGATGATGCCAGTAAGATGGAAATAACAAGCAAAGAACCACAAGGCATGAACTCTTAACGATAAGAATGATTTGTACATGGCTATAAAACATGGGGTGTATTTTTTATATAAAGAAAACATGATGCATTTTTCTAGTTCTCTATTAGACCACAACATAGGACAATCAGCTGTTTACATTTTAATGAATTATAAACCGCAATATTGATGTAAAACAGCTTGATAATAAAAATGTGTCCTTTGACTTCCTGTTGTGCAGCGCTCTGACATTCACCGTTGTAGCAAATTTCCATTTACAAGTTTCTATTTCTTTTAAATGGCCGCTGATTATTTTTTAATGAGTATTTGAAAATGTAAGAATTCAAGTACACGATTGTGGGCAGAGATAAGGGGTGAAACAAAATATATTTTTTAGCACTCAAACCTCAAATGCAGGACAATGTTGGATTAACCAAACATGCATGAATCAATCAATCAATCAATCAATCAAATTACAACTCTGAATTAGCTAATGATGAAACTATATAATAACTTGCTTAAATAATATGTTACCTTTTAAATTTATGGTCATGTACAAATATAGGTTTTTATTCATTATTACCATCAAGAGTGCCTGTTTTTCCATCTTACTGGCATCATCGACCTGGTTTTTACACATTTTCAGGAATAGTTAACGCATTTTAAACACAAAATTATAGTTTTTAATGTGCATCCATAATTTAGATGTGTTTTATATTATTCCATATATATTTTTTAATATATAAGGCATCTAAGTTGTTTTTCTTAGAGTACGTAACTGCGATAAAAGTATTCTGTCAAGCGCGAGATCAGGATCTTCGCGTTTGAGTCTTGCTTTGCCGTTATCTACTTCTGTTTTTGACCGATCAGAGCTTCATCAATATTTTCACTTTCCGAATGCGTTTCATTTTTTAATTAGATTTATAATTTGGAGGTGGAAAATGTATCACAATTGTTTTAAAATTGTGAATGTTGTTTTGAACATACGCAACATTTGAAAATCGCGTATATCATTTGTCGTAAACATGCTATACAAGGAGTTGATTCAAAATGTTAAATTATATTGTAAACGTCAAGTATCGATATCAACAAATACACCTTAAAGTAACAAATGAATCAAGAGTCACACATGGATAATTTTAGAAAACCATAAATTCAAATAATAATATGTAAATGATAGTATAAAAATGTGCATGGATAAGACCTGACAAAGCGTATCTAAGTGAGTATTGCAGAATGGTTTGATGTGGAGGAGACAGGTGTAGGCCGCCCTATGATACATCTGAAGTTTGAGTGCTTCTCTCCGCCCTCCTCCCATCCATTCAGAACATCTGCTGTGTGGAAAACTCCTACTGTTTGATGGGATCCGAGGCAGCGACTGTGGAGCGCAGCAGACAGAGCAGCTGAGGCAGTGGTTATAGGAGCAGGTCAGAGCAGGGGCCGAGCCAGGATTAGGGAGCACAGGCCAGTGTGAGACGGAGAGAGGGAAAGAGGAGAAGAAAGGAGACAAGGTCAAAGGTAGGTCAGACAACATGTTCAAAAATATATATATGCATACAACACATTATGTAAAAAACCCAAATACATTGCCCTTCTGATGTACCAATTTTGATTGTGCTGGAAGACAGAGAAGAGAGCTGACAGCGAACAATAGGGAATAATAATGCTGAACTATAGCACAACAAAAGCATGCAAACAGTTAATATAACTAAAACAAAGTCATTGTACACAAAATATAATTTTCAACCCTGGCCACAAAATTGGACTATAAAGAATTTCAACAAAATGTTACTTTGAATAAGTTTGATGTATGTATGTATGTATTGGTAGAGGTTGGAAATATATCAACATTTAGATAATATAGTGTATGTTGTTTTGAAGATATGCAACATTTGAATATCAAATATATTGTTTATATTAAGAAAAAGCTATTAAAAATCTGATTAAAAATAAGTATGAAAAGTATGTAATCAGCTTTTTAAAAGGGGTATAGGGTGGTATTTCTGGAATTTTGTGATTATTATTACAGACATTTCACAATTGTCAGACAATTAAACCTATACAAACATATATTGTTGCATAAGGTCCACAGAAATTTGAATAGCATTTTAGAGATCTAAGCATCCTCTACTAAATTTACATACAATCTAATTTTCTTGTACAGATCCAGTTATAGCTGTATTGCTTCCAAAAAATAAAAGCATTTTGAGCTATGATTCCTTAGAAATGAAGCATTAAAATCTTTGTAATGTAGATGCTTTCTCTATATCCTTTTGTTCCAAAGACATAGTGAACACTCTGTGCCCACACTTGGAACACTCAGTTCACAGATTATAAATACAAACAGATGAGGTGTAGGACGGATACTCAAACTCCACTCTGATCAGTGGGCTTTTGAAAATGTAGAAACACAGATTAGTTTACCTTCTGTTGTATCACACACACCATCTTGTTTTATACTACAACAAATCACTTTACTATATTTATATATAGACTTTACTATATCTTACTATATCTATATATAATCTCTCTCTATCTCTATCTCTATCTCTATCTCTATCTCTATCTCTATCTCTATCTCTATCTCTATCTCTATCTCTATCTCTATCTCTATCTCTATCTCTATCTCTATCTCTATCTCTATCTATCTAATGGGGTATGAGAAATACAATGGACCTTGGGAATGAGTCATGCGGCGTGTTACTCCTGGTTCCAGTTGAGAAAACAGAACCTCAAGGATAACACATAACTGTGAGTTCTGGCTTTTATCCATTCAGTTTGGTGTTATGTAAACATTCTTTTTGTGAGAAAGCTCTGCATCTTACGACACAGAAGCCTTTGAACTCTCGTGCCAGCTCACTTTAGTCCAACTTAATACTGCTGCGCACAGAACTACACTTTTGCAGTTCCTTCACCGTTCACTCTGTTTTACTGAGGAGAGAATCAGGAAATGAGAACATCTACTTAAATTGTGTCTGTAACTATAACACATACTTATTTTATTTTAATATTTCCCAATATACCCAAATACTAATCAATATCAAATCTAATTTCAACAAATGACATAAATAGGACACTTCTACTAGATTATTTGATTGTGATCCTTCACGTTACAATATAATCGTAGTGAAAAATGATTAGCGTAGTACTTTTTTAGGTGACAATTAAAACGTTCATTAAGACAGTTTGATTTCATAAAGCTTGCAAAGAAAGGTGAGTCATTAGACTTGTGAATGAAGGGAAACAAAGGCTTTTACTGTTGTTTGTTCATGGTGCCAAGAACTGTAAAATCGTAATGTTTCATCTCACAATAATCGCACTAAAACACACACTAAAATTTGATATAGTCACATCCACTGATCACAGATGACTTTTTTACTATATTAAAACACTCTCCCACAATTTATTGGTCAATTATGGGTTGGTAACCAGGAAATGTACAAACCAATGGTGTCCCAAATAGAATGCACACGTCATACTTAACTTGCACACACCAAATCCTCTAAACTTGATTAAATTAGAAAGTTGCTGCTGAGGCTAGTGCTTAGTGTCTGAGGGCATCTCGTTATGTGATGAAATAATGAGTAAAATGCCCAATTCCGTCTTTAAGATTGTGTAATTAAGGCCCAGATAAGTCTATCCTAGAAGTGTTTTTTTTTTATTTTATTTGTATTATCATTATTATTGATATTTCAGTGACTTAAATTTGAAATATGGCAGTTTGGCCTCACAAAGAAGGCTGAGACTTTCTACCACGTCTAAGGCATTGTTCCTTGTCACACAGAAGACAAAATACAAGTCAGAGAGCCATAAATAAAAGCTTATCTGTACTGTGCTGTCACTTAGAAACAATACAAGAGTAAATTATAGTTATGGAGTTAATTTGTCTGGGGCTCAACACAGGAGACATATATTTTCGGAGTTGTCATCACTGGTGCAGGCGGTGCATTTTTATGAGCGGGCTGAAGCAATATCCTCCACAAAAACTTCATTCCTTTGTGCGGCCAAACTGTTCTTAAGTGCTGTGAATTCTTTCTATAGAGTACATTTCTGTTCATATATAGGTTGGGATGGACAAAAAAACAGAGTGGCTTGTGACCTCAACAGGCTGGATAAACTTTCAAGTCATTCAAATTATATATATATATATATATATATATATATAAAAGTAATATAAAAATGACTAAGACTTGATGACATAATACGCCTGCTCATCTGCGTAATGGCACGTTGTGTTCTTGGTCACAACCGCTGACTGCTTGTGTTGTATGTGACTTGTAGCAGGGAAATATTCACTTGACTTGTGCCTGTCCTTCCTGGCTTCATATTTATTGACATCAGATATCAGTTTGTATCTGGACATTGGCTCCCATTTTATGAAGGAAATGCGTCAAAATAGCGATGGAAGCTTCTATTTCGGCCAAACAGAAGTAGAACATGATCTACATAGCAGGTCATTTTATGTTTCATCCCATCGAATGCAACACCATAGATTGTTTTCGACTGTCTAATATATTGGGCTAAAGATTCCAAGTATAAAGAGAACAAAAGGGGAGACCAAGCACAACCCTGTTCCACTCCTCTTTCAAATACGTTTTCATTCTTGATGCGTGACTGTTGTAAAGAGCCCCAATATTCTTTCAGATTAAGTTAATTTGTTAAATAAGGCCAGCTAATAGAATCAAAAGCTTTCTCAGCGTACAAACTTCATTCTTATTACAGCTTTGTTTGGCTGTTGTGATGTAGAAGCCTAATGTTGTCTTGGGTTTGTTGATAGACTTGACAATTATATATTTTGACATATTTTTTTTATTCTTTTAGACAAAATGGAGGTGTATATATGATAATCCACATTCAGGGTTGAGATCAGATATTATACTCGCATTTTTCAATCCATCCTGCCGTCATTTAATGTTCTGTATTCTCTATTTGAGCTGTAACATTGCCAGATTGGCACGTTCAAGAGGAAATTGTGTGATTTCATTCCAATTCCTGAATCCAATTTACTTGCATTCATAATCGTATGGGATTTATTGTTAGTCAAACTCATGTAAGGATATAAAACATCTATATTCACACTCTGAGAGGAGAGGATGTTGAGATTATGGTTGGCATTGACCTTTGTTTTCAAACTATTCTATACAAAGTGACAGTGCTATATCATAGTTTTAAATGTAATGATATGTGGACAATAATTCTGCTGTGATTGTTACATTACCACTAATTGTTCTGACCATATGTTGCTCCGAGCGTGGATCCCACACACTCAAGAGCAGAGCCTTGTTAGTCACAAAGGAAATCAGTCCGCTCCACTGAGAGCGTTTACATTCCATAGCTATTGTTTCCAGGCTTGAATTGTCTCCAAATGTGATTCTTTTCAGCTTCTGCGTCACCAAAATTATAGCCAATTTTTACCGTTCTAGGCTATTTTATACATGCCGTTAAATTGAATAGATTCCCTTGCACAATAAGATAATATCAACACCATCAGAGCACTTATTTCAATTGACTGCCATGAATACCAGATGTATTTTAGTTTAGGCTTTTACTGTGAGATAATTCGAGGCCATTTGAATGTTCAGCAGTTCTCTCTCAACACAATAAATATCCTCATCTATAACATTTACCTCAAAAGTTCACAAACATGGACTCCAATGATCCAATATTAGGTTTGTTTTTGGTATAATCTATATTTTACACAAGTGTTCTCTCATGTACTCGTGTCATTTAATCTGAACCTGATCCTATGACCCGACAAAGCTCTGGGGACCTCCTGCAATCTCTGGAGCCCACCTAAGGGGTCACTGCCTCCCAGGTGTGGAACCTCAGTAAAAGACCAACCTGAACATGGCCCGGTTCAAGAGGTCGTGGTCTTAAATGACGCAGAGGGTCTGTCACAACCGCTGACGTGAGACAATGTGATGACACAATAATCCCATGTCCTTCTTTAAGAGCTGCAGCCAGACGCCAGGAAACACTCTTTAGGCCAACATTCATTCATCTATAATTTCACTGCTCTTTTATGTGTCTTCAGCCCTCTTTCAGATAATTGGTGCTCATGTATAATGAAGGGATGAATTGAAAGCTATTCTGATGCTTCTATTGTTGCGGTCGTAGCTGTGTGGACACTTTTACTTACAGCTGCGTGTTTCTGTGCTCAATCTCATTCTTTTAAAACCAGTGGCACAACTTTATTAGAACGATAGATCACACTGACCCAACCTGAGTGTCCATTACCACTGGGACCTGTGTAAGACAGAGAGAAGTGAAAGGCACACATTCTGTGCTGTGTAAATCTTTCTTTTACGACTCCCAAAAATGTTGGTACAGTGTATAAAGGTTTATTTAAAAGTGCTATAGGCAGGGCCGGCCCAGCCTATAAGCGAACTAAGCAGCCGCGTAGGGCCCCGAGGCTTTAATAGGGCCCCCAATCTGGCAACCCGTCTTATGCGAAGTGCAAGCGCAGCGTGCGCCACTAGTGTAGTAGCGCTGCTGGCGCGGCAGCGCACACAGCGGTAACATATAACGCACAAACCGCATTTATTTGTAATGACAATCTGGCAACCGAGACACCAGACCTGCGCTGATTGGTCAACTTCATTGTGCGCGAGCAGAACGAGAGCAAAACATAAACACAACACAACGTGGTCCCTGCGTGGTCCTCATGTCCAGAGGAATATATCTCCCCGATGCCGAAAAACGAAAGAAGAAACTTCTTGACGATGTAAAGAAACTGCAAACTCAACAACACTCTCCAGGTATTGAACTTCTCTTACAAAGAGATGGTTAATGCTGCTGTTTGAAACAACACGATTCTGTCACGTTAGTTCGCTCAGGCTGGAGGCGACGAGAGCTCTGCCCCGCGCACAATAATATGTCTGAATGAAAGATAATAAGCTTAACATTGACACCAGCCCGGTAGTGTCAGCTGCAGGTGAGGCCGGTGAGGGGCCTCTATGCCCGGGTCACTAAGAGGCGGAGATCTGGTCCGGACGAGCGCCGTCTCGTCCAGAACCTCTGACGTGAGACTTTGGAGTGAACAGTGTGCGGCCCTGTCCTGGGCCCCTGTCCCCTGTCCCGGGCCCCTGAGCAGGGCCCCTGTGCAGCCTCAGTCAGAGATGAGCGGTTTGAGTTTGCTCTCTCTCACATCACCATGTGTGAGATCAATCGTGACTCGTGATGTCTGTTTTACTTTGACTTCTTAACGTGCAATAAGTGGAACGTAAAGGTTTATGCACGTGAGGTCCATCAGCCAATCACATCGCAGCATTGTTTCATGCAGGAGTCCAGTGTCTGATGTTCTGATCAGAACAAACATTTATATTGTAATTCACTTTTAATAGAGCAATAAACATTTCAATTTATTTAAAAAGCATCATTAGACTATTTGTTATAAATTATAATAAATTGATAGTGAAAAATAACCAGACATATTATGATTACGTCTGTTATAGAATAATACTATATATTTTTATACAAAAGTGGCAAAGTTGCAGAAACGCAGTCTCTTCACTAGCTAGGTTTGGACCTTCACTTCTCGTTCTGTTCATTCTCTGGGAATAATATGTTTGCACTGTTTTATCAGTATTAATTGTTAATCAAGCAATGCTTATGCCATTTGTTTAATTTAATATAACTTGTTTTGTCACTTTGGCAAGAAGGAACAGTTGGGAGCTGTAAAAGATAAATTAGTAAGGATAACTATTAGTTTTACATTTTCAGTTAAAATGAATCAATTTGATAATAATTATTTTTCATAGCCAATATTGTATTGAGTAATTAAGTACACTAATGTATTAATAACTGGCTTTAGTCATTTTCTCCTGGCACAGTTTCATCACATCATCATTTTATAGCATTACAACCTCAACATTTTACTCTTACTTTAGCCGGCTGGACCACATTAAAATGCAGCAGAAGACCCAAAAAAGGTCTGAAAATTTCTGATTTAAAAAAAACAAAATAGTCTTTAAATCTAACAAAATGGACCAAAGTGCGTCTGTCGCAGTCGCCATGTCCTTTTTGACTTCCCCCCAAGCAACAATGTGATGGTCAGACACTCAAACTGAACAATCCCAGATAGATTCTCAAGAGTTTGTGAAGCAAATTGTGCAAGAATTCATCTTGCTGGCAACTTTTTCCTCCCCAAAAGAAAAAAAAACATTGCTTTCGAGACAAGCAGGTGACACTACGATGTGTGGAGAAAATGGTGGGCCCAGTCACATTAAGATTATATCTTTTATTGGATTTTTGAGCAATAAAAACATCTGTAGTTAAGAAAATGCTGGTTAAGTTATGCAATGCACAGAACTTAACAGAAATGGTTAGTTTTGTTTAGTTTATTTATTTGGCAGCATATATTATATTATAAATACACTGGATTTAGCTCAAAGCTCATTTCCATGTGTAGTCCTATGGGACATGGTACAGACAAAATCAAGTATTTAAAAGAAAATACTGAGTCTTGTGATTCTAGTATTTAGAATGGGACTTTGAATGATAAAAACATGAAATGAAATGAAATGTTAGGGTTTTATTTGTGGTAACATCAGTCCGCATACATTCACTGTCCTGATGGGTTTTATTACCATGGATGTTCTCTTATTTCGACTCATTGTGGAGTGTCTTGAATTATGTCTGCATTTTCTTTATATGTTGGTCTGGTCTTCTTGCAGCCCTCAGCTGATTAGTCTCAAATTAAACCCTTCTTTGGCTGATAAATATGTCTACACACTGTGATGAGCAGTTATTGCTGTAGCTGAAATGCTCCTCTTATGCTCTCCACTGAAATCACTTTTCTCTTATATATAAATGTAATTAGGCCAGCGCAGTAATTATGGCTGACTGCGAGGAGCATCAATACGATGTGAACAGATGTGTCTGGGTTTTTAACAAATTGATATTGCAAACCTTTTTTGTAATAGCTTTAAGTGGTTAATTGTTCTCCAATACTTCTGTTAAATGAGACATATTTTACAAAATATACTTTTATGAGCTTTAAACATGGTATAACATTGTTCCTTTATCATTAACCTACAGGAAGTAAATGGTCCCACTTCTATGTGTAAGTTATTTTAGATCAGTTTTGCAGTTTACAATGAACAAAATGTAAACGAATGTTCTATATACTTCATAGTTTATTACTAAATGCTTATGCCTTGGGCAGAGTACTCATAAGTTGTCAGATAGTTCATTGCAGTGCAGTTTTTTTTATGTTTACAAAGTTTGAAGTGAACAGAGTATCTACTCATTGTGGATTGGGGTAGAAACAAATGCTTATTGGATTCATCTTTTCACTGGCTATGTTCACATACACACATACATTTGATTATTATGAGATTTCTGGATAATTTAGCTGTTTATACAGAAATGATGATTGAGTAGAAAAGTTGGCTCCTGTGGTGTCTCTTGGGGCAGCCTGGAGAATCCCTCTACCCTCCAGAGCTGTTGGAGCCTTTATAATTGCCCACTCAGTACATTGCTATATGAAGGTGATTTATGAAACAGACGGCCTCGTGAGCCAAAACAGTCGCTGGTGGGAAATGACATTTGAGTGTGACCTGCGCAATGTTTTGGTCCTGATAATTTCAAAAATGATTTAAGTGTTGTCTGAGTGTTTTCATCACATTCACGTAGCAGCAGAGGCGCTCTTCACTTTGGCAGTCTGAGGCGCTGCTGTGTTCAGTTTGCTATTAAGAGAAGGACCAGGCCAAGAGGGCTCTTGACTGTGACAGGCTCTCCATCTGTGGCCCCCCACACACACACGCACACGCACACGCGCACACGCACACACGCACACGCACACACGCGTTCACTCTCTCTACACAACAGAACAGAAAATGGGCTGGACGAGTGCATAATTATAGCCTGTTTGTCACTGTATTCAAACAGTTGGTGAAAAATGTACATTTAGATACTTCCACACTGCAGATTGATGTGAAACATTTTTAATTTAGAATCACACGATTAAAGCTCCACTAATTAACAAAGTGTAAACAATGTACATTTTTTGTACTGTGAAAAAGAACAATTCGTAAGATTTTTTTAAAAATATGCTGTATGCTCTACAATAACATAAAATATATAAATCTTAAAAATTAGATGTGCAACTAACAATTATACATATCAAATCAAATTTATTTATAAAGCACAATTCATACAAACTGCAATTCAAAGTGCTTTACAGTGTTTAAAACACAATTCAAAACAAGTAATACATTAAAAAAAACAATGCAGTTTATAAAAATATTAAACAATGTACATCAGAGTAAAGTAAAGAATAAAAATAATGTAGTATTTTAAAATATAATAAAACAGGTAAAATCAGTCATAGGCGCGGCTAAACAAAACAGTTTTTAGTTTGGATTTAAACACAGCCGGGGTGGGGGCCTGTCTCACGACTTCAGGAAGGCTATTCCAGACCTTTGGCCCATAGACCTGGAACGCAGATTCTCCGTGTCTGGTCTTGGCTCTGGGCACCAGCAGGAGGCCAGTCAATTATCAAACATTGTATAACATTGTTAGGCATGTTACTTTCAAACACTAAACCCAACAAAGCTGTCTTTAAGTGGAATAGTAGAAACATACAGTATTTTTGTCAATTTAAAAACATGGACATGCTGTATAACATGCCGTATAACTTAATGCGAGATGGTTTGCAGGCTTTTAGATCGGATTTGGAAACACCCCGTCCAAATCATTTTGCACAGGGGCCGACTAGGCGAAAAAACCAGTAGCTTCTGCATTCTCCGGACCACGGCTCGGCAGCCAATCAGAGCCAAGCACACACATTTCGTCGACCAATCGACGAAATCAAATCAAATTTTAACTTGTAAACTGTAATGGCGGACTATTGTCAAATGCTTCCCGGCCCGATTTAATGATAATATTCCCTTTTTTTTCTAAGATTTATTAATAAAATGGACTCAAATGCCCGTCCACATTTTAAAATACCCCGTCCAAAATACGGGAAGACGGGTCTCTATCTAAAAGCCTGATGGTTTGTCATTTATCTTAATACACCCTCACCCTCCAACAGATGGAGGTAGAAGTTATTTCAGAGAGTCATGCAAGCTGAAAGGTTGAGCTAATGGTCCTCTTGTTGTATTTCAATAGTAGCAATACATATTTATTTTGAGAGGCTAAAACTCGTGGACATCAGGCTAGTTAGAGTTATGATCTCATACAAAAAGGAGGATGGCGGTATAAAAAGCTTTTTGTGATCATTGTGTTAAAATGTGGGTTCAACACATTATTTGAGCGATAACCTTCCCTTCGGCTGCATGTGGGTAACAATACATATTTTAGACAGCGATGTGCTCACGTCGGCTCTAGTCATGAAAGATTGAAGAGGCAAAAACAAGTCGACGAACAGGCTAATGTGACTTTCGCCTATAAAGGAATTTGGGAACTTGTTTGCACAGTTGCAGTTATGCGTATGAGCTTTCGGGCATATTAGACGGAATAGATCATTATAATTTTGCAGCCAGCTCCATGTTATTTTGAACCAACGGGAGAAGTTTGTGTTGGTGACTTATGTGTCATTTTGTGTTTAGTGTGGGCAATATAATCCCACAGAGCTAACTATGTGCCACAGTGATTGAAACGGATCTAGCTCTGAACCACAACAAAACCAAATTATACGTGTCCCTTGAAGCTGGACATAGAATCGTCTACTTTTACACAATTACAATATTTCGGACAGTATTTCCCCCCCTCCCCCGACTGTGCTGACTGTTGAACAAGACGTCGTAGCAAATACTGTCTTATTTCTTTCTCTCTCTTCTGTAGGTGAGTCTGATGCACAACGGCTGGCCAGTGATCTCAGCTTTCGCCGGCGACCAGGATGTGACGCGCGAGGCGGCCAGTAACGGCGTTCTGATCCAGATGGAGAAGGGGGACCGGGCCTACCTCAAGCTCGAGCGGGGCAACCTGATGGGCGGCTGGAAGTACTCCACCTTCTCAGGCTTTCTGGTGTTCCCCGTGTAGAGGCTGTGTGCGAGGCAGAGGAGCCGAGGTGGAGGTGGACAGAAGAAGCCGCTGAGGACAGGACAAACACTGAAGAGCGGACAATGAGAGGAAGAGGAACGTTATAGACATTTTGGAGCACTACTGAAGTGGGGGAGGCTGGAGGAGTGATGTTTAAGTGCAAAAATTGATTCAAGAGCGCGATTCAGAGAGATTAGGAAGGCCATGCTTTAGCAGGCGGCTTCTTCACCTCCTTTCCTCTATGATCCATCCTCTCATCCATAATGCTCCACCCACTGTTTCTCTGTGGCTACTGCAGCTTTGGACACTCAAAACCTTTTTTTATTCTCCACTGACGAGCGCAATTAATCATTTCTATGAGTGATCAGAAGCCTGAGTGTAACCTCCCATCGCCATCACTCATTCATCAAAGTGTACAGTCGGCTTTGGAGAATGAGGCGTTTATCTTGTTTCTCTTTTTAAATGTTTGATTGACTTGAACTGATTTTTGAATCAGTTTGTTCTCTAAAGCCAAAACACATTTTATGAGGGAACACGCCTGACTGATGACAAAAATGTGTGTTCTCCTATTTTTCCCCTAATGTGCTGTTAATAGCTTGTCATAAAATGTTTCACTAGAGGATTCTGGTTGCCCTTTTCAGAATTCATATGCTGTCTGTTGCATAAAAACTGAACCACTTTGATTCAGTCAGTGTTCATCTCTCGACTTCTAAATTGGCGTGTTGCTTTAGGAGGACATCTATGTCTGTTTTTATGCCCTCCCTTGTATTTTAATAAATAGTAATAATGATAATAAACGTGATAGTGGTGCACTAGCCTGGCTAAGTCAGATGTGAGTTCTCTGTATCTTCTATCAGAGGAAAATGTACCCTCCAATGCTGCTGCAGGACAGGACAAAAAAGTTGTGGAAAGATTTGCCTAGTTCCCCAATTCTTTCCACTCTTTATCCTGATCAAAATGACCAGTTATACAATAGGTTTGTATAACTATTGTAACAAGATGCGAGATGCAGGATGAGTTTGCTTGTGTGACTGCTTTACTCTACCTCTGTTGGCCCCGCCCATAAAGAAATTAAAATAATGAATCCATTTTTTTGTTTTTTTTTGACAGTGCAGTAAAGACTGTAACTGTGTCAGGCACTACTCCTGAACAAAGTACACAAAAACGCTTGTATTGAAGATAGGTGTGGATTTTCCTCTACGCTCTGTCAGTCAAACCAGATTTTGGATTATGAACACATTACATTATGAATACTTATACTGATTCTGTATAATTAGTGTATATGTTTTGAACACTTTTTTTTCACATTGGCCTTGTTGAAAATCAGCTGGTTTTGTCATAAGGCACCGCAGAGATCCCCTCACACTTTTGCTTGTTCCAAAATTTGAACATCAAGCACAACCTGATGTAAACTACCATTCAGTGATCTTTCCCAGGCCGTAGTGTACTTGAGCTGGATTCTGTCTGTAGGTAATCTTGTTGTACACGCATATGTGGAGAATTCTTCCAAAAGTGTGAGCTGACATTGAAACATTTTGCTGCATTGCTCGGTGACATATTTGCTACTCTCTTATCCGTAATCCTAGCATGTGGCTCCACTGATGCGTCATAAAGTCATCATATTTTTTGTCCATTATTTTTCCTCATGCCTTTCTGCATTCCTGTGGTTCTCCTCTTTTCGGACTATGACTTTCCCTCACCGTGGCCCTGACCTCCACATGCGCCTGTGCCTCCTCTGATTCCTCGGTGTGTTTCCCTCCTGCTGCTGCTTGGATCCTTCCTTTCTTATTCCTCAAAGTGGGACTTTGGATGTTGAACCACTACAGACTCTAATATATATGAATAGTTAAATACCCACAGTATATACAAATGGATCTATGAATATATTGAAATGAAAGCCACAATTTCTACTCTCCCAATACAATGTTGGCCATGGTAATATACTGAGAATTGAATCTGGTTAATGACTATATCTGTATTTCTGTATTTCTGTGTTATATAAATAATATTCCCTGAGAAACTTGCTAGTGATTGTGTGTGCGATCTGGAGCTGCTGTCCTGCTCTTCTGATTAAAACATGCTTCTTGTTTTATGTTTTGGGTCAAGCCAAGCGATGACTAAAAGACTATATCATCTGAACAGCTGAAAAGATTATAATTATAGTTTTACTGACTGTAAATGACATGTGAATACTTAGAAAGTGACGGTAGTCCTTCATTTACCAATCTATTTGATTTATCCATGGTTTTCTAATTTATTTGATCAGATGAATTCAATAAAATATAAATGGTTCCTTTATTTTTGTTATACCTATTGAAGCGTGGGTTTGCTGTCTTCTTTGGACCCTTGGATTATTCATCCTCTGCATTGCACTCAATTACAGGGGCACAACTCAAAGCCATTGTTTGTCAAATTAATTAAGGTAAACTGTCAATCGATCAATCAATCAAACTTTGAATGGAACTTTTCATACATACATGATACAGCACAAAGATTTCACACAAGAAACAAGTAAGCAACAAAAAAAAGAAAAAAACCCTTTCAACAGAAAAAGTGAAATAGAATATTAGGAAATTTTAAATATAAAATGTATTATTCCCTTAGGGACTGTGTTTCACTGCATTTGACCCTCCTTCAATGCTTCACGGAGCAGAGGGTGCAACAGGGCGGGGCCCAGGACTCACCTCCAGCTCTTGAACTGAGCTTGGACTGGAAGAACTCAGCCGGAAGATTTTCCTATTGTGAATATTTGACCTGACCTGACCCGTCCATCACTCCATTCAAAAGATGGTCATTGAAGAAACGCATAATTACACACTGCACCCACACAATTAAATGAACACACACACACACACACACACACACACAGACAACACACACAGACACACACACACATGTGAGTTCGCCAAAGCAAGATCCGTGCAGCGACTAATGAAGCGCTCACAGAAGATTGTGAGATTCTGCATTGCTCAGCACTAATGTGCAGGAATAGAGCCAGTTTTGAAGAGTAGACGGTCGTTTTAGTCACTGATTTGAATGGCATATTTTACACACAACAAAGGTTTCTGAAAATCTTTACATAAGTGACAATATTTGTATATTGGGCGAACAGCGGCTTTATTTTACATACATCTAAAAGAATTGTCCATTGATTCATCACCACCTTTCTGTCTGTGAGTGGTCTGTAATCACTCGTCATTGCTTTCATGTAAATATACTCCTCGTCCCTTTGCCTTAGCCTCTTCTAGGTTTGTGGGTTTTTGTCTCCAGGTTTTAATGAGGTCCAGAAGGGAAGATTAGTCTTGTACAAGAACATTATACATTATACGGTACGCTAAATTCTAGCCTCAGATAAATGTGTTCCATATCTTCTTAAAATAATACACAAAATGCCCCTGTGAGCAAAGGGCGGAGGTTTTACAGGTGCCATGTCCACTTTATGTGGTTTGTGATCAGTGTGACTAGAATAGTATAGTTCAAGACACTACGTATCATACCTCTACAATTAGACTGACAGATCTAAGCTTCTCTCAGAGCATCACCATCTCAAACGCACTCAGCACATTCAAACACGGGAAAGTGTCACAACTGTTTTCACACCGTCGACCTTTGGTGGATGAACGCTCGGACAATTGAGCCAATGCCTTTTCCCTTTTTATATAACCACAATAAAGAGTGTTATATATTTAGGAGCACTGGGACATTTTTACTTGCTCTTGAGTATACAGTACATGTACAAACAATGTAGCCAGAAGTGGTTATATCATCTTCTGTTTTGTGCCAACCACAAATTCCCTCAAATGACTCATTTGATCTGCAGCTCAGTAAAAATAACTTTATGGTTTATGAACACACCGTGTTGTGTCAGCAGCAAATATACAAATATACGCTGCTTTCCTCTTTCTTTAAGCCTCAAGCTTCCCAAAGGACATTTTTGACCATTTTGTTTTTCAACCACTGTTTGTTTCAGTTAAAGTTAGTGATAACACATTTTGTGACCTGGCCAATTTCATGTTATTAGTTCCTTATATTTTAGTTTTGATTTATGAATTACCCGCTATATAATGAGAACCAAACCAAAATTTCAAACATTATGCCAGTATGAGTAAAAGGTAGATTTTAACAATAAACTGTGTACACAAAAAATGACAAACATAATAGAAATGTCTTTATTATTTAATTATTTTATTAATTAATTTGTGATTTTCCAGGGTAATCAAAATACTCCATTAAAGAGGGGGTATTACACTTCTATGGGGCATTAATTGTTAACACATAGCATATATAGATATATAGCATTTTTACCTTTTGTTTGATTTGAAAATGCTTTAGTCACCAAAAACAATGTATTAAAACAGAGATTCTCAAAGTGTGGGGCGTGCCCATTTGAGGAGGTTGGGACGTTTGGGGAAATGTGCGCACATTACACGTAACAGTGTTTTGAGCAACAGAAAAACGCCCAGTGCCAACACAGGGTTAATCTCTAAATACAAGAGAGCAGTGGAGGAGTGGGTCAGCCTGCCTCTGTGCCCCTGACCCATGTCTGCCCCGGGTTAAGAACGAGTCACGGCTTTGGATTCTATATGTGCAATATGCGTTCTGTCCCTCCTCCGTTCCTCCACGCACTTCTGTCCTGGTTCCCTTTTGTGCTCGTCTCCTTCCTCCTGGTTTCAATTCAGAGTTTTAAATCTCCTGACCGCTCATTTGGCAATTTAAAGCATATCTGAACAATATGTGAGCATTTGCTTCTTTTTTACTCTGCTTTTCGTGTCTAATGTGAGACATAAGTGCAGCCATGCAAGTCAGCTCCTCGTAGAAAGCTGCTTGTGTGTGACGTCGTGGATCCGCCCTGGTAAAAGTGATCCACAGTGATCAGAAGTAAGCAAACCAACAATAGACTTTAACATGTCAAATGTGAGGAAATGTTCTGGCTAAAAACAGTCGGACTGGGACGTTATCTGCTAGTTTTATGTGAAGTGAAGCAGAGACCGCGATTAGACGAGAGACCCAGCTTCTTCAGCGAGCGACACTGTTCACTACCAAGGACTAGGCCACATCAATGGAATATGAGTGAATCTTTATTGATAATAGTGATGATGGATCGATTAGAGTTGGCTGGGTAAAGATGAGGAGAGAATAACATGGTAGAAAGCTCCAAAAAGTTTATTTAGCATAATACACCTTCTTTAAAATCAATAGGAAGGATGTGTTAGAACTAACGGCACAGTGGCTGCGCTCTTTTGCCTCGAAAGTCCTGCAGGATATCTCTGCACGTTTATACAGATCGACATCAGTCTGGTCACTGTTTTCATCTCCCAGAGTTCAGAAAATAATGATTGACAGTATTGTTCATCCATATCGAAACAAACCTGGCTGCTTATACAAACAAAAAAGAAAGGAAAAAATATCCCAGGGACTGTAAAACATCACAGTCTTCTGCAGAATCGATGACTAAATCACAAAACAACACAATACAGCTGAAAACGACACAAAACCAACACAATACAGCTGAAAACAACACAATACAGCTCAAAACAACACAAAACCAACACAATACAGCTAAAAACAACACATAACCAACACAATACAGCTCAATACAACACAAAAACAATACAATACAGCTAAAAACAACACAATACAGCTCAAAACAACACAAAACAGCTCAAAACAACACAAAAACAACAGAATACAGCTAAAAACAACACAATTCAGCTAAAAACAACACAATTCAGCTCAAAATAACACAAAACAGCTCAAAACAACACAAAAACAACAGAATACAGCTAAAAACAACACAATTCAGCTAAAAACAACACAATTCAGCTCAAAACAACACAATACAGCCCAAAACAACACAATACAGCTCAAAACAACACAATACAGCTGTTTTGTCCGAAGTGAGAGAAGTTTGATTTAGTTCTAAATGTTGACGACCGCGCAAGGTTTCCAGGTGACTTCTTCAACTCAGACAAGAACTAGAGAAGTGTGTATTCTGGATCCCGGGAAAAGCACTTTCACCTCACATCAAGAAGGTTCTGGGTTTGACTCCTGGGGCACCTGAGAGTTACTGTGAGAAATGGGCATGTTTCTCCTGGTGTCTGAGATCCTCCAGCCGAGCCTAAGCTCTGGAGATGGATCGCCAGGCGCTGAATATACTTGAATCTTCTGAGACACAATCTTATTAATCCAGCATTACCGCCTGGCCAGGGCCGCCTTAAGAGAGACCCTAGAGACTATTATTATAAGGATTTTTAAAATATTAAGAAGTTTTAAAATATTTTAAACACACATGTGCAAGATGTTTATGTAAAAAAGAACAGGTCTTAAAAGTACTGTGTGCTATTAAAGTGCAGTATGAATGTTGAACGTGTTGAATATCTCTTGAAAGATAAAAACACAAAGTAGGCGGAGACTGGAGAGCTGTATTGAAACAACCGCATGAGTCTTTTCTCGAGTCTAGACAATTATTTCTATGCCATGGTACAATATCAGAGTAGCTGAAAGGATTAAGTGGGCGGGGCGAATGGTTCAAATTAAAACCAAATCAAGCCCTTTAATGGTCAACAAAAAATAATACATAAAATTTGATTTATCAAAAGAGCCTCCAACGCAACGTCACTTACAAATGAAGCTAAAGTGTTGTTTCAGGCTGGAAGACTATTCCTGCTGACTTGAAGCAAATGATTACCAGAAAATAGGTAATTTAATATCCATTTAAAGCCTTTATAATGTTCAGCCATAAAGCACCAGAATGCAGCCCAGAATAGGACACTGCAAGAACTTGAACAGGTAATCAATCATTATTTTGTGTTTGTTGTCCTTTAGCTTGTGAGCTTATTTAAGTAATTCATTTAAATTTATTTTATGTTTGTTAAAGACTTTGACTGTAATTTAGTTCAGATATACTTGCTTACACAATGGCTGGAGCGGGCCAGACTGAAGTATATCACAGAGGCACTCATCATGGCTGCACAGGAACAGGCCCTGAGCACCAAGAGCTCCAGAAGAACACGTGGCAGGTGTTTTTTACATACATAATATTAATACAATTCCATGAGCCATTTGTTTAGCCATCTAACAACTTCCTATTCAATCCTTTTAAATAAAGCTTGCTCAATATTGCAGCGGTTCTAAAATAAACCTGTGTATGCATTGGCTCATGTATTTGTGCTGGTGTCCAGAGGCTGAGTCCTGCAGCAGTAATTTGATTGTGGCGGAGCAAAGTAGAAATAACAGTGCGCACCTTCCTCCTCTGCATTTCTCCTCTGTTCTCAATGTCAGAGCCGCGCTGACAGTAGCTTTCTGAGGCAGCCTTATAGTCTCAGCCCTATGGAAATAAGCCCACACTGGCCCAATAGCTGGCCAAAAGTACCCCAGCGTCCACACCACACCCCCATGCGTGCGACCCGTGCCCCTTCTGTGCCTGACCAGATGGGCACGAGGCTGTCAACAAGAGAAAAAAAATTGACATCTCGACAGAAAAAAAGATACCACATACCAGCAATATTTTGACTTTTGACCTTTACCCTTTGTGCCTGTTTTTCCAAGGTCACCCATATTCAGAGACAGGCGGATGGTGTCCTCTGACATGACTCCCCGAAGGACCGAGCGGTGGCCGTAACCTTTGTCATTCAAACAACATAAGCAAGCATGTCCGGTCGTCTGGTCTTCATCCTCGTAACTGTCCTTTTGTTGTGTTGGGTTTCATTACTGGACATAATACAGCGGGTATACATTACTCAGACAAACTAGAAGCAATTTCAAAGCAAAGACGTCACCAAACATCTTGGCTTTATCCTGCAATGGTGCGCAAAGAATGGAAAATCTGAGTAAAACTGTTTTGATATGTTCCCTCCACCATTACTACAACAACATACCAACTCAATACTCATGCACCAATACAACAGTTACAACACTACATACTTTAGAAGCCTTAATAAAGCATGAACCAAAAATCTTCAATAAAGCATAACTGAAGCTTAATTCACAATGGTTTATTAAGAATGATTCAGGCTTAGTGACTCTTAAAGAGGACATATTATAACATGTCTGCTCCGGTTTCCTCCGGGATCTCCAGTGTGTTTGCAGCATGTGTATCATGTATTTTCACACTGTCCCAAACAAATGAACAAATAATAATAACAAATTATAGAAAAAGTCGGACTGTTGTGGTGAAGAAGGAGCTGAGTCAAAAGGCAAATCTCTCGATTTACCGGTCAATCTACGTTCCTACCCTCACCTATGGTCATGAGCTTTGGGTAATGACCAAAAGGACAAGATCGTGAATACAAGCGGTCGAAATCAGTTTAGGGTGAGGAGGTTGGCCACACAGGGGGAGCTCCTAGTAGAGCCGCTGCTCCTCCACGTCGAGAGGAGCCAGCTGAGGTGGCTCGGTCATCTGTTCAGGATGCTTCCTAGGCGTGTTTCGGGCATGTCCCACCGGGAAGAGACCCCGGGGAAGACCCAGGACACGCTGGAGGGACTTTGTCTCTCGGCTGGCCTGGGAACGCCTCGGGATCCCCGGAGGAGTTGAAGGAAGTGTCTGGAGAGAACGAAGTCGGGGAGTCCCTGCTTAGACTGCTGCCCCCGCGACCCGGCCCCGGATAAGCGGAAGAAGATGGATGGATTCAGTTTTAGGACACTTTTTTTAGAAAAACAAGATGTTTCGACTCTCATCCAAGAGTCATTCTCAATCTGCAGATCTAGTCTGAGAACTCGGGTTAATTATCCTAAGACCTGCCCACTGGGCGGAACCTCCTTATCATAGCCTGTATTTTTTGTGTATTTTTTAGTATTAAGTATAAGTTTCACCTGAAACAAATCATCTTTGTTACCCGAACCACCTGAGGCTGTCTAGGTAACAAAGAAGATAAATTTATGCAGTTTTGAACAGGTAGGTCCAATTAAGAAGTTTACTGAGCCTTAATCATTCTTAATTTTTTGTGGATTATCAATCTAATTGAGGTGTAGTTAAGATAACGTGATACCCAGACAACTACACATTTAATCAAATCAAATCAAATCAATTTATTTTTGTAAGGCCCAAAATCACAACAACAGTTGCCTCTGAGGGCCACAGGGAGAAATTAATCAACAATGTCTGTGGTGGCGATGAAGTCAGACAATGTCTGTGCTCTTCAGGCAGATGAGGGACCGACTGAGGCGAACTGGAGCCACTCTTCAGGCAGATGAGGGACCGTCCACACAGGGCAGGGACCACTTCACCAGGGGAGGGGCATCTGGGTCCACAGGTCCTCAGGAGTGAGAGAAAGAAAAAGAAGGCGGTGAACAGTTTGCAAGTGGAATCAAAAAATAAATATTGTTTGATAGCATAAGTAGTCAGAAGAAGAGGATAGTGCTCAAGCTGTCATACTTCTCCCAGCATGGTTACTCCTAGGGCAGCGTAGCTAAAGCTGTGGGTTTATGTTTCTGTTCCTAACTACTCTGACCATAAGCGATTTCGAAGAGGAACGTTTTAAGCCTGGACTTAAATGAAGAGACTGTGTCAGCATATTTAACATGGGTCGGGAGCTGATTCCATAACACAGGAGCTTGGTAGCTAAACGCTCTACCTCCTACTGTACTTTTAGAGACTCTTGGGACCACCAGAAGGCCAACATTCTGAGAGCGAAGAGCTCTGTTTGGATGATATGGTTCTATAGCATCTTTGAGGTAGGATGGGGCCATGTCATTTATGGCTTTGTAGGTCAAGAGTAGAATTTTAAATTTGATTCTAAACTCGACGGGGAGCCAGTGAAGAGACTTCAGCACCGGCGTAATGTGCTCTCTTCTTTTTGTTCCTGTTAGTAATCTTGCTGCTGCATTTTGAACCAGTTGAAAGCTTTTTATGGAGCTTTTAGGACACGCTGCAAGCAGGGAGTTACAGTAGTCTAATCTAGTCGTTACAAATGCATGGATACGTTTTTCGGCATCACTTTTAGGCAGGATTCTTCTGATTTTGGCTCTTGTTGCGCAAATGGAAATAGGCTGTTTTACAAGCTTGATTTATATGAGCTTTAAATGAGAGCTCCTGGTCAAATAAGACTCCAAGGTTTCTTACAGTAGAACTGGAGGCTACACTGACATTGTCCAGTGTGATCTGCTCAGATAGACCGTCTCGTAGATGCTTAGGGCCAAGCACAATGACCTCGTTTTTTTCAGGGTTAAGAAGCAGGTAGTTTAGTGTCATCCAGGTTTTTATCTCCTTCACACAAGCACTAAGTCTGTCTACTTGATCGCTCTGATCAGGTTTCATTGATAAATACAGCTGAGTGTCGTCTGCATAGCAGTGGAAGTTAATGCCATGCTTTCTAATAATGTTGCCTAATGGTAGCATATAAAGAGTAAACAGAATTGGACCGAGTACCGAACCCTGTGGCACACCGTAAATTACTTTAGAGCAAGGTGAGGAGCTCTGGTTTACATTAACAAATTGGTATATATCAGATAAATAGGATTTAAACCAGCTGAGGGCTGTTCCTCCAACACCTACATCACATTCTAACCTCTGCAGTAGAATGTTGTGGTCGATGGTGTCAAACGCTGCGCTGAGGTCCAACAGAACCAGGATTGAGACCAGTCCATCGTCAGCGGCTAATAACAAATCATTTGTGACTTTAACTAGTGCAGTTTCAGTGCTGTGGTGGGCTCTGAACCCTGACTGGAAAACTTCAAATAAGTTATTGTCCTGCAGGTGGTGACAAAGCTGTTTTACTACAACTTTTTCAAGGATTTTAGAGACGAAGGGAAGATTTGAAATAGGTCTGTAGTTTACCAATAGGTCGGGATCTAGATTAGGCTTTTTCAGAAGAGGTTTAATGACTGCATGTTTGAAGGACTGTGGAACATAGCCACTTTCGAGTGAAGTATTTATTATATTAAGAATAGGGTCTATAATTAGGGGGAGAATGTCTTTGAGGAGTCTGCTTGGAATGGGGTCTAGGACACAAGTTGAGCTTTTAGAGGACATAATGGCTGAAGTTATCTCTGCTTGATCAACAGCTGTGAACCTTTCTAAGTTTACAGGTGGATTTATATGGGACGTTAGATTTACAGCTTTGGCTAGTTCAGGGCTAATAGCGGGGGTAATTTCATCTAATTTATCTCTGATTGTTTTTATGTTATTGTTAAAAAATAGGAGGAAATCATCAGAGCTGAGTGTAGCTGGGATTGAGGGCTCTACTGCACTGTGACAGTTTGTTAGCCTAGCTACAGTGCTGAAAAGGAATTTAGTGTTACTTTTGTTGACTTCTATTAGATTTGAATAATATCTGGTTTGGGCCTTACGCAGAGCCTGCTTATAGGACAGCAGGCAACTTTTCCATGCTTTTAGGGATTCTTCTGTGTGAGAGCGACGAAATAATCCCTCTAACTTTCTAACTCTTTGTTTATGTGAACGCAGTTCTTGGTTGTACCATGGGGAGGCGCGCTTTGGCCTAATGACCTTCTGTTTTAACGGCGCGACAACGTCAAGAGCAGACTTCAGAGAATTCATGGTCAAGTCGACAAATTGATCACTTAAACTGGGACTAAAGCTGTTCTCAGCAGGATCACATGACATGTCACTGAATATTGGCTCCATTATTTCTTTGAATTTTGAGATAGATTTTTCAGATATTGTCCTTTTCATTATAACTTTATTTTGTGGGACTGGATGATCTTTAAGAATAAATTGAAAGGTAATTAGGAAATGATCTGACAATATAGGGTTTTGAGGGAGGACAATGAGGTCACTAATCTCTGTTCCATACGTTAGGACAAGATCCAGAGTGTTCTTGTGAGTGTGAGTCGGTTTATTTACATTCTGAGTGAAACCAATGCTGTCTAACAAGGCGCTGAAGGCATTACTGCGAGCGTCATCACTCATGTTCACGTGGATATTAAAGTCTCCAGCTATAACTATTTTATCCCAGGCTAACACTTGGTTTTTCATATTTGGACATGTGATCGACAGCATAAGGCTTTCAAATGAGTGAGATGCATTGTTAGTTTTAGGGCTCATGAGTAGGCTTGAGTGTGAGATCACTGCCACACCACCACCTCGGCCTGTGCTCCTGGCAGTCTGAAAGTTAACATGGGTGGGTGGGGTGGACTCATTTAGTCTGACGTAGTCGTCTTGTTGAAGCCACGTTTCAGTTAGAGCTAGAAGATCTATGTTATAGTCACTAATTAATTCATTAACTAAGAGCGATTTGGAGGAAATTGCTCTAATGTTTAGCAGTCCATATTTTACGTGTTTATTCATTTGTATATTTGTGTCATTTGTGATTGTTATTTTCCTTAAGTTATTTGGTCTGACGCCTGAAATATTTTTTCTGAGATGTGACTTTTTGGCATTATTTGTACGAGGGACACGAGGGACACACACAGTCTCTATCTGTCTTGAATCTGAACACTTCACATGTAACAGAACGGTCGAGAGTTCAGCGACAGAGGAGCGTCTTAAACTGCTGCTCTGCGCCCAGGGCTCATCCCTCTGGGAGATGTTTTTTCACTTAACACGACTAAGACTATCGGTCAAATTCCGAACTAATAGGGATGTACCCTCCGAAGTCGGATGGATGCCATCCCTGCGTATGAGCCCGGGCTTTCCCCAAAACGCACTCCAGTTATCAATAAAGACAACGTTGTTTTGAGGGCACCATCTGGATAACCAGTTGTTGAATGCTGAGAGACGGCTGTACAATTCAGCATTGATCCGATTGGGCAGGGGACCAGAAAATATTACAGTGTCCGACATCGACTTCGCTAGGTCACACACCGCGGCTACTTGAACTTTGAGCACCTCTGATTGTCTCCGCCGGGCGTCGTTACCGCCTGCGTGAATCACGACTCGCCGGAAACGGGTCCTACTCCGCTTTAAGATCCTAAGGTTTCCTTCGATGTCAGCCATTCTGGCCCCCGGGTAACACCTAACGCTAGCAGCTGGCAGCTTCACGTCTCTAACAATAGAACTCCCGATTACAAGAGTTTCTCTAGTGTGTTCAGCGGGCGTGTGATCGCTGAGGGGAGAAAACCTATTATAGACGTGAAGCTCACGGCGCTCTGAGGTTCGGCGTTTAGCGCCTTGTCCCCTCCAAACTGTCACAAATTGGTCCCTATTCTGTTCCTGGTCTAGTCCCGGCTGCACGGGAGACGCTGAGGGGCTGAGCTCGGCCTTACTGCTACTGCTAATGCTAATGCTACGCCCTGCAGCGCGGTCCGGTAGCCCTCGCGCTAGAACCGAACTATAACTGGACTTTAGCTCCTCTAAACAGCGGATCCGCGCTTCTAACTCCGTAACCCTGGCCTCCAAAACTACCACTACACTGCACTTCACGCACCTATCATCAGAGAACGAGGCAGGGTTCTGACTCGACATATGACAGCTCAAACAGGTAAAGGTAGATCCAGCCATGACGCTAGCGGCTAGGCTACACTAGGCTAGTTCAGGCTGGAGCTAGAGAGTGAGGAGGGCTTTTTAATCCACGAAATACTGAAAAGTGAGCGGCTTGAGGCTCCGGATTGTTTGCGGAGAAATCAAACGTTCACTTTCGTGAATATGATGCGTAAATAGTGTGTATAATTCGTGGATTAATCGGTAAAAGGCTCTAAGAACGAACAGCTCTGAAAACGCGACACACTCACCGGAAATGACGTCATGTAGAGTCCTTTAACAGCCTTACAATTAAGAATTGTGCTGTAGTGAACACATGTAGGTAGCAATAAGGTAGCAAAGAGAGGGAAAGAGGAAAAGAATGAGAGAAGGGGAAAAGGGTCGAGTAGTGTTGACTGTGTGTTATGAGCTGAGTTGATGGGGGAGTGCAGATGTGAGGCTATAGCACAATGACATAGACAACACAGAGCAAAGATCACCTCATAATGAGCAATGACTGCTTCCAGCTCCACAACGTATTAGTTTGGACCTCCGTGCCTTATGTCCTCAACTCACAGGTTTTGTTTGGTTTTAATTATAGTAGGACGTATTATATCAAAGCCACCATGTTCTCAATAAGTTAAGAGTAAATGTTATGTCCAAAAATGTTCATACAGTTTGAGTTCTGTGTCTGAGATTATTTGGAACTGCATAACAACTGACTTCCAGTATGACATCAGCATGGACGGAGGTTCACTCTGCTGCTGCCAAAACATATCTTAAAAAAAAAACGTTTTACCCAAAAAATCCCAAGAAACGAGGGGCAAGAGATGAGCAAACGTGGAGGACACAAGTCTGGTAATGCTACGGGAACTAAACAAGCAAAGCTGATGGTCTACAGCTACGGTGAAAAACAGCCCGCCTCACGAGCTAACGAGGCTAACATGCCTGACGCAGCTGCTGACCGCCTGCTCCCTGCCGGTAAACAAGACTCTGTCCCTGAAGTGGGGTCTCCAAGCCTGCACTTGTCCGAAGATGGAGGGTAGTTCACCTTCCCCCGACTGGCCATTATGATGCATAAAATTAAAAGTGAAATGCAGCGTGATATTGAGAGCGGAAATGAGAGCAGTGCTTGGTGCAACCCGATTTGACTATATCGAATTTGACTTAAAGGATCTAAAGGAAGCAGGAGCAGATGCATGGATGAAGCTGGACAGCGTATTTCAGACAATACGGACAAGCTGCAGACTATGAGGGCTGAGAAGAATACCTAGTGGTACAGCTTGTAGTGGCCATACCTACAGCTTGTAGTGGTCATACCTACAGCGTGTAGTGACCATACCTGCAGCTTTTAGTGACCATACCTGCAGCTTGTAGTGACCATACTTGCAGCTTGTAGTGGCCATACCTGCAGCTTGTAGTGACCATACCTGCAACTTGTAGTGGCCATACCTGCAGCTTGTAGTGACCATACCTGCAGCTTGTAGTGACCATACTTGCAGCTTGTAGTGGCCATACCTGCAGCTTGTAGTGACCATACCTGCAACTTGTAGTGGCCATACCTGCAACTTGTAGTGACCATACCTGCAACTTGTAGTGGCCATACCTGCAGCTTGTAGTGGTCATACCTGCAGCTTGTAGTGGTCATACCTGCAGCTTGTAGTGGTCATACCTACAGCTTGTAGTGACCATACCTGCAACTTGTAGTGGCCATACTTGCAGCTTGTAGTAGTCATACCTGCAGCTTGTAGTGGTCATACCTGCAGCTTGTAGTGGCCATACCTGCAGCTTGTAGTGGTCATACTTGCAGCTTGTAGTGGCCATACTTGCAGCTTGTAGTGGTCATACCTGCAGCTTGTAGTGGCCATACCTGCAGCTTGTAGTGACCATACCTGCAACTTGTAGTGACCATACCTGCAACTTGTAGTGGCCATACCTGCAGCTTGTAGTGGTCATACCTGCAGCTTGTAGTGGTCATACCTGCAGCTTGTAGTGGTCATACCTGCAGCTTGTAGTGGCCATACCTGCAGCTTGTAGTGGTCATACTTGCAGCTTGTAGTGGCCATACTTGCAGCTTGTAGTGGTCATACCTGCAGCTTGTAGTGGTCATACCTGCAGCTTGTAGTGGCCATACTTGCAGCTTGTAGTGGTCATACCTGCAGCTTGTAGTGGTCATACCTGCAGCTTGTAGTGGCCATACCTGCAGCTTGTAGTGGTCATACTTGCAGCTTGTAGTGGCCATACTTGCAGCTTGTAGTGGTCATACCTGCAGCTTGTAGTGGTCATACTTGCAGCTTGTAGTGGCCATACTTGCAGCTTGTAGTGGCCATACTTGCAGCTTGTAGTGGTCATACCTAAAGCTTGTAGTGGTCATACCTGCAGCTTGTAGTGGCCATACCTGCAGCTTGTAGTGGTCATACCTACAGCTTGTAGTGGCCATACCTGCAGCTTGTAGTGGTCATACCTACAGCTTGTAGTGACCATACCTGCAGCTTGTAGTGGCCATACTTGCAGCTTGTAGTGGTCATATCTGCAGCTTGTAGTGGCCATACCTGCAGCTTGTAGTGGTCATACCTGCAGCTTGTAGTGGTCATACCTGCAGCTTGTAGTGGTCATACCTGCAGCTTGTAGTGGTCATATCTGCAGCTTGTAGTGGTCATACCTGCAGCTTGTAGTGGTCATACCTGCAGCTTGTAGTGGTCATGCCTGCAGCTTGTAGTGGTCATATCTGCAGCTTGTAGTGGTCATACCTGCAGCTTGTAGTGGTCATACCTGCAGCTTGTAGTGGTCATACCTGCAGCTTGTAGTGGTCATATCTGCAGCTTGTAGTGACCATACCTACAGCTTGTAGTGGTCATACCTGCAGCTTGTAGTGGTCATATCTGCAGCTTGTAGTGGTCATACCTGCAGCTTGTAGTGGTCATACCTGCAGCTTGTAGTGGTCATACCTGCAGCTTGTAGTGGTCATATCTGCAGCTTGTAGTGGCCATACCTGCAGCTTGTTGTGGCCATACCTGCAGCTTGTAGTGGTCATACCTGCAGCTTGTAGTGGTCATACCTGCAGCTTGTAGTGGTCATACCTGCAGCTTGTAGTGACCATACCTGCAGCTTGTAGTGACCATACCTGCAGCTTGTAGTGACCATACCTGCAGCTTGTAGTGACCATACCTGCAGCTTGTAGTGGCCATATCTGCTTGTCAGGGCTCAATCTAGTCAGATCTCAGAAGATATGCAAGACCGGATCTGGTTAGTACTTGGATGAAGATTGCTGGGAAAACCAGGTGCCCTTCTGATGATGTAAACACATATTATCAAGAGAGACGTGCACTGGAATATGCAGCGTCAGTGCAAGAGGCAGAACACACTCTGTAAACTGACCACTCCCAGACTTTAGACCAAAGACTCAAGATAATATTCAGATCCGTTTTGCAACATGAATTGTATTTTTCACGTATGTAAGCATTGTTTGGGTGGACATTTAGAAACAATAAGGGCAATTTTCACCGACTGTTCAAATAGTTTTTTTATGAACTTTACAATGTAAGAAAACTGGTGATACTTAATCTATAGATACACAAATCTGATGGAAAGGACAGAAGCCAAAGGAAAAGAAAGAGTCAATCTGGGTTTCAGTCAGAGAAAATCATAGAAAAGCAATATGCATTAAAAGAAAAACGACAACAATAATAAGTCTATATTCTGTACCTTTTCTGTCTTATGCTGTGTCAAATTGGCCTTTTCTGATTCTAGCACTGCATCCAGAGAGACCTGCTCATGCTCAGCATTTCCCTTTTGTGAAAGAATACGCTCTCAAATTTAACAAGTTGAAACAAGTGAAATTGTTCTGGTTACACAGTGCATGTGTCTACACAAATGGGCTGTTCTCTCATCTAGTTTCTTATAGTTGAACACCTTTTTACTGTGTTCCGTTATTCTTCTTATGTTAATGCTTTTTGTGTGTCATGAGTTTGTGCAACTTGTAAATAGTGCTTTCATTATCTGCACGGAGCTCTTGTTTTTATTTGGACTCTGGGGTGCAGCAGGTCTGAATGTTTGTGTGCAGTATTAGAGATACATAACCTAACCTTAGTGCGGTTTCATTTTTTTTACCTTCATTTCCAAATCAACCAGGTGTTAAGTGCAGTATTTCTGTGGCATGCTTTGAGAAGAATTTGAACACTCTTATGTCTCTGATACGTCACTGATACACATCTTTCCATCTCTGTCACACACGTCTAAAAGCTGGAGAAAGAGTTTTGGTCCTGAGTCTCATGCGCTCTAGTTTGTTTGCGTTCACAATTCAAACAGTGCCAGAGTTTGAGTCAAACGGGCCGCAAACAACATTTCCTACCGGACTTTAGGCTTCAGATTGTATCTGGTTTGATGCAATCTGAAGACTTTTTATTACTGAATATTAGACATAGCCATGTGGATAAGTGGACATGCACCATCTTTAATATTTGTATTTTTAATGTATGTACCGTATTTTCCGGACTATATGGCGCACTTAAGCCTTGAATTTTTTCAAAAAACGACAGTGGACACATGGATTTATTAATATCTTGCAGCAACTGTCAAAAGATTACAAAGAAAAGCTGGCCACTTTCCGTGCATACTGCATTAATTCAACTGTTCAACTGAATGACTTATCTGACTGTTTTGTTTCACTTAATGTACCTTATAGTGCGGTGCACTTTATATATGAAAATGATCGTAAATAGACCATTCATTGAAAGTGTGCTTTATAATCCAGTGCGCCCTATAGTGCAGAAGGAGTCAGTGCAAATTGTACTGGGTTTAGCAGTGGTGTGCAGTCAGGGCAAATGTTGCATTTAAATGGCCTTATATACACGTATTGCCCTGAGAGCAGGTTGACAGCCCGTGCTGCCACACTGTGGCACCTGGTACTCCCAGTGGTCTCCTATCCAAGTACCAGCCAGGCCCAATGCTGCTCAGCTTCTGTGTTCTGACGAGATCAGGCATTTTCAAGGGCGTCTGACGGCAGTAGTATATGGATGGAAAAAAAGTCAAAGTGAAACATGTGACATTTGCAGATCAGAGCCTCACGGTCCTGCTCTCCCAACAGAGATTATTAGATCTCAGTGCTCAATCCAGTTTGGAAGAAACTCTCTCAGATATCCAAATTACAAATGAGCAAATGTGCATTTTTGATGCTATACAGTTGTAGACAAAAGTGTCCTTTGACAGTAACAAATAGATGACCTGGACTCCCAAAAGCAAAAGGTGTAAAAGGTAGAGAATTGGACTCTTGAAGAGGTGATGACAGTTAATCTCTGAGGTGTGAGAGGACACTCAGGGTGGTTTTGTGCTCAATAAAACATGTCCAATATAGTAGTATGTCACCGTGTGTTCTTATATAAAAAGAACATTATTTTTCAGCATATAAACCTAAATGCCCTTAAGATGTTGTGGCTATAGGAGTAATAGGAGTAAAGGACTGTGCAGTGTGATTCTGAGCCTTTGTGATGTGCGGTCACACTGTCCTCACCTCAGAACAGTGGCAGCAGATTTTGATTGAAGAGCTTGATATAGACAGAGAGGGGCACTGGGTCAGTCCAGAGAGGGTTTGGGCAAAATGCCAGGCTATGTAATGAAGAACTGTCCATGTCAATCAACATGAATATCTCGTAAAGTCATCTACACTATGTAACGGATCTGATATATTTCTGATAAAGTCATTATTGTGGTCTATATAATCTGCAGCTAAACCTAAATGGACACTTTGATTAAAGCAAGAGCAAAATCATAATGTAGATGGTGTACGAAATATTCTAAACATAAGATATTACAAAGTTTTACAAAAAACTTATAAATTAAAGTGGATAAAGAGAGAGAAGGCCGGGCCAGAGAAAGAGGGAGGAAGAGTGGCCATATGGACTATAAATGACCGAAGCCCACTCGGTTTCCATTTGAACATATTTAGGATATCTATGATACAACAGAGATCTTTAAGCAAACATATGGGCAGTAATGACCCTTTTTATTATCGTTTTTTTGGGTAAAAGACAGAAAACATCTACTAAACTAAGATGCCAAAAAGACAAGCTGTCCTCTGTTAGTTGAAAATATTTTCCAGAACTTTTTTGGAGTTTGATTTTGGTTGATTGGTGCAGTTTATTTTTATCACTATGGATGAATTCAGACCAAATGAAATTCCCCTGCAAGTGGTTATATAGAGGGAAAAGACACTACAGAAGATATAAACTGGAGACTTGCTCCCAGCAGAGTGAGGTCCTGAGCAACGGCCTAAACGGCAGGCCCAGGATCATCTCTTGTGTGTGTGACAGTGGGTTAACAGTCAAGCGTCTTGTAAACCTCTGCCGCCCTAATGTTATGATCCAGCACTTCTCTTCAACTATGAACACATTTTGATGACATTAGTAGAATGGGGATTTTCAAACAGTGTAAGGTGAAGATCCAGCCGTTATCAGAGTTGCAGATTACGGCTGAAGGGCAGGACTGACACCTCCTCACCTCTGCTGGTGAGGAGGTGTCAGTCCAACTTGCAATCTGAAAATACATGTGAAACAGTCCAAGGGCGTCTAAAGCAGTTTTTTGTAAGGATACGCATGCACACGGTGACAGGGGTCACATATTTTGATGTTTTCCTCGTTGCTGCCCCGCCACAGATTGGCTCTCGAGATCCACGTCTCTCTTTTCTTCCATATTTTTCTTTCCATTTAGTGTCCCAAAGAGCTGTTCAATCTTGTGGTGGATAATTTTACATGATCTTTTAATGTTTGTTGGGGATTTCCCCCTTCGCAGACAGAAATTAAAACATTTTATTGCGGTGGGTACAGCATGACCTGCGCACTATCGCCACAGTCAGGCCCAATGCATTAGTGATGGAGATGACATGCAGATCAGTGCTAGGCCGAGTGAGAGACCAGACTTACTGAACGCTTGCACTCGTTTTAGTGTTCTCATTACGGCACCCACAGGAGGTCTGAGGTGAACCCGGGAAAAGTGGGTGTACGCAGACATTCCAGTGTGGTGTCACTGCACAGCGGGGCATATTCACAGTGCATACGAGTGCATACGAGTGCACCCCTGCACAGGGCCGCTATGAAAATGAGGTCTTTGGAGGGACTAAGGGGCCCGGAACCCGCTGGAAGGACTGTGACTGTTCGCTGCTTATGGCAGCTGGACATACGACGTGAACAAGCAGCCGCTCTCTCCTCACAAACCAACTGATCCACATGTGAAATGACTCAAGCTCCTGACTGCTTGTGTGTGAGGCGTGCGTCTCCAGTTGGTATTTGGAAATTTCCTCCCATAACTGCTGATCCATGAATAGTGGGCCTAGCTGCTTCACCACATGTCCTGTCATTGAGTGCCTAATTGGCAAAAACACACACACTGTTTTTCTACAGAGAGGTGAATAAATATGCTTTGGACACACACATATTGCAAATACTGTTTTTGTTTGTACACGTACACACACACACACACACACACTCACACACACTCACACTCACACACACTTACACACACACACACACACACACACACACACTCACACACACACACACACACACACACACACTTAGCAACAAATAAAACGCACATATGGCTCTGCAAAATGAGACGAAAACACAATTAGAGGAGAAAAATGTCAGGTCTGCTTCTCAGTGTGCACACTCTTCCCTGGCTGTGCTGGGAATAGGAATTAACAGGCTGGTAAATAAGGAATATGATCCAGAGAGAACTGCCCTCCCGGTCACAGTCTCTCTCAAATGAAGACGCCATTACTGGAGAATATATCTGACGCTTCACAAAAAGTCTATAGCAGGACTTTAAAGTAAAGGGAGGCAGTGACGTGTAAAGAATAGAATGTCTTCCCCTCTTTAAAAGCAGCTCCAATCAGTGTGAATTAATATTTGCTCTTTTTGTCAGAAGGAATAAAGAACAATGAGGAATAGGGTCAAAATTGGGTGGTTCTTGATCAAATTAAATCGTTTATATATTTATTACAGGGTTAAGGACTTTACAATTCACTGCATGCAGGAAAAGTCTAGTTATAGGGTGGTAAATTGTATCTCTATGTGATAATATAGTCATCTAAACTTGTTTATATATATCAGCAAATTAGATGTCAGTGGATGGTGAGACAAAGAAGGAGTTAATGAAGATAATGGACCATATTTCATGATTTAATTATTCATACTTCAACGTAATTGCCTAATATTTCACCCAATTTAAGTTAATGCTACTGTGTTGAAGTCGAAAAGTTCCTAATGAGTTTCACCTGTATCTACCACTGCACTTAATATATAATATAATATTATAAGAAACTACATTTATTAGGAAGAAATAAGCTGCTCATGAAGTCTTTCGCTCAACAACAATACTTTGCTGAGCTAGTTCCTCTGCCTTCTCTTTCTCAGTGACTGACGATCATAGGCAATTTTACAGTAAATTACTCCCTAAACAAGCTGGATAGAGACAGGCCCAGAAGTCTGGCACCCGAGTGCGTGCGCGTGTTAACATGATTATATAGTGGAAGCGCCTTCACATTCTCCAGCGCACGGTGACAGCCAATTAGGACTCACGTTAGTGCGGCTAATTCTTCAAACAGCATTCTGGGCTGTAGGATGGAGGTGTGTATGCGAGGGGGGTGGAATGGGTGGAAAGGGGGGAGCAATTAAAAGGGAAAAGAGGTGAGACATTGCAGATTGGGTTGTAATTACTGCACAAGCGACACCACATTAGCTGTTTATTTTGACTCTGACACAAACTATTTACAAGTGTGTGAGGAGAACGACTGCAAATTCAATTATACCAGTGGTAATAGTGGAAGATAATTATTTTGTCTTTACTGTTGATGTTTGCCTGCAGCACTCCCTCAACTGTGTTGGGTTTTCAGGGCGTCCTGTGTTCGACTCCAGCCTAGGACATTTGTAACTGATAAGTGTCTTATCAAAGTTTATTTGATAAGACACTTTGACTTGATCAAATAAACAAAAGCCTTTGGCAATTCTTTTCTTTTCAATACGTAAATTAGACTGAGATTGAGATTGCCCTCCTCAAACTCATGGTTATCATGACATGACCTTTCGCCGATTTGAGAACTCAAGCCCATCCATCTTCTGCCGCTTTATCCGGGGCCGGGTCGCGGGGGCAGCAGTCTGAGCAGGGACTCCCAGACTTCCTTCTCCCCAGACACTTCCTCTAACTCCTCCGGGGGGATCCCGAGGCGTTCCCAGGCCAGCCGAGAGACATAGTCTCTCCAGCGTGTCCTGGGTCTTCCCCGGGGCCTCTTCCCGGTGGGACATGCCTGAAACACCTCCCGAGGGAGGCGCCCAGGAGGCATCCGGAACAGATGCCCGAGCCACCTCAGCTGGCTCCTCTCGACGTGGAGGAGCAGCGGCTCTACTCCGAGCTCCCCCCGTGTGGCCGAGCTCCTCACCTTATCTCTAAGGGAGCGCCCAGCCACACGGCGGAGGAAACTCATTTCGACCGCTTGTATCCGCGATCTTGTTCTTTCGGTCACTACCCAAAGCTCATGACCATAGGTGAGGGTAGGAACGTAGACCGACCGGTAAATAGAGAGCTTTGCCTTTCGGCTCAGCTCCCTCTTTGCCACAACGGTCCGATGCAGCGACTGCATCACTGCAGCCGCTGCACCGATCCGCCTGTCGATCTCACGCTCCATCTTTCCCTCACTCGTGAACAAAACCCCGAGATATCTGAACTCCTCCACTTGGGGCAAGGACACCCCACCCACCTGGAGAGGGCAAGACACCTTTTTCCGGTCGAGAACCATGGCCTCGGATTTGGAGGTGCTGATTCTCATCCCAGCCGCTTCACACTCGGCTGCAAACCGTCCCAGTGCATGTTGCAGGTCCGGGTTTGATGGAGCCATCAGGACAACATCGTCTGCAAACAGCAGAGATGAGATCCTGTGGTCCCCAAACTGGACACCCTCCGACCCCTGACTGCGCCTAGAAATTCTGTCCATAAAAATTATGAACAGAACCGGTGACAAAGGGCAGCCCTGGCGGAGTCCAACATGCACTGGGAACAGGTCTGACTTACTGCCGGCAATGCGAACACAGCTCCTGCTCCGGTCATACAGGGACCGGACAGCCCTGAGCAAAGGGCCCCGGACCCCGTACTCCCGGAGCACCCCCCAAAGGACACCCCGAGGGACACGGTCGAAAGCCTTCTCCAGATCCACAAAGCACATGTGGACTGGTTGGGCAAACTCCCATGAGCCCTCGAGCACCCGATGGAGGGTATAGAGCTGGTCCAGTGTTCCACGACCGGGACGAAAACCACTCTGCTCCTCCTGAATCCGAGGTTCGACTATCGGTCGGATTCATCTCTCCAGTACCTTGGAATGGACCTTACCCGGGAGGCTGAGGAGTGTGATCCCTCTGTAGTTGGAACACTCCCCCTTCTTGAACAGAGGGACCACCACCCCGGTCTGCCAGTCCAGAGGCACGGTCCCCGAACGCCACGCGATGTTGCAGAGACGTGTCAACCAAGACAGTCCTACAACATCCAGATACTTTAGGTACTCAGGGCGGATCTCATCCACCCCCGGAGCCCTGCCTCCGAGGAGTTTGCGAACAACCTCAGTGACTTCAGCTTGGGTGATGGATGAGCCAGCCTCCGAGTCCCCGGTCTCTACTTCCTCTTCGGGAGACGTGACTGAGGGATTAAGGAGATCCTCAAAGTATTCCTTCCACCGTCCGACGACATCCCCAGTCGAGGTCAGCAGGCCTCCACCCGCACCGTAAACGGTGTTGGTGAGACACTGCTTCCCCCCTGAGGCGCCGGACGGTTTGCAAGAATTTCTTTGGTGCCGACCGATAGTCCTCCTCCATGGCCTCCCCGAACTCCTCCCAGGCCCGGGTTTTTGCCTCTGCGACAGCACGAGCCGCGGCTCGCTTGGCCTGCCGATACCTGTCGATGACCTCCGGAGACCCACAAGCCAGAGTGGCCTGATAGGCCTCCTTCTTCGGTCTGACGGCATCCCTTACTTCCGGTGTCCACCACCGGGTTCGGGGGTTGCCGCCACGACAGGCACCGGAGACCTTGCGACCACAGCTCCGAGCAGCCGCATCAACAATGGAGGCGGAGAACATGGTCCACTCGGACTCAATGTCCCCAACCTCCCCCGGGACATGGGAGAAGCTCTCCCGGAGGTGCGAGTTGAATACCCTACTGACAGAGGGCTCCACTAGACGTTCCCAACAGACCCTCACAATGCGCTTGGGTCTGCCAAGTCTGTCCGGCTTCCTCCTCCGCCAGCGGATCCAACTCACCACCAGGTGGTGATCGGTTGACAACTCTGCCCCTCTCTTTACCCGAGTGTCCAAGACACGCGGCCGGAGGTCTGATGACACGACAACAAAGTCGATCATTGACCTCCGGCCTAGGGTGTCCTGGTGCCATGTGCACTGATGGACACCCTTGTGCTTGAACATGGTGTTCGTTATGGACAATCCGTGGCTAGCACAGAAGTCCAATAACTGAACACCGCTCGGGTTCAGATCGGAGAAGCCGTTCTTCCCGATCACCCCTCTCCAGGTGTCACTGTCATTGCCCACGTGGGCGTTGAAGTCCCCCAGTGGAACAACGGAGTCCCCGGTCGGTGCACTGTCCAGTACCCCTCCCAAGGACTCCAAGAAGGCCGGGTACTCTGCACTGCTGTTCGGCCCATAGGCCGCCACAACAGTGAGAGACCTGTCCCCCACCTGAAGGCGGAGGGACGCGACCCTCTCGTTCACCGGGGTAAACTCCAACACGTGGCGGCTGAGCTGAGGGGCTATCAGCAAGTCCACACCAGCCCGCCGCCTCTCCCCGCGGGCAACACCAGAGAAGTGGAGCGTCCAGCTTCTCTCGAGGAGATGGGTTCCAGAGCCCAAACTGTGCGTGGAGGTGAGGCCGACTATATCTAGTTGGTATCGCTCAACCTCCCGCACAAGCTCAGGCTCTTTCCCCCCCAGCGAGGTGACATTCCATGTCCCCAGAGTTAGTCTCTGTGTCTGGAGATCTGGTCGCCGAGGCCCCTGCCGTCGACTGCCGCCCAGATCTCTTTGCACCGGCCCCTTATGGATCCTCCTGCGGGTGGAGGGCCCACGGGAGGGCGGCCCCACGTCGCTCTTTCGGGCTGTGCCCGGCCGGGCCCCGTGGGGTAAGACCCGGCCACCAGGCGCTCGCCATGGAGCACCCATCCCAGGCCTGGCTCCAGGATGGGGCCCCGGTGACGCCGATCCGGGCGACGTAAACGGCCTTGTTCGTGTCGTCGTCATAAGAGGCTTCTGAACCGATCTTTGTCTGACCCGTCACCTAGGACCTGTTTGCCTTGGGAGACCCTACCAGGGGCATGAAGCCCCCGACAACATAGCTCCTGGGATCATTCGGGCACTCAAACCCCTCCACCACGTTAAGGTGTCGGTTCACGGAGAGGTTCCGTTCACGGTCGGTTCACGGAGAGGTTCCGTTCACGGTCGGTTCACGGAGAGGTTCCGTTCACGGTTCACGGAGAGAACTCAAGCCCTTTTTTAAAAATGCGCATGCGCACATTGACCCCCCACCTTCCTGTTCTTTCCAAGAGGCCGCCTACCATCAAACTTCTTTTTAACACCTTTTCTGGCAACTTGACTCTATTGGCCTGAGATTCAAAATGTGCATTGGAATAATATGGCCCATTATGCATTTGTATCTGTATAAAAGGCTTTAACACACCTCATAGTTTACAAAGAAAATTACTCAAAAAATGGAACAGAATAAGGGCGAACGAATCATCAGTGTTAATGTGTCAGTCAAATTATCAATCAATCAATCAATCAATCAATCAATCAATCAATCAATCAATCAATCAACTGTATGAATCCTAAGGACAACTGCAGTTAGCCCGAGGACTGGTCAGGTGCTCTTCCTCCTGGAGAGTCTCTGCTCACAGAAGGAGGGCAGTTTTGTCCAAAGATTTTGGAAGCAGCTTCTATTCTGTCCAGACGTTGAATTGTCCCATTAGATGTAAGAAAAAGTGAGAGTTGTAATAGGTGGACATGATCTGTTGCTGCATTGGATGTGTGCATGTAAAACTGGAAGATTATTATTTGCAGGACATAACTGTATGGTCTATATCCACACAGACATGTCCTAAAGTATCACCCGCTCATTCAGGGGTAAAGTGGTTGTTATACCATGTTAATGACAGTATCCTCCACATGTTCCTCAGCATTGTAAGTGAACAGAATTCCTGTCTGAAGTAGTTGTTCAAATATTGCTTTTCATTCTGAATCTGCAGATACAACGAGAAGGCTCATCAAATGATTTCTATAAATATGTACGGCAGGTATCAGGTACAATTGTGTAATGTGTGAGGAGCTGGAAGAGTGGTGGGGTGGGCAGGAGGTAAAGAATCACAGCCATGAGTTGAGAGTTGATGCGTGTGGAGCAGAGGTGGAGGAGGCTGAAGCTGAGACATCAGAGGAGGAGTGGATGTATATCACATGTGAACGGATGAGGCAGAGAGGAGGTTTCCAGGCTAAATATGCTACATTTGTGCCCCTCAACTTCCTGCTAAATTGAGCCAAATGACCAAAACTACTACTGTTTACTGCAAGTTTCAAAAAAGGTCTTGACACCTACAACAGTCACGTAATTTAACTTTTTCCCCCACAATGTCGCACACAAACAATAAGAAAACTAACCACATTTATTGAAAATGTGGAATCTACCCCACGTTATCATCAAAGTCCTATTTTTAACATTTCTATTGACATTTTGTGTAATTTAGACAAGATCTGCAGGAGCAGCCAACAAAATGACCAATGAAGTCATCTTTGTTGTGAGAACAGTCTGTTCTTGTCTGTGGCTCACTTCCATCAGTTTACCCTTGACTACAAAAGCATCTTACCATCACAAAGGAGTTAATGAATCATTGTGCAGGGAATTGTGAAATTAGTCACTTTTAAAGTTTGAATAGGCACAATACATATCACAAATGCACTTCTGTTTTCAACATGTAATAACTTTTCTACCTTCTTCTTGAAATACTAGAAGTTCAGATTAAATGTGGCACTGCGGACTGTCTTCTACATCGTTGATCATTTACATTTCAGTGTAAATGGTCACATTTATATAGCACTTTTTTAATAACCACTTAAGTAACTTGACCAAGGATACGACAGTAGTATTCACCTGATGCTGACCTGTGGGCCAGTGGATCTGACAGCTCTACCAAGGATGTTTATGTCATTATGTTAATGAGGCAGGGACGAGCGCTCTACCACTGAGCTACTACTTTCACAGTACTGCCCTGTACTTTCACTGTACTGCCCTGTACTTTCACTTTACTGGACTGTACTTTCACTGTACTGGACTGTACTTTCACTGTACTGCCCTGTACTTTCACTGTACTGGGCTGTACTTTCACTGTACTGGACTGTACTTTTACTGTACTGCCCTGTACTTTCACTGTACTGGGCTGTACTTTCACTGTACTGGCCTGTACTTTCACTGTACTGCCCCGTACTTTCACTGTACTGGGCTGTACTTTCACTGTACTGCCCCGTACTTTCACTGTACTGGGCTGTACTTTCACTGTACTGGGCTGTACTTTCACTGTACTGGCCTGTACTTTCACTGTACTGCCCCGTACTTTCACTGTACTGGGCTGTACTTTCACTGTACTGCCCCGTACTTTCACTGTACTGGGCTGTACTTTCACTGTACTGCCCTGTACTTTCACTGTACTGGCCTGTACTTTCACTTTACTGGACTGTACTTTCACTGTACTGGACTGTACTTTCACTGTACTGCCCTGTACTTTCACTGTACTGGGCTGTACTTTCACTGTACTGGACTGTACTTTTACTGTACTGCCCTGTACTTTCACTGTACTGGGCTGTACTTTCACTGTACTGGACTGTACTTTTACTGTACTGCCCTGTACTTTCACTGTACTGGACTGTACTTTTACTGTACTGCCCTGTACTTTCACTGTACTGGACTGTACTTTTACTGTACTGCCCTGTACTTTCACTGTACTGGGCTGTACTTTCACTGTACTGGACTGTACTTTTACTGTACTGCCCTGTACTTTCACTGTACTGGACTGTACTTTTACTGTACTGCCCTGTACTTTCACTGTACTGGGCTGTACTTTCACTGTACTGCCCTGTACTTTCACTGTACTGCCCTGTACTTTAGGCTATGGCAAAAAAAAGCATTAACAAGAAAATGGATGACAGTGACAGAACCGTCTGTCAAGGTCTAGAAAAATTGACTTTTACTTTGAACTTGACACCAGAAAAGATTGGACCGATGCGTGCGGGGGACATACGCCTGACTGACCTTTTTATTTTTAGGTTTATTCTGTGGACCACTCTTTTCCCGTCTGTTTGTCTTCTGTATCTTCTGTTTGTTTTTCTTAATACAAAAGAAAAGAAAAAAGACATTATTTAATCCCTCCAGTTCTTGCCATGCCTCTCACAGTTCTGATGCCTGCGCCATCATGGGGGTCATAATTGGACAGAGTCAATCAGTTTGTCCTCTCCCCCTTCTCTTCATAAACCAAACGCCATTACACATCGATCCTGTGTAGTTGCTGCGGTAACCGAGCGGTAGAGTCCTAAATGAACTGTCCTGCGCTGGAGGCAGGAAAACGCAGTCTCTTCTGATTGTGATGCAGTAATTAAGTTGGTCCAAGTCGGATTGAGATGAGTGGCTTTTACTGGAATGGTGCGTGGTGGAACATGGAGATGCCCCCCAGGCAGAACTCTAGACTACATGAGTATATTAGGTCTTATCAGTCTCTGTCACGTTTACTAGTGGACTTATAGACACAACACATACCATTCACTGCTCAGAGAAATAGATGTGGAATCCTTTAATGTCAAAGCTTTAGGTGGTTTAGGTTAGTATAAGATCTGTGGTCACGCCTGCAAAAAACTCAGAAAATCTCAAAAATTTGCAATATTCCACAGGGCTGGTGACAGTACACTGTGAGAGTGCTACAAAGTCACGAAGTATGAATTTAAGTATGAATTTAGCGTTGAAGTGTCTGAAGCAGCAGTTCTCTGACAGCAACCCCGCCCCTGTGATGAGTGGACTCCGGCTTCTCACCAAAACTTCAAGCCCTGAATCCCCCACACTGCAGATGACCGGAAACTGGCCGAGGATCGAAACACCTTCCACTCCAGGTTTGAGACCCCCCCCTCCTCTCCCCCAGTGACCACCTCTGCCAGAGACAGGATGTCAACTATTTTGGAGATCCAACCCACTTGTGTATCTTTAACACCTCCCTGGATTCATCCTAATTTCCAGCCTGCTTAAAGTTGTCCATCATTGTCCCTGTCCCCAAGAGGACCCTGGACTTAATGTCTTCAGGCCTGTGGCGCTGAGTCTGTAGTTATGAAGTCATTTGAGCGTCTTGTCTTGCCCCACCTTAAGTCCTTCGCCTCCCCCCTGCTGGACCCCCTGCAAGCCTACAGACCTGTTGGCTCTGTAGGCGACGCCTTCAACCTGGCACTCCACTTCATCTTGCCACATCTTGACTCCCCAGGATAATGCCAGGATCCTCTCTCGTCGACGCCTCCACCTGATGTGTGGAGCTTTTGTATCTTTAACGACAGCCGCAGTCTCGTCTGCCCCTCCCTAGATTTAGCTTTTGCTAAATGAATTGTCTCAGACAAAACCTGACCAAAGCTTTTAGTGTTAATACTCTTGATCAGTGGTCGGTGCGTGAGGCTCTTCCTGGTCTTTGCAGTGGCTTTAGTGCCGACTGACACAAGCATGTGTTCTAACCCTCTCCCTGGGCTCCTGCTCTGCGGCTGCACTTGGACACTGGCACAATGGACTATTGTGTCCAGCGGAATTATTTAAAGCTACCCAACAAATTGTTTAAGTAAAATCACAAAAACATGAGAGAAATCACAAATCACAAAACAGTTTTAGACATAAAAGAGAAGAGTGCAAAGAAAATAATGTCATAATATCATATGCACAGCTAAACATTAAACATTAGTAGAGACCTGTCTCACATCTTCGGGAAGACTGTTCCAAATTTGTTCAATCAGTGTGTAATTCTCCTAATTTCCATGTTAAACGACGCATTATCAGCCTAGCAGTGAGAGGCATTATGCTTGAACTGGAGAAAATAAAAGAGAAAAGGGGTGTAAAAAATGACCTAGCGCAGGTTATTGCTTTCCATTGAGCGCGTCAACAACTCCTGAATTTAATGCTCTGTTGTGGCTGCTGGCACGCCGGCCCTCGGGGAAATAACGTGTGGTCCCATTAGGGGATTAAGGAGGAGTAAAGAGAAAGAGGCACAGGACATATGCACTAGAGGCCGTGAGGGATGAGAGGAGCACCGCCTCAGAGACAGCACTGACAGGTATGAGCGCCGCAGTCATCACTTCTGTGGTAAATGATGCACCAGTTCTGACCTGTCATTGCATGCTACTATTTCAATGTTATTAAAGCAGAATAAATATACAAACAGCAAATCTACAATCACATGTCAAGTTTCTGTTTTAATGGGATTATCTGCAGTTATTGTAACATAAAATAAATTCAATGTTTATCTAGACGAGAAATCCCCATTGTCAGGGGTGTAATGTGTAATGGTTTACCTGGAACTAAGGGCTGCTTGATTATGGAAAAAAACAATAATCATAAGTATTTAAATCATAACTGAAATCACGATTACTCTGATTATTTGCTCAGAGAGAAGAGTATACCTTTTCTTATAGGAATAATAGAGGATTTTCACAGATTTGAGAACTAAAACGACTGTTCGTCCCTTTTAAAAATGCGCATGCCCACACTCACCTCCACCCTCAAACCATCAAACCTCGAGCGGAAGCACGCAACAGCCCTGCTGCTACACGTGCGTTTGTTTATTAGCGCAACGGATCTTTTGTCTCTATATTACGTCTCTTCTGAGCAGCTCAAACTCAAGACTTTCTCTGTCGTCATTTTTGTGCTGTAATTGAAGGAACTCGCTAAACACACCGGCATATCCACCACGCATGCGCAGCCATGGAAACATGGCTGCAGGTGTGCAGTAGGACGCAGGGAATGATTGACATGTGGGAGAACTACTCGGCTGTCCACGCCACGAGGAAATGAGACACAGATTGCGTGCCAAAAATCCTCTATTATTCCTTTAAGACTCAGTTATTGTAGATGGTAGTGACTCCTGCTGCTGTCCTATGATTTTGCTAAACTACGAGTAGAAGTAAACTTTTCTGTAATTGATGAGATTAATAATCAAATTTCAAGATTAATTGCAACAACAAAAAACACCAAGACAGTGCCACTCGATTATATCCATATTCAGGGAGAGGGAGTGTCTTGCTTAAAGTGCGTACCAAGCTTCACAAAGGACATGATTTGAGAACAATGATGTGATTATCTACATAGTTTGCAGTGATATGTGAAGAAATAAACTTCTTGTGACACATCTTCATGTTCACATAAATTACATATATAACCCATACGTGTCAGCTCTCACTTCACACACAGAACATCACACAAGCCTCTGTCGGTGCCTCTGTCCTCACATCATTTGTGATGCTCGAGCGCTTTCCTAATGGCCTGGATAAGCAATACTTAGCGGCTTTGAAATATTTACTCATGCATACGTACACGCGCGCCACTACTACAACATTACAATATTAGTTTTATGGCCGTGTCGTTTGTCAAGGGGCTCTTTAGAGGCTGTAAAAGTGTCTGAGAGTGGGAATTTGTCACTGCCACAAAGCCCTGCTCTTTCTATTAGTTATAAAATAGATGGAGGGGGAAACACGAAGGCTTCATCAAGGGTTGAAGACTCTATATGAAGTTCTTGACATGATTCTTTTCTTTTTTTATTGAATTGTCACACAAAAAGTTATAAATTGCCCGAAAATATATTTATTCTATGCAATATCTGAAGCAAAAAACACTATTTTCAACCATTTTGCAAGACAGAAAATATGTTTGTTTTTTTTAATTGCAATTTTTATTTTTGACTGTATATGAAGTTATTTTTGACTATATATGAAGTTCTTAACAATGATTCTTTTTTTAGTTTATTGAATTGTCACACAAAAAGTTATAAATTGCCCAAAAATCTTTTTATTCTGTACAATATCTGAAGCAAAAAACACTATTTTCAACCATTTTGCACTTGTTTTCTTTAATTGCATTTTTATTTTTGACTGAATTATATTTATAGTTTGATTTTAAGTTGTTTTAATGCTGGCGCTATACATTGAAAAACTAATCGTAACATTCTGAGTCACACTGAAGCTGAAGTTCCTGGAGGTGTTTTTTTTTACGCGACACCAAATCAAGGCATCTCATAAGGAGGGAAATATCAACTCCCTGCACTGCGAGCCTGTGCGGGCCTGTACGAGCCTGTGCGAGCCTGTGTACGAGCCTGTGCGGGCCTGTGCGAGCCTGTGCGAGCCTGTGCGAGCCTGTGCGAGCCTGTGCGAGCCTGTGCGAGCCTGTGCGAGCCTGTGCGAGCCTGTGTACGAGCCTGTGTACGAGCCTGTGTACGAGCCTGTGCGAGCCTGTGCGAGCCTGTGTACGAGCCTGTGCGGGCCTGTGCGGGCCTGTGCGAGCCTGTGTACGAGCCTGTGCGAGCCTGTGCGAGCCTGTGCGAGCCTGTGTACGAGCCTGTGCGGGCCTGTGCGGGCCTGTGCGAGCCTGTGTACGAGCCTGTGCGAGCCTGTGTACGAGCCTGTGCGAGCCTGTGTACGAGCCTGTGCGAGCCTGTGTACGAGCCTGTGTACGAGCCTGTGTACGAGCCTGTGCGAGCCTGTGCACGAGCCTGTGTACGAGCCTGTGTACGAGCCTGTGTACGAGCCTGTGTACGAGCCTGTGCGAGCCTGTGCACGAGCCTGTGCGGGCCTGTGCGAGCCTGTGTACGAGCCTGTGCGAGCCTGTGTACGAGCCTGTGTACGAGCCTGTGTACGAGCCTGTGCGAGCCTGTGCACGAGCCTGTGTACGAGCCTGTGTACGAGCCTGTGCGAGCCTGTGCGAGCCTGTGTACGAGCTTGTGTACGAGCCTGTGTACGAGCCTGTACGAGCCTGTGTACGAGCCTGTGCGAGCCTGTGCGAGCCTGTGCGAGCCTGTGTACGAGCCTGTGTACGAGCCTGTGTACAAGCCTGTGTGCGAGCCTGTGTACGAGCCTGTGCACGAGCCTGTGTACGAGCCTGTGTACGAGCCTGTGTACGAGCCTGTGTACGAGCCTGTGTGCGAGCCTGTGCGAGCCTGTGTACGAGCCTGTGTACGAGCCTGTGTGAGCCTGTGTACGAGCCTGTGTACGAGCCTGTGTACGAGCCTGTGTGCGAGCCTGTGTACGAGCCTGTGCACGAGCCTGTGTACGAGCCTGTGTACGAGCCTGTGCGAGCCTGTGCGGGCCTGTGCGAGCCTGTACGAGCCTGTGTACGAGCCTGTGCGAGCCTGTGCGAGCCTGTGTACGAGCCTGTGTACGAGCCTGTGCGAGCCTGTGTACGAGCCTGTGCGAGCCTGTGTACGAGCCTGTGTACGAGCCTGTGCACGAGCCTGTGTACGAGCCTGTGTACGAGCCTGTGCGAGCCTGTGCGAGCCTGTGTACGAGCTTGTGTACGAGCCTGTGTACGAGCCTGTACGAGCCTGTGTACGAGCCTGTGCGAGCCTGTGTACGAGCCTGTGCGAGCCTGTGCGAGCCTGTGCGAGCCTGTGTACGAGCCTGTGTACGAGCCTGTGCGAGCCTGTGTACGAGCCTGTGCACGAGCCTGTGTACGAGCCTGTGCGAGCCTGTGTACGAGCCTGTGTACGAGCCTGTGTACGAGCCTGTGCGAGCCTGTGCGAGCCTGTGTACGAGCCTGTGTACGAGCCTGTGCGAGCCTGTACGAGCCTGTGTACGAGCCTGTGCGAGCCTGTGTACGAGCCTGTGCGAGCCTGTGTACGAGCCTGTGCGAGCCTGTGTACGAGCCTGTGTACGAGCCTGTGCGAGCCTGTGCGAGCCTGTGTACGAGCCTGTGTACGAGCCTGTGCGAGCCTGTGTACGAGCCTGTGTACGAGCCTGTGCGAGCCTGTGTACGAGCCTGTGTACGAGCCTGTGCGAGCCTGTACGAGCCTGTGTACGAGCTTGTGTACGAGCCTGTGTACGAGCCTGTGCACGAGCCTGTGCACGAGCCTGTGCACGAGCCTGTGTACGAGCCTGTGTACGAGCCTGTGTACGAGCCTGTGCGAGCCTGTGCGAGCCTGTGTACGAGCTTGTGTACGAGCCTGTGTACGAGCCTGTGCGAGCCTGTGCGAGCCTGTGTACGAGCCTGTGTACGAGCCTGTGCGAGCCTGTGTACGAGCCTGTGTACGAGCCTGTGCGAGCCTGTGTACGAGCCTGTGTACGAGCCTGTGTACGAGCCTGTGTACGAGCCTGTGTACGAGCCTGTGTACGAGCCTGTGTACGAGCCTGTGCGAGCCTGTGTACGAGCCTGTGCGAGCCTGTGCGAGCCTGTACGAGCCTGTACGAGCCTGTGTGCGGGCCTGTGCGAGCCTGTGTACGAGCCTGTGTACGAGCCTGTGCGAGCCTGTGCGAGCCTGTGTACGAGCTTGTGTACGAGCCTGTGTACGAGCCTGTGCGAGCCTGTGTACGAGCCTGTGTGCGAGCCTGTGCGAGCCTGTGCGAGCCTGTGTACGAGCCTGTGTACGAGCCTGTGTACGAGCCTGTGTACGAGCCTGTGTACGAGCCTGTACGAGCCTGTGTACGAGCCTGTGTACGAGCCTGTGCGAGCCTGTGCGAGCCTGTGTACGAGCCTGTGCGAGCCTGTGCGGGCCTGTGCGGGCCTGTGCGAGCCTGTGTACGAGCCTGTGTACGAGCCTGTGTGCGGGCCTGTGCGGGCCTGTGCGGGCCTGTGCGGGCCTGTGTACGAGCCTGTGTACAAGCCTGTGCGGGCCTGTGCGGGCCTGTGCGAGCCTGTGTACGAGCCTGTGCGAGCCTGTGCGAGCCTGTGCGAGCCTGTGCGAGCCTGTGCGGGCCTGTGCGAGCCTGTGTACGAGCCTGTGCGAGCCTGTGCGAGCCTGTGTACGAGCCTGTGCGAGCCTGTGCGGGCCTGTGCGGGCCTGTGCGAGCCTTTGTACGAGCCTGTGCACGAGCCTGTGCACGAGCCTGTGCACGAGCCTGTGCGAGCCTGTGCACGAGCCTGTGCGAGCCTGTGCGAGCCTGTGTACGAGCCTGTGCACGAGCCTGTGCACGAGCCTGTGCACGAGCCTGTGCACGAGCCTGTGCACGAGCCTGTGTACGAGCCTGTGCGAGCCTGTGCGAGCCTGTGTACGAGCCTGTGCGAGCCTGTGTGCGAGCCTGTGCGAGCCTGTACGAGCCTGTGCGAGCCTGTGCGAGCCTGTGCGAGCCCCTGTGCGAGCCTGTGCGAGCCTGTGCGAGCCTATGCGAGCCTGTGTGAGCCCCTGTGCGAGCCTGTGCGAGCCTGTGCGAGCCTGTACGAGCCTGTGCGAGCCTGTGCGAGCCCCTGTGCGAGCCCCTGTGCGAGCCTGTGCGAGCCTGTGCGAGCCTGTGCGAGCCTGTGCGAGCCTGTGCGAGCCCCTGTGCGAGCCTGTGCGAGCCTGTGCGAGCCTGTGCGAGCCTGTGCGAGCCTGTGCGAGCCTGTGCGAGCCCCTGTGCGAGCCCCTGTGCGAGCCTGTGCGAGCCTGTGCGAGCCCCTGTGCGAGCCTGTGCGAGCCTGTGCGAGCCTGTGCGAGCCTGTGCGAGCCTGTGCGAGCCCCTGTGCGAGCCTGTGCGAGCCTGTGCGAGCCTGTACGAGCCTGTGCGAGAACCTGTGCGAGCCTGTGCGAGCCTGTGCGAGCCCCTGTGCGAGCCTGTGCGAGCCTGTGCGAGCCTGTGCGAGCCTGTGCGAGCCTGTGCGAGCCTGTGCGAGCCCCTGTGCGAGCCTGTGCGAGCCCCTGTGCGAGCCTGTGCGAGCCTGTACGAGCCTGTGCGAGCCTGTGCGAGCCTGTGCGAGCCTGTACGAGCCTGTGCGAGCCCCTGTGCGAGCCTGTGCGAGCCTGTACGAGCCTGTGCGAGCCTGTGCGAGCCTGTGCGAGCCTGTACGAGCCTGTGCGAGCCCCTGTGCGAGCCTGTGCGAGCCTGTACGAGCCTGTGCGAGCCCCTGTGCGAGCCTGTACGAGCCTGTGCATGCAAGTTTGTGTCAGGCCTTTGTTGCAGCCTGTCATTTCCCTTTTCCAATATCCTGTTCCATTTCATTCTGTTCAATTGTGTTCCCTTCAACTTGTCCTCGCACACACAGGAACACACATGCGGGCCAGACACTGTTTCTATGAAGAAAGATGAGGCCATTCAAGATGATGACAACTCCTGTGTGACATTTACTAACCTTTTGAGTGGAGATGAGGATGGAGGAGAAGAGCAAGGAGAGGAGGAGAGGATGGGCAGATGAGAGGCTTGTGGGGGGGAGTATGGGAGGTGAGGTCGCCTGGCATTCGACTGTTCTCAGCCCTCCTCTGAAGCTTTTGTTGTGTCTGTGGCTTCAGCCTCGAGTGCATAGGCAGATCGAACAAAGACCTGCACTTTAAGAAGTCTTACACCAGCACATTTATCTATAAAGGGTCTTAATGACATGCGAAAATGTGTTGTATGGTTAGTGTCAACATTTGTAGGGTAAGGATTAGGGGTAAAATATATGAATAAAAAAGATTTGGGGAAAATACTATGTAAGTAAGAGTAATTGAATGCAGAAAAGCTGGTGTTTTTAAATGTTAACCCACAAAATTAGGAAAACTAAATATTGTCTGAAGAAGCGCATGAAACACAGATGTTCAAATCATTTAATAATAACAACATGAAGCTTGTGTGACTTCTCATTTTCACATTGGACAGAGTAACTAACACTTTTCCACAAGTAAGCACTGTTACCCTGCAAGTATTCACTGAGACAAATCAAATTCCCCGTTGACTTCCCTGTTTAAACAAATGTTGTTGACACTGTGAATTGTTGATCGAGTTTCAGGAGCTGGACCACCAACCGCCTACTCCTCCAACAACTACACCTCCACTCTTTAACCACACCTCTAATTACCCAGAAGCCCCATTCATACAGGCCTATCCCAGCATCTCTTGTTGCAGTCAGCCAGAGCATTCGCTTGAACAAGAATCATGAGCCGTTTTCCATCAGATTCGGACCTGTTCCCGGTCTGAACTTTCAGTCGGGCGTGTCTCCAGTGGCCACGTTCTCCAGAGGACTCGCCGACGCAGCTCCGCTCTCCGCCGCCACACTCATGGCAGCCGTGATTCCATAGCCTCTGAACTCTACTCTACTCCAATTTCCTTCTTTTTATGTATTCATTTTATAGACTCAGTTGGCCAGAGTTGTATGATATCCAACTATATAATGTCAGCTTGATTTAATAGGTTTGTTCCATAAACAGAGCTGAATATTGGTTCATATAGATTTTTGTATTAATTTCATTTTTTTTTTTTTTTTTTAATGTACAGCATGTAACCAAGTACTTTTGAGGAAATAGAAACTCCTTTAACTGGATAATTGAAAGACAGATGAGTTTATATCATATTGTGGAACCTTCCAGACAAAGCAAGAACACTGTTTTGAGAAAATCAGGTCTTTAACAAACTGAATTGAACTAATCCCACTAAAAGTGTTCAGAGGGAGAAACGTATGACACTGAAAAGCTCCTTCACAGACGCGGTCACGCCTCTCGCCTCTCGCATCGCGCTCAGCCTCATTCATAAAGTTTCACCAGCGTTGTTCTACTCACATGGTCCAAGTGTCCGGTGATAAAACATCCACCTCCTCCTCCCGTCTCCACCTGTGACACGCAAATCCGCCAGATCCTGCAGCATTTGACCCGAGGGCAATCCCGTCCGCCACAGGTCTCTAGTCAGGGCCAACTCACGGCCCATTTACCCATCAGCCCACCGGGAAAATCCCCCGTATGCCAGCCCAGTCCTTATTATACTATAATAGTTTATTTTCAATTCAGGTCGGATTTTTATTTTGTGCGCAGAGCAGATTGAGCCGCGCGCAGCTCGGAGGGAACAGTGGGTCTCGGTTGAGTCTTTTGTGATTGAATCTTGCTTTCCATTCGAATCTAGACAGTCTATACATGCGTTCCCACATCCGGGAACTTGTGCAATGGCAACCGAGTCCGCCATTTTGAAAGGGGCACAACAGCACGTCTACTACATACGAAATCCAGGAAATATGAGGCCAAAATGCCAAAAAAACGCTTTATCTGTCAGGACATCGCTCTGTTGACTGGCCAAGAAATGAGAGCTTTGTTGTGTACCTCAGTTTGCCGTTATCGTGTAAAGAATCACAGTATTCGTAGAAAAGGATGCAGTCGTGTTGGTTTTTATATATCGCGTGCCCCTTTTAAAATGGCCGCTATGGGGAAGCCCCGGCTGTATGACGTCACCGCGAACGCATGTATTCAGTCCATCCATTACATAATTATCCACAGCTTTGCCTTTTAGTCTTCCAGATCCTCCGCCTGTCTGAGCCGATAAGGTAATGACAAACACCAAAATCTCAGACCCATTTCTGTACGTGGTGTAATGGCTTGTCTTTGTTAACAGGCATCAATGGGGATTCAGACCTCAGCAAAGGGTCAATTGGAGCGGTGCGACGTAAGTGGAGGCAGTAAAAGACAGCGTGGGGATGGCTTATGTCCACAGCCACGCCATGATTAAAATGATGTGCTGCTGAATAATGAGGATCCCTGCTTCTTTACGAGTCTGACGTTGGAGCTTTCATGCATACCAATAAGTCTGTGACAAAAGAATGAAGTCTATGGAAACTGTGGCATGTTCTATGACATGTGCACAAGGACATGACACACTTTGTATGCTAGAAAGAATTGAACGTGCCCTTTATTTTAGTTTGTCAGTCCAGAAAGCCCATGGCAAATGAGGCAATGAGACAAGACAGCTCAGAACTCCTGCCATGGACGTTGGGAATGGATATCACTGGAGGATACTTTTGGCGGCTGGGGAAAAGGCTGTTACAAAAAAAAGGATGACACAAACTGCACCAACAATAAAGGACTGGACCCACATCATAATGGACGTACTGAAAAATGGAAAAAATCACATACGGATTGAACTTGGAAATGGACAAATTCGACATAAACTGGACTAAATGGGACTCACATTATGGATCAGGTGCCTTAACCTTGTATTTTATTTTCATCTGGATGCATTATTCTAAAAACGGTCATCTCAAACAATACACACTTTGTATTTTCTCTGGTTCCGCCCACTCTGCACTTTCTTATCTTTTTTTTTTCTTTCTCTTTTCCTTTTTTTTTAATTATTATTATTTTTTATTATTATTATTATTTTTTCTCATCTTTTTTCTCTTTTTTGTTCTTTTTTGACAATGTTACTGGACTGTATCTTTATTTACACACAAGTTTTGATTGGTCTGTGTTTATTCTTTCAATAAAAAACAAAATAAAAATATAAAAAAGAGACAGCTCAAAGTCTATACTTGACAACAGGCACTAGAAACTAACACAAGGAATCAGAAAACAAGTCTGGTTTTGAGTTTGTTTCTCTGACATACACAATATAAATCAGGTGCTTTTCAACTGTTCTATGTTTGGCCGTGATGAAAACAGTTAGAAGTTTTCTGTTTGAGCTGTGATGTCAAATGATCTACTTATTGTATCTAAACAACATATTTAAAACTGAATCCTGTCTGTAATCAGAAGCATTCATTTTTAGAAGTTGTGTGCAATATGTGGGAGTGTGAATACACCTTCATCTGTGTCGTTTTTGCAGCTCCTTCTTTGTTTTTTTCACATAGTGTTTCAAATAATATGATCTCACCTTAAACCTGCAAAACCTAAAAGTAATTCTTGAGAAATAAAATGTGTGTAGCTGTTTTGTCTTTAACACACAACTTGGATCTTGACTTAAACACTAGATGGACCTTCCTGACAAAGTCCAACACCAGAAATATCCCCTTTTTTAACATTAAAAAACAGATGGAGAAAAAAAGAAGACAGGACGAGATCAAAACAAACTGGTCAAAATGTAAAATAGGAATTTAGCACGATAAGGCATCCAGAGAAAAAGAGTCCCTTTAGTCCAGTTTCTGTCAAACGTGTCCATTTTTAAGTTGAGTCCATGTGTGAATATCCATATGTCAGTTATGGTGCCGGTGCTTAAAGGTTGGAGCAGTTTGTGCCTTTTTCCCAGCTTCCAGAAGTATGTTCCAAAGATATCCATTTATTGTGTCCGTGGCAGGGGTTTTGAGGCCCCAACAGTCAGCTTTTCCCTGTATGAAAGGAGCAATTTGACATGGCTTTGAAAATGAAATTTAAAAAAGGGTCACAGAAACAGAATTCCTTCCAAACATGCAAATTTGTGGTACTGCATCGTGAAGTACGTCCATTTCCGTCTTTTCCCCCCATTTCATTTTAATACATTTAGTAGATTGGCTGTCCAGGTAACTATTTCCCTTGAGAGTTCTGATTTATATGTCTTAAGAAAGAGTTCAGTTAGAAGGTGATAATAACCCTTATTTCTTAAGTATAATAACTCGTGATTTTTTCAAAAACATTAAAGGATTCCTTTAACATATCAAAGCTTTTCATTCTATTTTCTTTTACAATCTGGTAAAAAAATTCTTATGCCTTAAGTTATCCAAACATCCAAAGTAATGTTTCGGACAAGGTAAGGCCCCAAACATCTTCTTCTTTTGATTATTGTAGGGTCTAAATCGGATAGAGATTGTTTTCTTCCACTCATTAAATAGGAGAGTCTGGACTAGATGGATAAATCTGGGTAGGACACTTACTTTAACAGTTTCAATCCTTTGGCTCGGAAAGAAATATGGAATGAGGTTCCATTGTTCAAGGTCGTATCTATGTTGTTTTCCTGTGTACAGATGATACATGTGAATATAAGATTATGAGTTAGTGATGAATGTGGTCCAGACTCTGTATCAGGCCATTTAGTGCGTCAGGACTTGATTAGGTGTGAAAACATCTCTGAATAAGATTATCTCTTTTGGAGCTGATTTGATGTGGGTTTTGTGCGTACGTGGCCACTGCCTTTAAAAGCATGTGTCTTGTCATTTGTTAGGGACAGATTCCATTATTAAAGACAGATTATTTACTGTGCACAAGTAAATAAAGATCCACCTTTTGAGAAAGACAAACTCTGTTCTGCTTCATCCTTTTTTGGTCATTGTTTGCAGATATTTCCCTAACAGTCGTCTTTATAGAGGAAAACCGGAGGTATAGTTTTTCTTTTTGGAGAACGGTAAACGCATCTAAATATTTGAGGGATTCTGTTTGCAAATTTGAATGACGATCTAAAAGTCAAAGGACAGAATTTCAGTTTTATTGTATATTCAGTTTGTATCCGGACATTAGGACAATATTAAGGAAATGCATCACTTTAGGTCACAGGACATTTCTGATGAAAACAAATAATATGTTCCATCCCATAAATTGGAAAACCATGGATTTTTTGTCTAATATGTTGGGCCAATGGTTCATGATGTGTAAATATCATCCTATTATTGTCTTGAGTTTGTCATTTGTTAATGAATCCTGTCTGATCATTA